>NC_137515.1:18065000-18557500 GCF_041902795.1 Electrophorus electricus
GGTAGTTTAAATAGCAGAACTAACACATTTGAAAGAAAACATAACTTGCAGGGTCTTTTCTTTTGACATTCTTCCAGGTGCTGACAGATGTGCACCTTAGTATAGAGGCAGACGTGTGGTTAATTACCGAGTCAGAGCAGGTGGACGAGAGCTTGTTTTATACCGGGTCAGAGCAGGAGGACTATCACTGATGTACACATTGCAAGACAAGCTGAACCATGCATGCAGAAGTATGTAGAGTGTTGTGGTATACAATAGCGTTGACCTGCAGGCCTGTGACCTGTCCAGTGCCACACTAAACTCTGGGTACAGTTTCATTTACAAGATCAGGACTAATGCTTTTGAAGGAGGATTATGGAGTGATCTTTGAGGTTTCCTCAATTGGTCTTTTGTATGTTTTAACATCTAGGGACATCCGTGTTCCCATCCAGGTGTTTTCGCTAGCTCAAGTTCACGTTCTCTCTTCTTTCTTTCTCTCTCTCACTCACTCACTCTCTCCACTCTTCCTCTCGTCCCCAGAGTCGTATGGCAGAGAGCTTGCGTCTGTTCGACTCCATCTGCAACAACAATTGGTTCACCAACACGTCACTCATCCTCTTCCTCAACAAGAAGGACCTGCTGGCAGAGAAGATCAAGCGCATCCCTCTCACCGTCTGCTTCGCCGACTACAAGGGCCAGAACACCTACGAGGAGGCAGCCGTGTACGTGCAGCGCCAGTTCGAGGACCTCAATCGCAACAAAGAGACCAAGGAAATCTACTCCCACTTCACCTGCGCCACCGACACCAGCAACATCCAGTTTGTGTTTGACGCCGTCACGGACGTGATTATCCAAAATAATCTCAAGTACATTGGCCTGTGCTAGGACCAGGGGCAGGGGAGGAGCTACCCTCCACAGGAAGCGGGGTATATCTGACAGGTGACTCCTTCGGGTCTGCCTCTCCTGCTAGTTACCATGGGGACCTGGATGAGCTGCATGGGGAGGTGGGGGGGGGGGGGGTCGCTAAATGCTGCCATCTTTGCTCAAGTTATTAATAATGAGAAGTTAATGGTGGCGAGAGACTTTTTGACATTGGTATAAATGTGTTTGCACTGAATTTATGAGTATAAAGACACTCTCTGTCTGTCTCTCTGTCTCTCTCCCTCGCTCTTTCTCTGTCTCTCACACACACACACACACACACACACACTCACACACACTCACACACACACACACACTCACACACACACACACACACACACTCACTCACACACACACACACACACACACTCACTCACACACACACACACACACACACACACTTTCCTACACATCCTTAGGTTTAACTTCACTCTCAAAGGACATGGAATCAATGATCAGACACGTTTGAGACTGGCACACTGGTAACTTCAGAGAGCGGTGGGTTCCCTGTGTTCTCTGGCCTCCTGAATCCTGGTACCCCACTCGTCACAGTCAGTCTCTCGCCCTGCTCCATCCTGTCAGAAGCTCCCACTCACCTTGTGTGAGTATTGCTGCTTTGGGAGAAAACTGAAAGAAAAGAGTCTTAAAAGAGTTTATTCTCTGAGAGGAGACAGGTCTTAGAGTATGGATAGAGTATGGACTGGCCTGCTTAATCCTGGGAACCTATCAGGAAAAAGGACTGGCTTCCTTCCAAAGGCAGAAACTGCCATAGTACAATGCTGATATAATAATATGGCTTTTACACACATTTACAGTTGTTTTTCTTTTGGCTGTCTGACCCATCAAAAATGCTGTTTTATTTTTTATTTTTTTGTCTAAAACAGTATGTACTTTAATACCCTGTTTTAGAAAAAACATCTTATTTTCCAAGAGTGTTACACTGAACTGAGCATTAAGTGTTTCATAAATATCATTTTACTTTCCAAAAGAAACGTAAATAGTGCCAATATAAATGTAAATAAGAAACAGACCCGTCCAAAACCTTTTGGTTTTTATTAAGAATAAAATGCTGAGTCATTCTAATATGCATGATTTTCTTATTTTGGAGTTTTGATAAATTATAGCTTCATTTGTTTTATTATATTTTTGATTTTATTAATATACTCCCAAATATATATATATATATATATATATATATATATATATATATATATATATATATATATATATATATAAAAGTCAAACACTGTGTACAGCAGTTTTCTGAGATGTATTTATTGGAAAGAGGACTGTAAAAAAAATACTCATATTCACCTCAAACTCAAGCCCAGCATGGGGACATAAGCAAAGAGGATGCTGGCGACTGCAAAACAAAACAAAAAAACAAAACAAAAGAAAAACAAAACAGTTAATAAGAAAACTAACAAATATATTTAAAAAAAAAACAAAACCTCATGAAAAAAATCAAATAATCTCACATGAGAAAAAGAAAACATTCTTTTTTATTTTGCTATCATTTTGAGTGGACATTGTTGTCGGTATGATGTGTAAATAGTATGTGAGGTGCATTCTTTGTGAGAAAAGAAAAAAGAATTCACTTACATTTAAAGGCATGGGGGTGTTTGGCAGACAGACAGGGCCACGCCCCCTTTCTCCTGTCTCCGCCCCCTCCAGCTCTGATCCTGTGCAGCCTTCCCCAGCTAAGGGCTTCTGGCTTTGACTACAAGATGTCTATTGAAAACAAACAGAGGAATATTTAAATTTAAAAAAAAGTATAAAAGAACAATAACTGAATAAAAATGATTATGCAAATTGTTTCTTGTGCTGGAGATGTTTTTGTGAGGTGATTCTAGGTGGGGTGGGAGCAGATTTCAGAGGTGTTATCCACTCACTTGTATTTCACAAATGTTGCTCTGAAGATCCTAAATGTTTAGTGAAATTTAACAGGTGATTCAGTGAATGTCACATAAGCCTCCGCTTTGCCAAGAGTTGCAGATATCCACGTTACTGGACAGCCATGTTATATCTGGAAATGTCACAGATAATTACTATTTTTACCGTTTACATTTTTAAAATTTTTTTAAGGTTTAAATCTATTCATGACACTTGTAACAAAAAAAGTATATTTTAGGCTTAGTGTTGTCCTGTTCAGGGCTGATGTTCAATGTTTAGATCAAACCTAGGTTTGTGCCCAAAAAGGTTTTCACTGACAAACTTTTTTTTGCCAATGTCAGTGTAAACTAGGCCATGATCTATTGTGTGTGTGAAAAACCTTCCAAAATATGTTTCCTATTTAATCGGCTTGACACCTGAATGACATGGAATGGAAGTGTTTCCATGACCTGCTTGGAGCCGTGGCACACGGCTAGCTGCAGGCAGGGACCCAAGAGAAAATGGCTTCTTTGCTACCACTGCCAGTAATTATGAAACTCTTCTCATTGTGGGAAGTCCCAATGATTGCTGCTGTAATCTAGCAACACACACTCACTCTTTCTCTCTGCCTGGTTCTTTCAGTCTGTCTCTCTCTCTCTCTTCCTGTCTCTCTCTCTCTCTCTTCCTGTCTCTCTCTTACTCTGTCTATCTGTCTGCCTTTGCTCAGTCCACTCTTGGCATCCTTGAAATCTGACTGGCCACAAGAGCCAAACAAGCAACACACTAATTAAGTGTGCAATTAAATTATTCTGAAATTGATTTATGTCTACAGAGAGTTTGTCAGTGTTATACACAGCTCTCTCTCTCTCTCTCTCTCTCTGTGTGTGTGATACAGAGCAAGGGGGAAAGAGAAAGAAGATGGCTGGTATGGATACACATTTCATGCCTATTAATGTCCAGAGTCCATCTCTGTTACTTTCTCTCCCCGCTACCTCTGCCCGTCTCTCCTCGCTACCTCCGTCCGTCTCTCCTTGCTATCTCCTCGCTAGCTCTGCCCGTCTCTCCTCGCTACCTCCGTCCGTCTCTCCTTGCTATCTCCTCGCTAGCTCTGCCCGTCTCTCCTCGCTACCTCCGTCCGTCTCTCCTTGCTACCTCTGCCCGTCTCTCCTCGCTACCTCCGCCCGTCTCTCCTCGCTACCTCCGTCCGTCTCTCCTCGCTAGCTCTGCCCGTCTCTCCTCGCTACCTCCGTCCGTCTCTCCTCACTACCTCTGCCCGTCTCTCCTCGCTACCTCTGCCCATCTCTCCTCGCTACCTCTGCCCGTCTCTCCTTGCTATCTCCTCGCTAGCTCTGCCCGTCTCTCCTCGCTACCTCCGTCCGTCTCTCCTTGCTATCTCCTCGCTAGCTCTGCCCGTCTCTCCTCGCTACCTCCGTCCGTCTCTCCTCACTACCTCTGCCCGTCTCTCCTCGCTACCTCTGCCCGTCTCTCCTCGCTACCTCTGCCCGTCTCTCCTTGCTATCTCCTCGCTAGCTCTGCCCATCTCTCCTCGCTACCTCCGTCCGTCTCTCCTCGCTACCTCCGCCCGTCTCTCCTCGCTACCTCTGCCCGTCTCTCCTCGCTACCTCTGCCCATCTCTCCTCGCTACCTCTGCCCGTCTCTCCTTGCTATCTCCTCGCTAGCTCTGCCCATCTCTCCTCGCTACCTCTGCCCGTCTCTCCTTGCTATCTCCTCGCTAGCTCTGCCCGTCTCTCCTTGCTATCTCCTCGCTAGCTCTGTCCGTCTCTCCTCACTACCTCTGCCCGTCTCTCCTCGCTACCTCTGTCCGTCTCTCCTCGCTACCTCTGCCCATCTCTCCCCACTGCCTCTGACTGACTGCTCTTTCCTTCTAAGAGAGATATATTTAAGAGAGATATATTTAAGAGAGATATATTTGTCTACTTGGGTGAACAATAAGAGATTCATATCTTCACAAACACACAAACCATTAAGTAGTTTTATGCATAAATGGACATTGGGTCACAATTTGCCTCTCTTTGGGACATTTCTCTGTTGTCAGTTATTTTCACTATTATTACAGAAATTACCTGATGAAGTTGATTTTTGACCATCAATCTAAAACAAAAAAACAGGATCCGAGTCAAACTGAAACTAAATGCCACTTCTTTCTGAAGTCTGCAATATTTGTACTTTCTTCGGCATTGTAGGAGGGACCTTAGTGACATCACTCTTGCACATCACATGAAAACCCTACACAACCACAGCTGTGGTTGCCATGGAAGCAGTCACACACTATAAAACATTCTTATCCAGAGATTCATGGCCCCAGAAAGACCATAACATGGCGTAGTTTAGTGCTTCTCAGGCTAAAACTGCTAAATCAATTCATAAAGTGCTTGACTGCTAATTACTTGAACAAAATGTGTTAGAACAGGGGATACACTGATTGATGCAGTACAGCAGACTCCAAGGACCGAAACACCCTACAGCATTTGAGCAGGATCAGTGCGCATGGCTTCCAGGCCGATAGTTATCACTGTTAGAGTGAGGGTTCCCATACTAATGAACACAGTTCCCTGTTTCATACAGTTCCGAGGTAGCATTTCTGCATTTTCTCTGAGTTCATAGTTTTTCTAAGAAGCGTAAAATGTAAAATTTTCAACAAATGCAATTGGCTCTGAATAGTAAATCTTGTGTCATGTTATACTAAAATTGCTAAAATTCAAGATAACTGAACTGGCCTATAAATTGCTTTTGTTGTGATTGAATTTGCCACTGCAGGAGCTACAGCCTGGCATGCAGGGCTTATTCCATCCACTGCAATAAATATATATTTATATATTCTTAGACAAATGCAGGTTCCTAATTGCCAGGTTGCCACACTCTCCACCTATCTCCCAGATCTCTGAGAGGTTCAGTAAACAGGTCGGAGCCATCTGTGGTCTTTCACACAGAGAAGACGACAAGCACACGGACCACAGTGAGTGGAAAGAGGGCAAATGTTTGTTGTGACAATAAAAATAAATGAATGAATGCAGCGCAGAGGGCTGAGCAATGACGCCAGCTTGGGCACAACCTTGTGACTGTCATGAGCAGAAAGAAAGAGACTGCAAATACACACAGATGCACAAACACACACAGTTTGAGTTATTTTTTTTGTGAGATTAGGTAAGTGAGAAAATCAAGAAAAACAATGACACCATGACAGGATATTGGATCAATGACCCAGTTCCTTCTTTGTTATGCGTAAAACTTCAGGATGCTATCGTTATCCTGAAGCATCTGGAATACAACTGCACAAGAAGGCCGCAATGCACAAACGAAGCTAAGCCACAATCATTTTTGTCTGCTTTTGTCCTTTTAAAAAAAATAAACACAAATAAAAAAAACAACAACAACAAACATGCAGAACTTTTACAGCCATATAGTCCACGTTGTACAGTCCTGCTTTAAAATCTAAAATTCTTATTATTAAGGTAAAAAGCCTTTCAGGTCATTTTCTAGCTGTGGTTTGCTACCTCTAAGCATTACTGTAAAGAGTCATCAGTGATAGTTCAAAGTAAACCAACACCAGAATGTAGGAGGCTGAATGACATCTGTGTTGTGTTAAGTCCCATTTTGTTATTAGAGCTGTAATAGTAATATAGTAATGGTGGAGGACCGCCGTCCACTAAGGAAAAAACCCCAACAGGGCTTACAGTCACAGGGCATTGTAAAGACAGGCCTGGGCGAGGATAGCAAGTTCGAGACCCACCAGTGCGTTTGTCCTGCGCTTTTCACGTCTCTACTGTTATCCGCCATCATTTGGATGGCGTGGTGACAGCAGCACACCTAAAGCGTTTCCTTTAAAATTACGAGTTACAAATGAGTGCTGGATAAGAGTTTAACATGTTGGCTTGCATAGTCGGGGTGTTTATGTCAGATTCTCTCTTCTTGCCTCATTGATGTTCGGTGACATGACTAATAGTATGAAATATAAAAATCGACCTTGCTACATAAGAACGACCACATGAGTGACATTTGGGAAGAAAACCTATAGGTTGGGTGAAATAATTTGATCGATATGATTTTCAAGTAGCAAGCTTTCATACTGGGAATGTTTGCTGTAAGATGTATGCAGATATCAGCCCTGCAACCATCTCTAAAAACAACACAAAACTGCGCCTGCGGCCTGCCATAGCCGCAGAAACAAACAGGGTTTGCTTCTGGAAACAGGCCATCAGTGAATGCATCGTACAAAAACGTAAAACATCAAATCATTCCTACTGAGACATATTTTGATACATTTGTGTTCTCTTTCAAAGAAATTTGACGGAAAATACGAGTAACATCAAAGGTCTTTCTTAGAAATGATAATTGCTACTTGCTTAGAAATGACTCCCACCTCCCACTTCTAGGCCTAGGCCTACTGGTGCCTGTGTTGGGTTTACCAATCGAAGTATGAATCAGCTCGCACAAAAAATATTCTCACAATATGATTATTGTTCCTAAACAGGTCATGCAGTCATGGCCATAATGAATCTATCTAGGCTCAGGTCTATCATAAAACAAATTAGAATAACACCACGAATGAGGCAGAGCAATTATGTTACGGACACTGGGCTTTCCATTAAAATGAGAGGTGCTTAGCACAAATACACAAACACACCATTATCCAAACCCACCGAGTCAGTGTCGGGTTCTCCCTCTTTCTCTCTATGAGATCAACGGGCCCTAGATGAGTCTATTCTCATGGTTTTAGAAATTAGCAGTTGCACAGAAAAATGTTTTTCATACTTACAAATAAAAATTCAAATGTGTGTGAGTGTACATAGAGCGCAATGTAAAGTGTTTGGCACTACAACAATGTGAACTAGTCAAGATGCCTCAACCTCTGTTGCCATTTGTGTTGAACCACACTTACACCGTCTCATTAATGTAAATTCTTATTAAACATATTGAATTAGCCCATGCCAAATAATCGCATTGATTGTTTAGTTGTTCTGTTTATTATCTTAATTAACGATTCATTACTTAAACTTAATTATTAAAGCACTGCGTAAAATAACATTACGCTATGTCAGTCAAGTTAATGAAATGTAAGAGTGACATCTGCTGGTGAATGACCCGCCCTGCGTGTGGGACTAGAGCGTTAGTCCTCACAGTAGTTTTAATTTCAGTGACTGTTCTAGTGCTACCTGATCTTAAAGCTGCCATAAGTATGTTCACTGCTCTTGCCATCTTTCACCAGACATCCACACTCTCGTGCCCTCCTTCCACGTGTCCAAACAAACAACTGACAGGTAAGGAGGTTTGTAGATATCCTACAGTTTCAGATTAGTTAACACAGCTACACCCTGTTTTGGAAATTTGCCATTTGCAATTATGGGGCCCAGGAAAGTCACAGACTGTTCCTCCTCTTTTTACTGCTACTTTTTAATTTATATATTGGCAATCAGGATGTTACATCGACTTGCCAAAGGTTTTTTTTATTGCTTACATCCACTTCAAAAGTAGAACATGAAGGCTGCTCAACTATGCATAGACGATGTGACTGTTGTTTTCTAAATATAATAAAGTTTATTCGATTAAAATAATAATAATCTGTGGCGTTGCAGGTTTAACCTGTGAAGGCCTTTGCTATTAGCAAGGATGGATTACTGACCAGGCCAGGGGTCCTGGGGTCTGAATGCATGGGTGGGCCTCAGATCACAAGGCCTGGAACAGATTCAAGACGGCAGAAGTACCACTGCAGATGTAGAAATTAGATCCCTGGATTATGTACAAATCGCTAAATAAATGCATTTAAAAAAGAAATGTAATGTGTCCTCAGGTCCCTCAATGCAGGGGTTATTTTTCGTATTGGTTCTGCCATGATACTGAATATCAGCACATTGTCTGGACAGGGCAGATATGGAGTAAGTTGTGCATTTAATTGAGATTCTGAATGATTGAGTTACTGCATAATTTCATAATTTCTTTGTGTGTAGTTAAACTTTAAATGAAGGGAATGTTTGTTCCGATGAACATGATCCGTCCCTGGCCACTGGAGGTTATTCTGTTCTATTCTATTGCATTATTGGGGTTATTTTACAGTTTAATTTTAACATCATGCGGGTTTACGCAAGTGTTTTAGTGTCAAACAACAAAAAACAACAAAACAAAAACAGACAAACAAACAAAACGGAATTCGTCTTGGCGAGATCACGTGGCATCTGCAGGCGGCGTGGTTGCTATGGAGATTTGGGTTGACTGAGATGCACAGAGCGGAGCGCTAGACGACGGCAGGTATCACCAACACGGTCATCACAAGAAACAGCACAATAAACACCAGTATTAGTGAGTATGAACAATCTCCTGTCTTAACTAGTCGAGACCACTTATGTCCGCCTAAGGGGCGATGATCGTGCTTTTTAGCTAGTTATCCTATCTAGGTTACTAGTTATCTCGCTAAGCCTAGCTAGCTAGGTTAGCTAACCTGGGACTAGTCAGCCAGGTTAGGTATCATTCAGAATGTTTGGAATCTACAAATTAATACATGTTTCTTTGTCGTGGAGAGAAAACGATACCCTCATCTAATTCTTTAAACCGTTGTTTGTCTCTGACGCAAGTAATTCCAGGCCAATTTGTAAATTAGGATGACATGCCCTAATATTACACGCGAACCAAATACGAGCGCAGTGATTAAAAGTGTCCCCGAGACGTGTAAGGCCTCCCGCTAACGCCGTGTAGCTAGGCGAGCCAGCCCTAGCGTTTCCCTGCGACGGGGATCCTCTCGGCTGAGCCTCCACCGTGTTCCTCCCCCAGGGCGACTCGCTCTCCACTGCCTGCTGTCAGACGCAAGGATGCACTTCGCTCCACCCGTCAGCAGAAACAGGATCATATCCACCTTCCCCAAGGTGGCCTTCACGAGTCTCCCATACACAAGTAGTGGAAATAAACAGGATTATATATTTGTAATAATGACTATTTCCTAAAGGAAATCATATTAGATTCTTGACAATTTCTTGATATCCGTTATTTTGATTTATTACCATGTTGTTAATGATAAAGTTCATTGCGATTCTTTACATTAGAGGAAGCCTAGTCCGCCCTGGTTTTGTTGTTCTTGTTGATGTTTTGCGGTTTTGTTTGTTTGTTTGTTTACCATCAAATTCCTGGTAATGTAATGGGCTGCATAATTTGCTATTGAAATGCGACATTCACAGACAGGCTCAGAATAATTCTGGTTATGGAATTAAACTGCAGAGTCACAGGACTTCAGCTAATTCTGGCCACATTATACCAACCTGCTCCAGTCTGAAAACGGGTCTCCTAAACAGAAAGACGTTATTTCTTTCTATCTGCATTAAACTAGTGTGCTGACGTGTATCTTTACACCCAGAAATGATTAGTCATCCTAAACACGGCCTAAATGTCCAAAGCAAAAGCTATGATAGTTTCCACAGCTGCAAGCAAATATGTCAAATTAGACTTACACTGCAGTTTTTATTTATGTATTTTGTCATATTTCTTCATTCAGTTTCTTGTGATTATATAAGCTGGTATAAATTGAGTATAAGTATTTTATTTAGGCAGAAACCAACACTGTACAGCTAGAGGAGGAGAGGTGAAGGATATATATCTCACTTAGTGGGTTAACCAGGAGAGGTTATTGTGCTAAACCCTCATGGACAGTATTGGCGCCTGAGTCGGTGTGGATCAGTGTCTCTTGCTTTGCCGGTGCCTTGCAGTGTTATAATCCACAAGCCTGTCTGCAGATGAAGGAGGACTGGAGCTCTAAAGCTAAACTGGCTTGCCGTGATCGCTCCACCAGGCAGCAGGGGTGAGTGGCTACAAGCTGAAAGGGCTTTAGCTGGACACTTGCTTTCATTGGTTCGACAGATTGAATGTTTGTTTGAAAGTTATGGACAAAAGGAGGTAGTGTGTAATGTTTCATGCATGAATCCAACTTACCTTATCAATCCAAACACTTTTACCGGTGACAGGTTCCGCTTACATTGGCTTTGTGAGATATTCTGCTGCGGTTATATGTTAAATGTTCAGTGCGCAGAGCTAGGTTTTTTTTAAAATTTATTTTCAAGAGAACATTGAAATATTTAAATCAGTTGTCATCAGCATGGAGGCTACTGACTAAAACTTGTAACAACTGTAATTTTAAAGAATGTTTATCTTGGTTATTTATCTTGTCAATGATGTAAAGAACTCCTCTGAAAGTAAAATAAAAATCAAGTTGTTTATGGTCAGTTTTAGCTGTCTCCAATTACAGCAACTGTACACAACAGGCCTTAGTTTAACAGTAGTGATTATGTTTTTTTAATCACAAGGGGTGTTTACATGCAAACATGATACTCAGTTGATTCCTTTTAATGGAAATCTGTGACTTATATTTTCACCTTTTTTCCTGTTTTAGACTGGACAGATTGAAGATGTCAAAAGCAGTAGTAGTAGGAGACCTAAACGTAGGGAAGACATGCTTAATTAACAGGTTCGTTGTTGACAACATTGAAATCAATGTTAATGTGTATTAATATAATGGATTACATGTAATGTTTGTGTCTTATTGGTTATTATATGTGTTATCTGGTGTTATACATTAATGTTCTAGATTCTGCAAAGATGTTTTTAACAGGGACTACAAGGCCACCATTGGAGTTGACTTTGAAATTGAGAGATTTGAACTCTCTGGGCTTCCGTACTCCCTGCAAATGTGAGTGGCATCTGTTAATTTTCACACTTTTTTGCAACACAGACAAGCTGTGACCGTATAAGTGTTTCAGTAAGTGCAGTGGCTGATTGTTGTGTTATATTTATCACCGTCCTAGCTGGGACACGGCTGGCCAAGAGAAATTCAAATGCATTGCTTCTGCTTACTACAGAGGAGCCCAGGGTGGGTAGGCCTTCGTGCAAGATCCTTATGTAGGCTCCTCAGTTCAGATAGGCACCCAGAATGAAGGTGCATTTTGTTTCTTTTCCAGTGATCATCACTGTCTTTGACATGGCAGACATTAAGACCCTGGAGCACACACGGTGAGTGGCGCACATGGACCTTTCTCGAAGACCCAGGGAATATATCAAAGAAATGTTTGTATGATACTAAACTATGGTTAGTTATTAAAAATGAATCAAATTTCTGATATAAAAAACATCATATGATATGTCATAATATAATATGATACCATTAAAAAACCAGCTAAATGGTCTTAGCAGTCCTAGCTGAGTTTGGGACTTGGCGTGGTCCTGACAGTCCAATGAGCAGGGCTGTCTGACTGACAGGGCTGAATGTAAAGAGTGCAAAAGGGGGGAGCTTTCGAGGTTTTGCAAATCATTTTGAACTTACAGCACTAGACAAGCTTTGTTTATGGATACTGATATGTTTTCATTATGAAAATTGATCTATAGAATTAGACACAATTGACTACCATACAATTAGAATTAACTTGGGATTGTAACGAGTGGAGGCTAAACAGGATGTGGGGACGAGGCACGTTAAACAAACGCATGTTTATTTACACAGAAACAAGTACAACATAGCAATGAAGCTAATGTAACATCAAACACCGACAACAGAACCATAGGGGTTTATATACACACATAAATGACAAGCAATTATAAACAGGTGTGACACATGGGGGACGTGGCCACACGGACAAACACACACACAAACAAACAAACATGGGGACACTTGGGAGGAGGGGACGTACCGTGACAGGGTGTAACAGTGAGCGGTAAGGAGGCGGACGCATGTGTGGAGAAGAGCGAGATTTATTAGGGGCAAATCCAGAGTCGTAGTGGCTGGAGTTGTCCAGGGTCATACAGCCAACATGGAGAGTACGGGGATACGTGAGTAAACAAAACAAAAACCACACGAAAGCAAACAGGGGAATCAGGCTATAACAAAGGCTAGGAAACATGAAGGCTAAGATAAACACAAAGGCACTGGGTACAAAGAAACAACCATAACAAAACACATTCAAACAATAATTCAAACAGTCGAACATACAAACAAACAATGAACAGCCACGAGCAAGGCACACAAGAAGGTTTAAATACATGACATTCACAAAACTAGAAACGAGGGACAGGTGTAAGCAATCAATGTGAGGACAAAACGAAACTATGGAACGGAACAAAACACAAGACATGGAAAACACGGAACATGGAAGGGACTGATCGTAGTATGGGGATTCTACACAACTGGTACCTTTACATAGACTAGACCCAACATCAGGACCACCCATTTTACAGGGTAGAAATTTGACAAAATAAACTGATCATTTACTGGACTTTGGAATGATATTCACATGACACATTTTCTGTATATACATTGTGTGCCCAGAAGAACAAAACAACCTAATTAGAGAGAGAACATTTAGGTTAACGTAGGTTTTACAACCCACTGACACCTGGACTGCATGAACCTTTTAATTTTGTAGATGAAAATGAATATTAAGAGTATAATTATAATTAAAAAGACAATTGAAACTTTTATGCAGTAGATGTTACAGAGTGCTCTGTTAACTTGTGCAGGTTATCCAATGGATTACAAACCCACACCTATAAAATAAAGTGTTTTTTGATGTGATGCTGGTGATTTAACTTTGTGCAGTTATAGCATATCCCAGTCCCTGCTAAACCAGTGCTCTGCAGTGTTGTGTTTTCCTCATCCAGCACTGCTAACTGAACTTACCCATTCACTGTTCATGAGCCACGTGAAATGTATAAATCAGGGTGAACACATTGACTGGGCAAGGCAGCAGATTTCCAGCGATCTGACTGGGATCGCAGGCATGCTGTTACAGGCAAAGGGCAGTCCAGTAGATGGCTAGTTTCCCTATAGCATATTGGGAATGATGCGTTTGTGTGTGTCACAGGCAGTGGCTGATGGAAGCTCTGGGAGAGAATGAACCAAATACCTGCTTTATGTTCTTGGTTGGTACCAAGAGAGACCTCTTGGTGAGAATGATTACACCATCTCTTCACTATCACACTGACATATCCTTCAGTTAGACATCCCAAGAAAGGAACAACCCTTAAAGGAATTGTGGGCATAAAAATCTTTAATGTACAAATGACACTTTCACAGAAACGCACATGTGATTTCTATAGTTTTGTGTTATTGTGACTGTCCTCAGTCTGCAGAAGAATGCCAGAGGACAGAGAGAGACGCAGTGAAGATGGCATCTGAGATGAACGCTGAGTTCTGGTCTGTCTCATCCAAAACAGGTACATGCAAAGCTGATATTGTCATATCTGTCCTGCAGCACTAATACTGTCATATCAGTCAGACATATTACACTGCTACTGTCATATCAGACTTGCTGCGCTATTATTGTTGCATCAGACATTTTACACTGGTGCCGTCATATCAGACAATATGTACTGAGACTGTCATGCTGGACTGAGACCTTCATATAAGACCTTATATTGACTTGCTGTGCTCTATTCATGTTAGTGTAGGGTATTTTCAAGTGTGCAAGTTCTGAGCCATATTATTACGGTACTGTGTGTGATTGTGAGGTTGATCGTTGCGTGTGTGTGTGCTTATGTATATGTGTGTGTCTATGTGGGTGTATTTCACAGGGGAGAATGTGCAGGAGTTCTTCTTTCGAGTGGCTGCACTCGCCTTTGAAGATGCTGTCCTGAAAGACATGGAGCTGGGGAACTGCAGTGTTAAGATCGGAGATGGAGGCATTCTCAGTAAGCCATCCCCCGCTTTACCCATCCACTACTTTACTCATCCCCTGCTTTACCCAACCCCCACTTTACTCATCCTCTTCTTTACCCAACCCCCACTTTACTAATCCCCTTCTTTACCCAACCCCCACTTTACTCATCCCCCACTTTACCCAACCCCCACTTTACTCATCCCCCACTTTACCCAACCCCCACTTTACTCATCCCCCACTTTACCCAACCCCCACTTTACTCATCCCCCACTTTACCCAACCCCCACTTTACTCATCCCCTGCTTTACCCAACCCCCACTTTACTCATCCCCTGCTTTAGCCCTTTACATCTTCGTCTGTTCTCCTCTGATGAACTGCCTGCTCTGAAGAGGAGAACAGATTTTCAGAAGGTGAAAAAGCATGAGAGAAAAAATAGATATCATTTAGACCGGCAAGGTTAAATAGGTGAAATAGATGCAGTAGGTAGCTGCATGTATTCCTGCTAGTGACAAAGTGGCTTCTTCCTCCACAGAAGGTGACACAGCCCAGCAGGACTCTGAGGTTCATGCGGCGAGGAAGACCTGCTGTTGACCTGCTGAAGGTTCCGCAACCTGCAACCAGTCGAGGAACCAACCTGGGAGAATTACCTCTCAATAAACAAACCCACTCACAAGCAAACAAACCATGCTACAATAGACTGGTTCCATGCCATGGGTCTGTGAAGGTAGGCCTTGTTTGTGGATGGCTGCAGTGTTTGAAGATGCAGCTTATTTGAGGAACATCGCCGATGAATTCCCCAGGACTTCCTGAACAAGAATGCTTATGGTGTTTTATGGCCTCAGTATTGTGCTGGTTAAACTACTGCCATTATATAAATGCTTTGTATCATTTTATAGTAGTCTAACATTGAGTCTTGGAGATATGAACTTTGGTTTGAACTTTTCAGCATTAGTTCAATGTCAGACTGAAATTGAAATTGAATCCAGTATTTTTTAAATGCATGATTATTTGCCCATTATTATCACTGGGTTACAATTTTTAAAAGATTATGTATTTCATTCAATTTGTATTTCAATTACAATTCATTGTATTTAAATTACTTTGAATAAAAAGTTATGAAATGTCATGAATGAAATGTTACTCTGTAACATTTTTTAAAATATAAAATACAGTACATATTCTGTTACACCTTTTGCGGGGTTTCATTATTGTTATTATGATTATTACTCTATATAACTATATATGGATGTAACGGTGAGCGGTAAGGAGGCGGACGCAAGTGCGGAGAGAAGCGAGATTTATTAGGGGCAAATCCGGAGTCGTAGTCGTTACTATAATCCAGGGTCATAGAGCCAACACGGAGAGTACGAGGATACGCGACAAGACCAAGGGCTAGAACACACGAACAACTAAACACGGAGGCTTGAGTAAACGAAGGCGAGAATTAACATATAGGCTAGGACAAATAAACACGACTTGCATACGTTCAGGGTTACAGAGAGTCAGATATACATTCATTACAACCAAACAATGAACAGCCAATACGACAGGGTTTAAATACATGAATTTAAGGCTAGAAACGAGGGACGGAGAAAACGAAAATACGGCATGGGTCTTAAATTAGATCGCAAATTAGATCAAGGGGTTCCACTGATTGTGCGTTGTGATGGCATAGTTTTTTAGCCCCCATAACTGCGTGTGCGTGTGTGTGTGTGTATGTGTCCATATTATATATATATATATATATATATATATATATATATATATATATATATATATATATATATATATATATAATGTCCGTAAGCACAGGAATGAAGGTTTTCTAAAAGCACCAAGAATCAACAATAATAACATTGTTACAACAATACCAGTCACACATTTAGTAGTTTTAATAACCTTTCCCTGACTTACGACATAGTAAACTAGTTTTAAAATATATGCACTAAGCTAGTAGCCACTGTGACCCTAATGACTCCTTTAGGCCATTAGGAGATGCTCGTAGCAGGTACACATTTAGAGCTAGATCGGACTAGTCGGTCTGGGCCTGTACGGTTAACGTGGAGACAGCTTTACATTTACAGTGGGCGTTATTGGGTCTTACATATCCACACTCGGTGGGAGAAATGAAACGATAGGAACACTAGGGTCTATTTTTCAGAGTAGTTTTTCAACGCTGTTCGGTTGTACTACACATTTATCAACCAGTCTGGAGCATACCGGGGTTTCCGGCTCCGCACCAGTTGGTGGCGCTTGGACCTGGTATGGCGTATCCTCCATAGCCAGAAGAAGACGATGTTATTATCGGATTTGCCGAGTGGACGGAGTAGCCTGAAAACTGGAGTACCAGTATAAATGTGCAATGGGGTCCCAGTAAGCCGTTTTGGGATAGATGTTAGGATAAACTAGGCTTAGCTGAAGCAAAGTGGCGCTTGACGTGTGTAGCGAAGGCAGCAGCTTCGTGTATCTGCTGGTGTTGGCTAGTTCGCTGTAGCTGCGGAGCCCTGCAGACTTCGGGCCGATTAACCCGGAGTTCACGTTTAAGTGTTTTCATAACGGCGAGTAGTTGTTATTTCGTACATGTTGTATGAGAGCGGTGCAGCTTTACTTAGATTGTTATGTAGCAGTGTGCAATCTTCCTGGGCCGCAGAGACTTGTGTTCTGTAAACAGACTGTGATCACTAAGTTCTGATGCTGGTCATTACATTTAAAGCATTTATCTGATCATTAGCTGGGAGGTCTGGTAAAGGTTTGCATCCTGTAGCTAAAATGACGGTTACCACGAAGACAAAAACCTACAAGCTTGTAGTCCACAAGAAGGGCTTTGGAGGGAGTGGTACGTGTGGTTAAGTTAATTTATTTATTCACTTTTTATTAATGAATAACCCAATATAAACGGGATTGGGAGGGTTGGTGAAAACTGTTCTTCATATCCAACCTGTGGCGTTTTGTTGGAATATACTAATTTAAAAACTCATGCGATAGGAGTTCACAAGTAAGTAATTGCGTAGTACTAGAGTAGTGAAAAGGGCATATCTTGAAAATCGGATCGTAATGCGGGATTTTCATTCCCACCGTATTATAATTAGAGGATACGCTGGAGATGGTCTGAACTTTTGTGGGATATAACATGAAAGAAATTCGGCATCAGTGACTTGCTATTTGAACTCCAGTAATCTACCGTTTCTCATCAACAAACACAAAAGAAACATAATTTTTACTTAACATGTATAAAATCATATGAAACAAATACCGTATCCACGAAAAGTAAATCTTGTTAAAACAGTGAAAAAAATCTTGTTTTTGTGACTAACAAATCTCTTGTTCACATGAAACAAATCCCAAATTCATGCGCCGCAAAGCTATTAACACCCAAATTGCGCTCTGTACATTAATGAAAGCAAAAAAATGTCTGCGTTTCCATATTGTAAGGGAATGATAGAAAAACGCACCCAGGATGGGAAGTCAACACAGGGCATTTGACCCCTTTCTGTAAACGCAGCCTACATTTGATGCTATTGATGATCTACATAAACAAACACTTTAAAATGTGAAAAATGCTAACCGTTACATAAGCGTTTGATGCGTGGTATGTCTTTCCTAGATGATGAGCTGATGATGAACCTAAAGGTGTTCCCTCAGGTTAAACTGGGTGACATCATCGAGATTGCGCACCCCAACAATGAATACAGGTGAGAAGGAATGGATTCCCATGGCTCCTTCACTACTGTATTGAAAGATTTTAGCACTACTTTGTGTCTTGGAGAAAGCAGAGTTTAGTAACTGACAGTGCCAGGTTTTCATCATACATCTCATTACACAGCTCTTCTTGTAAACTATTACGGTAAGTGACTGATTTCTGTGCTATATTTTTTTTTGATCAGCCCTCTTCTTCTCCAAGTCAGAAGTTTGAAGGAAGACTTGCAGAAAGGTATGGCCTTTAGCATGGATTCGCTGAGCAGATCGTGCTGATGTCAGCTGGTGTTGGAATAGCAATCACGGTTTCCTTTGCCCTGTAGAGACGATCAGTGTGGACCAGACTGTTGCTCAGGCCTTCAAGTTGCGCGCATATCAGGACGTCATTATTAACATCGTGGACCCTAAGGTGCCCTAAGACAGTAAACAATCATTGACTGAATTCCCTAGACTATAATCTACAGCACAGCCAATTATTTTAAGTAATTTGTTCTGTGTGCTAAACTCCTTTCAGCTATAATTGTGCTAAGGTAAGAGTAACAAGACTGGTGAATGGTGTTTTATTCCTTTGACAAAAGTCAAGTTTCTGAACTGGGAATTTGCAGTGTAAAGGTTTTAGGGGACGTAAATACTCCAAATACTAATATTAGAACCAAGGGGACTCTAGTTTTCTTTGGATTTTGTTTTTGCAGTGAAAAATAACTTCTGTTTGCTCGGCAGGATGTGACCCTTGATCTTGTGGAGCTCACCTTCAAAGACCAGTACATCGGGCGAGGAGACATGTGGAGACTCAAGAAGAGCCTGGTGAGATTTACACGCTATTTTAAAATGGAATTGTTTAGTTGTAGGTTTAAAGCCATGTTTGTGTGATTGTGCGGAATGTTTGATAAGGCTGAGTGTTGATACAGTGGTGGTTTAGGTATATAAATCTGTAAGTATTTGTTGGTTTTTGGAGTATTTGTTCTACCTTTGGCATTTGGAGTATTTGTTCTGGTATTGGTAGCTGGAGTATTTGTTCTAATTTTGGTATTTGGAGTATTTGTTCTGATATTGGTATTGAGGTGTTTGTTCTGGTATTGATATTTGGAGTATTTGTCTCCTTCTGCAGGTGAGCACATGTGCATATGTGACACAGAAAGTGGAGTTTGCAGGGATCAGGTAAAAAAAAAGGACAGTGGTAGCTCAGTGGTTAAGATGCTTGACGTGTAATCGGAAGGTTGTTGATTCAAGCCCCTCTGCTGCCAAGTTGCCACTGTTGGGGCCCCTGAGCAAGGCCCTTAACCCCCAATTGCTCAAGTTGTACTCAGTCATAATTGTAAGTCGCTTTGGATAAAAGCGTCAGCTAAACGCTGTAAATGTAAAAACATTGACTGCGTGTGTATCATTAGTGTGTATTTGTGTACCCATGTGTGTTCTCTCACTCTGCCTCTTTGATCCACCCGTCAGGGCCCAGGCGAGTGAGCTGTGGGTGAAAGGGGAAAAGGTCACATGTGGCTACATCAGCGAGGACACACGGGTCAGCTGCTTCTCTGGACACTCAGCACCATCCCACACATTGTACAAAACCTTCCTGGAAGCTGACGTCTTTCAGTGTTGCATGTCCATTACTCTGCTCAGTAGTTGATCTGATGAAATTGCGCTTCCTGCCCTGTAGGTGGTGTTCCGCTCCACCTCAGCTATGGTCTACATCTTCATCCAGATGAGCTGTGAGATGTGGGACTTTGATATCTATGGTAACTCCACACACTTTCTCTCCTCGTCAGTGGAGATCATGAGGTTATGCCAGGGTACATGCAGTACATGTCGTTTCCAGAGATGAGAAGCCAGTGACCTTTTTGATGCAAGTGTGGAACTCTTTGGCTCAGCGATGTCATGAAACTCTTTTGTTTGTGTTTGTGTTTTGTGTGTGTGTAAAGGCGACCTCTATTTTGAAAAAGCCGTTAATGGATTCCTCTCAGATCTGTTTGCTAAGTGGAAAGTAAGTATTGCTTTCCTTAATTCTTCATTGACAGTTTAGATCGGCATTGCACCATTTTGTGCGTGTGTTGACCACGTAGAAGATCATTTCAGCTGTGCTGATGTCATGGGGTTTGTTGCAGGAGAGAAACTGCAGCCATGAGGTGACAGTGGTGTTGTTCTCACGTACCTTCTACACCGCTAAATCTCTGGGTGAGGCTCTGCAACGCTCTTTCCCCATTTCACACAGCTAGGTCCTTTTTCCAAATTGTTCTTTTTTCTTTTTCTTGTTTTTGTCTAAATATGGTTCATCCAAAGAAGAATAGTCATCAAACTTTCCTTTTGAATATCTAAGTGTTTGTTAGTCATCCATTAATATTGAACACTTTAAATATTGAACACCTCCTGTTACACAACAACTGTAGATATGGTATTATACAAAATGGATCTGTACATTCTGTAGATTGTGTACATATATACCCAACCATATACATTGTACATTGTGTATATAATCATAATATACATATATTGTACATACATTGTTAATATATTTTTGTACATACATAGAATATATATATTTATCTGCATATATATATATTTTTTTTCTCTATGCACCCCTGGTTCTCTTCCTCAGTTTGGACAGAGCACTCTCCACCATTTCACTGCGTGTTATACTGTGTATGACTATGTATGTGACGAATAAACCCAACTTGAACTTGAACTTGAACTTAAATTTTCCTCTTTTGTTTCGTGTGATTGTAGTATTGAACTTTTCCTCTTCATCCTATCAGATGAGTTTCCTGAGAGCCAGAGGGGGTCAGTTCGGCAGGATCATGAGGGACGCTTCTATGAGGATTTCTACCGGTCAGAACACGACTCCATGTCTCATCTACAGTCCATTTTAGTGGCAATAATGTTATTAATGTACCACTACCGCAGAGGTATATGTATTGCTCTGTGCATGGTGTTTCATTATTCGTATACAGATTTCTTTCAGTAAATCAGTCTGCCAGACACAGAACAGCAATCCTTTGTAAATGTGGCGTGGCCATAGTACAGACAGTTTGTTTCAAAGTTCACTGTTTCAGCGTCGGGTCACCGAGTCTTGTCTCCCTTTCTCCATGGTGCGCTTTGATCTCAGGGTCGTGGCACAGAACGAGAGACGTGAAGAGTGGACGTCTCTGCTGGTTACCATCAAAAAGCTCTTCATTCAGTACCCTGTGCTGGTGCACCTTAAAGGAGCAGGTACACCCCCACCTGCCCCAGTATGGCAGGCCGTCTGCCCTCAGCACACCTCCCGACTGCACACCTGCCCCCAGCAAATGCCCCTGGCTATGCCTGACTGCTCTTCTGTGTTTGGCAGATGGTTTTCCCTGTGGCCAGAACTCCACTGCTGCTCAGGGGAACTATCTGGAAGCCATCAACCTGTCCTTTAACGGTATGTGCAGTCCAAAGTTTATTAGCAAAAATGTATCATTTGGCTATGTTCCGATTACCAAACTGAATTGATTCAAATCCGATTTTTTTCCCTTAATGTGACACAAATCTGATTTTTTCTGGACTATGTGGACACAAATCCACTCTTTTGCAGATTTGAGTCACTTTCTAATGTGGTCCTGAGATCACATCCAATTCATTACTGTGCGACTTGATTGAGATCGTTTGCCTTTAAGCATGCGCTTAGCACCGTGGTCGTCAAAGCAACAGTGGATGAGGGCAACAGCCGTGGCAACAGTAGCTATGAAAACAGCTAAAGCTAGTTGTCCGGCTCTCTCAACTTAAACATGTACAGGTGACAAACTGTTAGTTGTTCTCCAGAGCAAAGTGTGATGCAGTACAGTACATAGTACCAGCGTGTCTAGTCAGATGTGCCAGGTTTAATGTCTCGCATCTCACAAATATGGTGTTTTTGTTATTGGTGATGCAAGTGCAAAAAAATATGTGTGTGCATCAGTGTGTGGATGTGTGTGTATCAGTGTGTGGATGTGGATGTGTGTGTATCAGTATGTGGATGTGGATGTGTGTGTATCAGTGTGTGGATGTGGATGCGTGCGAATCAGTGTGTGGCTGTGGATGCGTGTGTATCAGTGTGTGAATGTGGGTGCGTGTGTATCAGTGTGTGGATGCGTGTGTATCAGTGTGTGGATGCGTGTGTATCAGTGTGTGGATGCGTGTGTATCAGTGTGTGGATGCGTGTGCATCAGTGTGTGGATGCGTGTGCATCAGTGTGTGGCTGTGGATGCGTGTGCATCAGTGTGTGGCTGTGGATGCGTGTGCATCAGTGTGTGGCTGTGGATGCGTGTGCATCAGTGTGTGGCTGTGGATGCGTGTGCATCAGTGTGTGGCTGTGGATGCGTGTGCATCAGTGTGTGGCTGTGGATGCGTGTGCATCAGTGTGTGGATGTGGATGCGTGTGCATCAGTCTGTGGATTGGAGGACAGTTTACATTACAGACACCTCCAATTATGAATGTGAACCATCAGTATAGGCAAATCTGGCGTGTAACGTGAACGTAGCCTATGTATGGTTATTTGTGTTTGTAAATAATGTAACTGTATATATTTAGGGTAAAAAGATTATTTTGATACATTATGTGATTGTGCTGTGCTGTCCAGTATAAGAAGACGTGTATAAACTGTTTGTGATATGAATAAAGATCGGCCTGTACTGTTATCCAAAGAAGATTCCAGGAGAAACCACACTGTTCTCGTAGAAGATGTAAAGGTGTTAAAATCTACACAGAGTTTCCAGAGAAACAGGACATATTGGATAGAGGTCCTTCACCACCTGTGCAGTCCAAGTGTACATATACACACACACACGCACCACATAAGGGAGCGAGAGAGTGAGTTCAGCTGTTCAGAACGATGACGTTCACTTTGTTTGTGCTGCAGTCTTTGACAAGCATTACATCAACCGCAACTTTGACCGCACTGGCCAAATGTCGGTGGTCATCACACCAGGAGTGGGCGTGTTCGAGGTGGACCGCCTTCTCATGATCCTCACCAAGCAGCGCATGATTGACAACGGTGAGCACAAATTGACACCTGAGTTTCAGTACCGTGGGCCTTGAGGCAGAGAGCTTGTAACGGCCCAGATAGCCAAAGACGGGTCGCTGCTGTATTGCGACATGATCCTGGCTCTGGGGTCAGAAGGCACTCACTTAGGAATGGCCTGGGTAGGCCCCGTCATTTTAGTCTGCTTGGCGTCAGGTGATTTGGTTACCTAGACTCACCACAGAACGGAGGCCTGTTTAGCCTAAGGGGAGGCGGGTGTGTAATTTCAGCGGCTTGTGTTTATGATCGACAGGTATTGGTGTGGACCTGGTGTGTATGGGAGAACAGCCCCTCCACGCTGTTCCACTCTTTAAGGTTTGTGGCTGAATCCAGGGCCCTGACACAGAGTTCTCCACAGGCCATGAAATCCTTGGAGGTTTTGTTCCATGTGTTGCCACGAGTTTAGCGATGGAGCTCTGTTGCTTAGCGATGGAGCTCTGTTGCTTAGCGATGGAGCTCTGTTGCTTGGTGACGGAGCTCTGTTGGGTTCTGTATCTCCTCAGCTGCACAACCGCTCCCTACCTGGAGACTCAAGGCTAGACGACTACAACCTGCCCCACTGGATCAACCACAGGTGAGCCTGAAGGAGGCCCAGACAGCCATGACTTCCTTTCTGGTTAACTTCCTTAAGAACCACAGACAAAGATAAGCTCAGGGACTTTGTCCAGTATGTTGAGTAACACCTTCCTGTATGGGCTCATCTTCCTTTTTTTTTTTTTTTGTGAATCATTACTTATTGATGCTAAGACGTGTCCAGGAGTAGATAATTAAGAACATTTTAATTTGTATTGCTAATGACCAGGTGCATGTCTTGAGTTAGGCATGTCTGGGTCTGTTAGCTTGTCTGACCCTTCCTGCCTCATCCTGGCCTGCTCTCTCATTTCCATGGTTACCGTTAAGGCTGGCCTCTGTTTGCTCATGCGGCTCTGGGATATTGCTCTCTGTCATCTGGTCTGTGAAAGTGTGGACTTAAAACTCTACTGAATTGAATTTTGCAGCTTCTACACATCGAAGAGCCAGGGCTTATGCAACAGTTTCACTCCTCGAATCAAACTCGCCAGTCGAAAGGTGAGTGGGACTCTTTATTCGTGTAATTATTGGCAGAGTGGATATCTGATTAACTATTCACACAGCGCTGTGACGGATTAGTGGCGTGCCGCTGTAATGGGCGTGGCTATGACCGAGACTGGGAGAATCATCCTTACTGTGCCTGACCTATCAATATCAATTAATACATATTCTTATTTCACTGCACATACTGAGACAAAGTCATAATTCTATTGATCTAAGGTGTTATCCAAGCACAAGTGCATTTCTTATCTTTGGTTTGTCGACACAAATTTCTCCTCTCATAAATTCACGTGTTCTTGTATCTATCTGTAAAAATCGACCTTTTTCTTGTCATATCACTATTCCAAGGTTCATGCTGAGAAGAACAGCAAAGATCACTGTATGTATTTATATAAACTTGCTTATAAATGTGTTTTATTTCTGTTCTGGTTTTCTTTTGTGTTTTATGAGTATCTCATGAGCTTGGCACAATGTTTTCATTGATTTTTTTTTTTTTTTTTTTTTTAAGCTCTTGGGGCTCCCAAGGATTCTGAGAACAGCCTTCCCATCCAGGTGGACTACGATGCCCACGACGCGCAGGTCTTCAGACTTCCTGGACCGTCAAGAGCCCAGAGGAGCACCAACTTCAGGTAGCACACACATCAGACATCCGTATCCATACCATCAACACAGACTTACTTTTAAACCTTTACTTAATGATATATTGTTGAACATAACAATTTAACTTTTAATTTTGTCTGCCACTGGAATGTTTTAGAAAACCTGGCAGTGTCTCACGCCTTACGCATCAGTTCCTTTGTTTTCCTGCCGCGTTCTCCAGGTCAGGGAGAGACAGGGATGCGGCCACCAGGAAAAGCTGGGGCTCAGCAGAGGTGAGCGGGACGGCTGCCGGCTGCTCTCCCCCTGTGCGTCCAGCAGGGGGCAGCGAGGAGCAGCGGAGTCTGGCGTCCGATGACAGCCTGGGCCACGTCTCCAACATCCTGCCCATCCCACGACAGGTGCAGGCACAGGGCCAGTACGAGGTCAGCAGCTCCCTTGGCTACACCAGCTGCACCAGAGGTACGCGGCCCACCAAGACTAGCTTCCATCCACTCTTCTTGCTGAGCTAATGCGCGTTTGATTGTTTCTAATGGTATTTAAATGTGTGTTATAAACATAGTGTCAAGGCAGGTTATAAATGTATGCTTGTGAAAGCGTTTTAAACGTGTTAAGCAGATGATGAGCAGGTGGTAAGCTCATGTAATTAATGTGTGGTTTTTAATGTGTGCGTCAAGCACGTTGTTAACGTGTGGTTTATAACGTGTGGTTTATAATGTGTGTTTAATTTATGGTTTTATGTGCCTGTTGTAAATGGCGTGTTTTAGGTGTATGCTCTCTCCTTTGGCTGATCTGTGTGTGTGTCTGTGTGTGTGTGTGTGTGTGTGTGTGTGTGTGTGTGTGTGTGTGTGTGTGTGTGCGCGTGTTTTCTGCACATGGCAGAGCTGTTGGAGAGGATGGTGGGGTCCCAGCGGGACTCGAGCGCCCCGGGCCGGTTCACGGTGGGCAGTGCTGAGTCTAGCCTGCATGTGCGGCCCGGGGGCTACACGCCCCAGAGGGCACTCATCAACCCCTTCACCCCGTCACGTATGCCCATGAAGCTCACGTCCAACCGCCGCCGATGGATGCACACATTCCCTGTGGGTGAGTGGAGCGCGCGCAGACACACACAGATAGACACACAAAAAACACTGCATATTTGTTTCTTAATGTATATTTTGTGTATACTTATTGTCTTAATAGTGTGTATGGCGTGAGTATAGAGGAGTGTAAACATAAAAAGATCAGTAAAAAGCGATATGTCTGGTCCTTTAATGAATGAACACAGTTTAAAAAGTTTAAAATTGCAGCCATGAATTCTTATCACCCAATTGTTTTTTTTAACCTCATCCTGCTGGCTGGCAGTTTAACCAAAGTCCTGAGAAAGACTTTTATATTGTGAACCTGAACTGTGGGTGTGGTGTGTGTGTGTGTGTGGGTGTGGTGGGTATGGCATGTGTGTGTGTGTGTGTGTGCGGCATGTGTGCGGTGTGGGTGTGGTGTGTGTGTGTGGTGGGTGTGGCGTGTGGGTGTGTGTGGGTGTGTGTGGGGTGTGGTTGGTGTCAGGCCCGTCCGGCGAGGCCATCCAGATCCATCACCAGACCCGGCAGAACATGGCCGAACTGCAGGGCAGCGAGCGACGAGACCCTGCCCACACCTCAGCAGAACTGCTGGAACTGGCCTATCACGAGGCCACAGGCAGGTTAGACACGCCCACATGAAGGAAGTGTTTGGGAGTATGTAGTATATAGGGTGGATCTTGTAACTATAACCGATCATCCTGGTTTCCTTGCCATACCACCTTTCCTCGCGCCTTAGCTCCTCCCTCAGAGGAAACCACGCTGAACGACATTACTTACTTGTGACATCACTCGTTGGCGGTGCGATGCCCAGCTATATCATCTGTCACTGCCGATACTCATAGGCGCTATTTTATTCACACACTCACGTTACAGTTCTGATACAACATGTACACGCAGAATGGAACTCAGAAGGACATCATTTGTACTCTTACAAACGTGTCAAACATGAAAAGCTAAATTACTGTATCATTATGAAACCAAAAATGGAAAATGCTAAACAAAGTTTAAAACAAAACACAGTGTGGAGGTGATGTTTTACAGCAGGCCTGCGTAACGCGCTAGCATAATAAAAGTCTTCCACCGCTGTAACTCCATATAGGACACGCGTGCAAGCCTCCTCTGTCTTCTCCTCAGTTCCCCTGATAAGTCCTTAAAAATGGCAGAGTGTGTTAGGTTTCTGGTTTAGGTTTGTGGGTCACTGGCTGGAGATGTGAGATCCACCCTTAGTCCTGTTAAGGGTGCTGAGCATGACGGAGGAGCTCTCAGATGGGGCTTCAGGCCGCAGTAGGAGATCGTAGTAAACCCCGTTGCAGTCTGGGAATTTAAAGATTAAGTTAAGAGTGTGTGTGTGTTTTAGGCGAACAGCCTTGCGTCAGACTGGAGAGAATGGGCTGTATATTAGCGGAGGGCCCGACGACCTCTCTGGTAGTCCAGCCAGCAGCAATAGTACAGGTACCACACTCTCCCATCACACAAGTACCTCACACACCCACACACGTCACACAGATAACACACGCAAGTCAAACAGGTATCTCACAGACACACGCGCGTCACACAGGTACCTCACAGACACACGCGCGTCACACAGGTACCTCACAGACACACGCGCGTCACACAGGTACCTCACAGACACACGCGCGTCACACAGGTACCTCACAGACACACGCGCGTCACACAGGTACCTCACAGACACACGCGCGTCACACAGGTACCTCACAGACACACGCGCGTCACACAGGTACCTCACAGACACACGCGCGTCACACAGGTACCTCACAGACACACGCGCGTCACACAGGTACCTCACAGACACACGCGCGTCACACAGGTACCTCACAGACACACGCGCGTCACACAGGTACCTCACACAGACACACGCGCGTCACACAGGTACCTCACACAGACACACGCGCGTCACACAGGTACCTCACACAGACACACGCGCGTCACACAGGTACCTCACACAGACACACGCGCGTCACACAGGTACCTCACACAGACACACGCGCGTCACACAGGTACCTCACACAGACACACGCGCGTCACACAGGTACCTCACACAGACACACGTGCGTCACACAGGTACCTCACACACACACCTGTCACACAGGTACAGTTTTTTAAAGTAGATTAAATCCTAAAGCACCTCTTGTATTGTAGTATTTTATAAAATAGTTTGAATGAACGGAGATATTGCTGTTAATAACTTCACAGGTACACCCATGAACCGTAGCTCTTCCGAAGAATATTCTAGTAGCCCAGACCCAAGTGAGTGCCCACCCACACACACCCGTAGATGTGCATGTTATGTCTTGTACTCCTGTTCACAACCACACGTGTCCTTAGATGTGGCATTTGTAGTGCCCGCTCATTGTTTGGTATGAGCATGAGATGGGTGTAGCTCTGGGTGGGCGTCCGGGGGGGGCCATGGGTGGGGCTGTGGGCGGGGCTTAGTGTTCGGCTCTGGGTGGGACGGATTGCAGATGGATGATTTGGTGATGTGGAGGAGTGTCTGTTTTCCACTCTACCCTCAGACCTCTGATTACAAACATTTCCAATCAGGCTGTTTGTAAAGAAACTCCCTGCCCTCGCTTTCTTTCCCCTGTCCAGAAGGTTGTAGAAGGTTCTAGACAGTGCTAGTAGGGTTCAGGAACCTCAGGCAGAGTCCCCTGGCGTTCATGGTGGAGTGTGGGGTGAAAACGTGATGAGTAAACGTTCCTTCCTCGTCCTCCTCTTTGATCTGTGGTGCTGAGCTCTCTCTCCCTCCACCGGCCTGATCTTGGCTCTTTGTTTACGATTTTAATAAGTCATTTCGGAGATCTTTTTGACGTTCTCATTACTTCCATCCTCTTGTCTCTTTATTTTTCACTGTCACTTCTCTGATTAATATGTTTCATCCTTTTTTCTGGATAATGACGGGTTAATCTCTGCACTTGGTGTGTCTCGCCCCGCTGAGCTGTTACGCATGGCCTGCAGCGATGGGACTAGTCTCTCTATTTTCTCCTCTCCCTCAGCATTCGTGGATGTCCGCATGCGTGTACTGTATCACACGGGTGGGTGTGTGTGAGGCTTGTGGAACTCACAGATCTCTCTCTAACCCCACAGTGCATGTGTAATTGAGCACGCGCTACACTGCAACATCAGGTGCAAAGAAGACAATGACAGTAACACATTTAATTTTTTTTTCTCTTCTCTCCCTCCCTCTCTCTCTCTCTCTCTCTCTCCCTCCCTCTCTCTCTCTCTCTCTCCTGGATATCTGAACTCTGTCTCCCCCTGCTGTCTTTCTGCTTTCCTCTTCCCATGTGCTATGTGTGAATGGGATTTTGTACATGCACCATCGGCGGGGGGGGGGTGTATCTGTGTATGTGTGCGTGTGCCTACACTGGGGCGTGACGTGTGTGTGTGTGTATGTGTGCGTGTACACACTGGGGCAACGCGCGCATGCCTGTGTGTGTGTGTGTGTGCGTGCGCGCGCGGCCCTGAAGTCCTGCAGCTGTCTGCACCCCCGACAGTGCCTAGTTTCTGCTGTACGGTTGGGGTGGACTGGAAGTCTCTGACCACGCCTGCCTGTCTCCCTCTCACCACCGACTACTTCCCCGACCGGCAGGCCCTGCAGAATGACTACACAGAGGGCTGCTATGACCTGCTCCCCCACACAGACCTGGAGAGGTACACGCACGATTCAGCCCACACATCGCCTCTCTCACACACACACACACCTACTCTCGGTCTTTCTCTCGCTTACACACACAGTCTCACTCTGCAGTGACCTGGTTTTAAACCCAGCACTGTTGTCACACATTCATGCACATAACAGTACAACAGCTAAAGTCCTTCACGCTTTGGGCTTCACCGTGCCTTCGAGCCCATGTGTTTCTGTGTGGAGCCTTTACATGACTGCAACAGAGAGAACACAGAGAGGACAGGCTGAAGAGCACAGGCTCTGTCCTGGAACACAGAGAGCACTGGCTGTATCAGAAGAGCACAGGCTCTGTTCCAGAACACAGAGAGCACAGACTGTACCAGAAGAGCACAGGCTCTGTTCCAGAACACAGAGAGCACAGGCTGTACCAGAAGAGCACAGGCTCTGTTCCAGAACACAGAGAGCACAGGCTATACCAGAAGAGCACAGGCTCTGTTTTGTAACACTGAGAGCACAGGCTGTACCAGAAGAGCACAGGCTCTGTTTTGTAACACTGAGAGCACAGGCTGTACGAGAAGAGCACAGGCTGTTTTGTAACAATGAGAGCACAGGTTCTGTTCCTGAGTCCTTTGATCTTAACAGCTCCCTCTCTGTGCGTGTTTGTGCGTGTCAGGCGTGATGATGACGCTCCCATAATGACTGCGCCGCGCGTGTTTGAGGAGTTCATCTGTCAGAGGCTGATGCAGGGCTATCAAATCATCGTCCAGCCCAACAACAGGAAAGCCCCGCCCACCGTAGCCCCGCCTCTTAGCAGTAGCCCCCTCTATTCCCGAGGTAAGGGTCGGCTGTGGCACGTCCCTGCACAGTTTAGTGTGTCCCTCCTATGCTCACTTACCTGTTTAGCCCATGAGTTTATTATGGGCACTGTACACTGTTGTAAATGCACTGCAGTATTCAGGCAGAAACGGGGCAAGATCAGTTTATTTGTGTAGCACTTTTCATACACAGCAGCAATTCAAAGTGCATCGCAAAAGGCATAAAAGAACAATAAGTTTATTACATCCTGAGATCTATCACCTTGGGAAAGGTTTTGCCAAAAAGAGTTAAATACAGTTTATTTAAAGAAATAAAATGAAAACAATCATGATTAATAAAATCAAATCAGTAAAAATCAATAATCAATAATAAATAAAGTGCATGAAATCAAAGAAATAAGGAGGTTGTTTGTGTTCTCGTGCCCCAAATGGGTCCTCAACCCTTTCTCACGTTTTATTTTTCTCCTTCTTTTTGTGCCGTTGTTGTTCTCTCTCTCTCCCTCTCTCTCTCTCTCTCTCTCTCTCTCTCTCTCTCTCTCTCTCTCTCCCTCTCTCTCTCCCCCTCTCTCTCTCTCCCCCCCTCTCTCTCCCCCTCTCCCTCTCTCTCTCTCTGTCTCTCTCTCCCTCTGTCTCCCTCTCTCTCTCCCTCTGTCTCCCTCCCTCTCTCTCTCTCTCTCTCTCCCTCTGTCTCTCTCTCTCGCTCTCTCTCTCTCCCTCTCTCTCTCTCTCTCTCTCTCTCTCTCCCCCCCCAGGCCTGGTGGCTAGGCGGAAAGCAGAAGAGGAGGAGAGTCTGTACTGGTTGAGCATGGGCCGAACCTTCCATAAAGTCTGTCTGAAAGACAAGATCATCACCGTCACCCGTTACCTGCCCAAGTCAGTATTGCACTCCTCTACACACACGCCAACACACTCCTCTACACACGCCAACACACTCCTCTACACACACACCAACACACTCCTCTACACACACGCCAACACACTCCTCTACACACACACTCCTCTACACACACGCCAACACACTCCTCTACACACACACAAACACACTCCTCTACACACACACAAACACACTCCTCTACACACACGCCAACACACTCCTCTACACACACTCATCTACACACACGCCAACACACTCCTCTACACACACGCCAACACACTCCTCTACACACACGCCAACACACTCCTCTACACACACACTCATCTACACACACACCAACACACTCCTCTACACACACACCAACACACTCCTCTACACACACGCCAACACACTCCTCTACACACACACACTCATCTACACACATGCCAACACGCTCCTCTACACACACACTCATCTACACACATGCCAACACACTCCTCTACACACACGCCAACACACTCCTCTACACACACGCCAACACACTCCTCTACACACACGCCAACACACTCCTCTACACACACACTCATCTACACACATGCCAATACACTCCTCTACACACACGCCAACACACTCCTCTACACACACGCCAACACACTCCTCTACACACACGCCAACACACTCCTCTACACACACACGCCAACACACTCCTCTACACACACACGCCAACACACTCCTCTACACACACGCCAACACACTCCTCTACACACACGCCAACACACTCCTCTACACACACACTCATCTACACACATGCCAATACACTCCTCTACACACACGCCAACACACTCCTCTACACACACGCCAACACACTCCTCTACACACACGCCAACACACTCCTCTACACACACGCCAACACACTCCTCTACACACACACGCCAACACACTCCTCTACACACACGCCAACACACTCCTCTACACACACACGCCAACACACTCCTCTACACACACACGCCAACACACTCCTCTACACACACACTCCTCTACACACACGCCAACACACTCCTCTACACACACGCCAACACACTCCTCTACACACACACACACACACACCAACACACTCCTCTACACACACACACCAACACACTCCTCTACACACACACACCAACACACTCCTCTACACACACACCAACACACTCCTCTACACACACACCAACACACTTCTCTACACACACACTCCTCTACACACACCAACACACTTCTCTACACACACACTCCTCTACACACTCACCAACACACTCCTCTACACACTCACCAACACACTCCTCTATACACTCACCAACACACTCCTCTATACACTCACCAACACACTCCTCTATACACTCACCAACACACTCCTCTATACACTCACCAACACACTCCTCTATACACTCACCAACACACTCCTCTACACTCATAAACACACTCCTCTACACTCACACACACTCTACACACACACCAACACATTCCTCTACGCTCATGCCAACACATTCCTCTACGCTCATGCCAACACATTCCTCTACGCATTAACCAACACACTCCTCTACGCTCTAACCAACACACCCTTCTGCGCTCACGCCTACACACCCTTCTGCGCTCACGCCTACACACCCTTCTGCGCTCACGCCTACACACCCCTCTGCGCTCACGCCAACACACCCCTCTGCGCGCTAACCAACACACTCCTCTACGCTCACGCCTACACACCCCTCTACGCGCTAACCAACACACTCCTCTACACTCACACCAACACATTCCTCTACGCATTAACCAACACACCCCTCTACGCTCACGCCAACACACCCCTCTGCGCTCACGCCAACACACCCCTCTACGCTCACGCCAACACACTCGTCTACGCGCTAACCAACACACCCCTCTACGCTCACGCCAACACACCCCTCTGCGCTCACGCCAACACACCCCTCTGCGCTCACGCCAACACACTCCTCTACGCTCACGCCTACACACCCCTCTACGCGCTAACCAACACACTCCTCTACGCATTAACCAACACACCCCTCTACGCTCACGCCAACACACCCCTCTACGCTCACGCCAACACACCCCTCTACGCTCACGCCAACACACCCCTCTGCGCTCACGCCAACACACCCCTCTGCGCGCTAACCAACACACTCCTCTACGCTCACGCCTACACACCCCTCTACGCGCTAACCAACACACTCCTCTACGCTCACGCCAACACACCCCTCTACGCGCTAACCAACACACTCCTCTACGCTCACGCCAACACACCCCTCTACGCGCTAACCAACACACTCCTCTACACTCACACCAACACACTCCTCTACGCGCTAACCAACACACCCCTCTACGCTCACGCCAATACACTCGTCTACATTCTCGTCTACACTCACACAAACACACTTGTTTACACTCACACTAACACATATTGGTCTTAACACTAACACATTCTTACAAAACTCCAGATCTTACTTTTCTTGCTCAAGAATGATTCATTATGGGACTGGTGTCACTACAATATGGGACTGGTGGTCCATCTGTGCCTTTATTTAGCCAATGTACTCCGTGTGCCAGCCAGCTTAGAAGCATTTTTGTTTACTGACTAAGTTCTGTTGTTGGAATTTTGGCACTGGGGTCCAACAGCACACTAAGCAGCTAGGTTAGTAAGGCTATGTAATGTGTTTAATATTTTGAGGATTATTAATATTTTGATATTATTAATGATAATAACTGTAAACACATTGTTGTTAGTTATAGTGTTAGTTATAATTAGTGATTTAATTACTTACCTAGCTATACTTCTAGGTTGGATTACATTGTCTTCACTAAGATGACCTGGTGGCTTTGAAGGAACTGCTTTGTTGGCATTATTTATGTGTGTGTGTGTGTGTGTGTGTGCGTGTGTGTGTATGTATATATATATATATATGTGTGTGTGTGTGTGTGTGTGTGTGTGTGTGTGTGTGTGTGCGTGTGTGTGTATATATATGTATATGTGTGTGTATATATGTGTGTGTGTGTGTGTGTGTGTGTGTGTGTGTGTGTGTGTGTGTCAGGTATCCATATGAGTCAACACAGATCCAGTACAGTTACAGTCTGTGCCCCCCCCACGCCGGCGGCTGCTTCCTGCCATGCTGGGTGGAGTTCAGTCATGAGCGTCTGGAGGAGTACAAGTGGAACTACCTGGACCAGTACATCTGCTCTGCCGGCTCGGAGGACTTTAGGTGCACAAACCTTAACACTGTTTCTCTCCCAAAAGATGGAACGATTTTGTCAGTTCTCACCAGCTTTCATAAAATGTTTGCTAGATCCACAGTTTACGTGCATGAACACATCCAGTTCTCATGCTCACATGATCCTGAAGGGCGATTAGCATACCAACCAGCGCTCCCGATTTTCCTGGGAGCCTCCCTATTTTTAGCCCTTTGTCCCGCGGTGTTCAATACTGTTAAACTCCTATTTGATAGCAATGTAAATTAAATGTGTGTTTCTCGGTTTCTGTGTGGGCTGTGTGGGGTGGTACCTGGCAACCCAATCTAGAAGCAAATATGAGCAGGTGAAAACGTTTCTGCCTGACTTGTGACGCTTGTGAAGTTTGCCATGTTTGAGTTTGCCAATGAAAATGGATGAAACGGTTCCAGAGAAAAAGAAATGCAGGTTTAAATTTCAGTTCACTTGAGGATGAGACCGTCCCTTTAATGCTTCCAGCAGACACCAAGCGTTTTGTGAGCTATATCAGGCCGACTTCATCATAGAGCATGATGAGAAAAACAACATTACCAAACATGCTAGCAAGGATAGCTAACTATGCTAAACACAGGCAAGCTGTGGAGGTATTTATGAGCTATGAACCTTTAATTAATGAATTAAATTAAATCTACTTTCACATCTTTGTTTTTATCTTTATCTTTAATCTGTGGTGTAGGATTATATGGAGTTATTTGGGGGCGGGGCCATTGAGGGAAGGCCATTTGCTAATAACTTGGAATATTTCCTGCTTTTTCTGCTGGGTTTTAACCACCTGAGTTTATGTGCAGGTTTACTGTACCTGATGTATTTTTAAGTCTTATCCATATTTATTTATCGTCTTTTAAACCTTCTGTAGTCTTATCGACTCACTGAAGTTTTGGCGCACCCGCTTCCTGTTGCTGCCCGTGGGCGGGGCCAAGCGAGTGGCAGATGGTGAGGGCCACTGGGACGTGTATGGGGACGGGCCGGGGGCGGGTCGAGATGGATCATCGGAGTGCACCCTTCTTGATGGGTTCATCCGCTTCCTGGAGGGACTGAACAGGATCCGCAGACGGCATCGATCTGATCGCATTATCCGGGTGAGTAAGCAGGAAAGTCAGGGGAACACATTACCGGAGGTGGAACCATCCAGAAAACATAATACTGGATATTACTCCAAGTGGGAATGTTGGCATCTGTCCCAGCTTAGTTCATTTAGATAAACTTCCGTTTCAGTCTTTTTAGTTGAACTGATTTTTTGAACGTTGGCTCAGTGTTAAAGTTCACTGGCATGTTTAACAGATGGTTTCGGACAAGTGTGTGGTGTTCATTTCTGTCACCTTGTGACTAAATCTGATACTGCTCTGATACTGAGATGATGGAAGAAACCCCAGCCACACAGAGGCATTGCCTTCGTCTTACAGTTGCTGTTCGTCACGGTTACAGAAAAGCGCGAGTATGAAAGGCCTGCAGGTGACGGGCCCACTGTCTCCTTACACCCCAGAGCCTATAGCGCCCCCCCTGGTCAAGAAGGGTGCTTCAGCCCTCTCCACACTGCTGGAGCTGGACCAGACCAACAAGTGAGTTGCAATGGATCCCTGGAGTGCACCGATCCGCTCACTCAGCGGAACACAAACACTTGTTTACCTGAACAGACGTTTGGGTGAGGTGCACCATGTCGTGGCCCTAGAGGAGACTCCACTCAGTACTATAAAACGTCTTCAGTGTCTTGTCATGCTATTTAGAGATGTGTGCACGTATGGGTGAATGTATACACCCCCCCCCCCCCCACACACCTATTTCAGTATGGCAGTTATGACGACAATGAAATAATGAGAACTACAGTAAAAAATACCCCCCCCCCCCAATTCTTTCATGGTCTCTCTCTCTCTGTCTCTCTCTCACATTCTGTCTCTGTCTGTTTCCCTCCCTGTTTGTCTGTTTCTCTCTTTCTCTTTTTTTCTCTCTCTCTCTCTCTCTCTCTCTCTCTCTCTCTCTCTATCCAGATCTTTGGAGGAGCAGGTTGTGGCTCAGCATGGGGTGGGTAAACCTGGCACCCCCTTCAGCGACGCTGCCACCGTTGCCATGGCAACCACCTGCGTAGACAGTCCTCGGAAGGTGAGTCCTCTGTGAAATGAAGGCAGAGGAAGTAAGGGGGTATAGCAGGGAATAAGGTGTCTGAACGTTTCCCCTGTGCTTGTGGACATGTTTTGTGACGTGTTTTTGGTTGGGTTTGTCAGTGCTTGGCCTTTTTCTGCATTGCGCTTAGTGTCGGTGCTTTCAGATGTGTTTCGTGGGCGCAGGGTCTGGTGTTCCTGTACTTTGTTCTTGCCTGTCTCTGCAGGGCCACCGAGCTGCACTGTCTTCTAACACCCAGCTAGGCTTAGCGTACTGTAGCAGCTCGCAGGCAGTACGTGTACGTGTATGACAGACTGAACTGTGCAGTGCTGACTCCCTCCAGGCCCTTCTAGCTATGGTGATCCTTTCTGGGTTCTCTCTCTCCCTCTCTCTCTCTCCCTCCCACCCACCTGGTGTTTTCCTCCTCCATGCTGACAGGAAGCTGCCTTCATGTTGGATTTTATTCGTAGCCCTCGTTCCTCTCAGGTCAGTAAAGCCCCTGACACTCTCTGTCTCTGTCTCTGTCTCTCTGTCTCTCTGTCTCTCTCTCTCTCTCTCTCTCTCTCTCTCTCTCTCCCTCCCTCCCCTGTGTATGTATGGCACGTGCATGTCTTGTGGACATGTATGCTTGTTTGGTCTGGTTCTTGCATATGATAAACATGTATGTTGGCCATTGTCAGTAACCAGCTATCACATCACTATCTGATACAAATACTGGTACTGTACCACATGTTGGAGTTGTACTTAGCAGCTGATGTGTCATGGGGACGATGGTTAATGTTAATAATGTTAATAACCTGTAAGCTCTGATTGGTTCTTCTAGATGCTTGCTGAGTTACCTGTTGCCAATCCTGCTGATTCTGGGTTAATGGACAAAGGAGGGAGCCAACCAAGTGAGAGGACAGCTGGGGGTGGAGCTACAGGAGACCCAGGCTTGGCCAGTACCACTGACACAGGGTAAGGGGTGGGTGCTTGACAGGGTAGGATAAACTTTAGGCTGCAGTTTAACCCAGTATACTGCCATTAGGTAAAATCAAATGTATTTTGACAAATGACCAGGAATGTTAACATAAATGGGTCTGACTGTCCTGTTGCTGCAGGGGACAGCAGGGCTGTCCGAGTCTGTCATCGTCTTCCACTCTGCTGGAGATTCTGGAGGCCATCAAACACCCAGTGTAAGAGTCTGTGTGTCGTAAACCATCCTTGAAGCAGTGGATTCTGACCACACCCTACAGAGTTTAACACACCTAACACACAGTTCCTCGGGACCTTCAGGAATTACCTGAATAGTACAGCCAGGATTTTAGCTAAACTAAAAGAGGAGTCTGGCACAGGACATTTTCTACTCTGCTTTTTAAATTTGTTAATTAACTCCAAGTAGTAACGTATTTAACTCATATAACCAAAGTCCTCAGATACCCCTAAAATTCCTTTTAGTGTCTTTATAATGACTGAAGATCTCAGAAGATTACAGAAACAGTGCAGTGTGATAGTCCTATCTGTATTGGACTGGCATTGTGCTATTTGTTCACGTGTGTGTGTGTGTTTGTGTGTGTGTGTGTGTGTGTGTGTGTGTGTGTGTGTGTGTGTGTGTGTGTGTGTGTGTGTGTGTGTGTGTGTGTGTGTGTGCGCAGCACTGGAGTGCAGTTGTTGTCGGAGCACAAGGGTCTGCCACCCAGCTGTTTCATAAGCTCTGATGTGGTACACTGGCTGGTGCACACAGTGGAGAATGTGTCCACGCAGGGTGTTGCCGTGGAGATCATGCAGGTACTGCACAGGCACACGTGAAAGCTTGGCTTCTCACTATCTCTCCGTATCTCTGTGCTAAGCATCTGGGTCTGTATTTGGTCTGTATTATTTTTCCATCTTGAATTTCTGTACATTCTGATTAATTAATATAAATGGGGCACTTAAGCATGCATATGTGTGTTGTGTATTTTATTGGTTTTCTTGTGAATTGTTGTAGGTGGGGTGTATTTTTGTGTGTTTGTGTTCGTTCTAGTTAAAGAGTTTTATGATGTTCATATGGGTGATGCTGGTGTGTGTGTGTGTTTTTGTATTCCTGTAGAAAATGCAGGATGAAGGTCTGATTTCTCACGCGTCAGGTGACGCCATGCGAACCTTCATCTATGGTTTCTACCTCTACCGGATTGTAGACAAGGAGAGTGAGAAGGGTGAGACTCAGTGCTGGGACCTGCTTCTTGTATTTATTATGGCTGTTTGATCAGCCTGTGACGACACAGAGCGCAACAGACCTGGATCTGAGCCCTGATTCACCCTGAGCCCCCTCTGAGATCTTTACCACAGCCCAGACCTCAGAGACCATCAGCCAGTTCAGAGCGTTGGTCCAGTCCAGCCCCTAACACACCTGACGCAGGTGATGAAGGTCTGTAGAACACCACACTCAGGTGTGTTTGGAGCTGGTACAGAGCAAAGATGTGGACTCAGAAGAGTCCTGCTTGGCACTGGCCGCCGAAGGGTTAACAGGTTACAAAAAAAATAATCCTGCAGTGGGGCTGTTCAGTGCGAACGTTCATGGACCATTTGAGAGTTTGTATGTTGTAATGGAGAAAAAAGTGTGGTGCCCTTCTGCCCACCTTCCTCAGGCCCCACCGCCCAGCTGCCACCAGGGGGCACTAGCGTGTGGTCGACCGCGGCGCTGGAGGACTTCGCGCTCTTCCAGAGGAAGTGGTTCGAGGTGGCATTTGTGGTGGAGGAGCGGCGGCCCTGCGACCTGCCGTCGTTCCTGTTGCCATGGCTACCCAGCCGGCCGGCATCGTACGCAAGTAGGCACAGCTCCTTCAGCCGCAGCTTCGGAGGACGCAGCCAGGCCGCCGCCCTGCTAGGTACCGCCAGCTCAGCCCCGCCCCCCAGAGCAACTCCAGCTCCGCCCCATCCCACCAGCATGACACGCCCCCTCAGAGTCCTGGACACGTGTGGAGGGAGAGAAAGATGGCCGTCACACAGAGTCCATAAGCAGTTTCATTATACTAAATCATTACGCTGACATAGAGCTCAGTTCTAATGGAGGAGGCCATTCAGAAGGGTTCCAAGTAAGTGTCGAGTATGATGCCGGAAAAGTTAGAAAAGGCACATTTGTCTACATTTGGCTGGTTATTGTAATCTGCAGAGTTGTGTACGTAAAGCGGAGGTTTTAGGAATATTAGTAGGCTGCGCTCCTATTCTCCTGTAGCATTCTTTTACCTCTGCTTTGGTTAAATGAAAGAAATCAGCCATTTAAGTTTGACAAAAATAAACAAGCGTCCCTGTAAACTGTTTTCATCAAACCGTAGTGTCGTTCCCAAATTCAGACTCTGGAGAAGTGTAGCCTCTTGTAAATGTGCATTTTTCATGCTCATAAAGGAATATTCCGGCAATAAACCTCCAAAGCCTTATTTTTAAGCATTCAGTATAATTTAAAATGGTTTTAAAGTGTTTGTCCTCTCAAATACTTCCATGGACATAATCTATTATTCAGTTATTTATAACCATAAGCATAAAAACATTTTAGTGTCATAATGTCTATAAAAATGTGAATTATAATAGGTATGTTAATAATTATAAATAATTACAGCTATCTTAGCAACTTGCACGACTACTAGCCTGGCTCCAGTTTTATGAAAGTTGTTTGACTCCTTAGTTACAGTTACAGGATCAGCTAACAGCATGACATTTTAATCACACACAAACATTTGTCAGTGTTGCTATATTAGCAGTTAGCATGTTAGAGTTTCTAAAAGCAATCCCTCATCATTCTGCCCTGTATATACTCTAAAACTAAGTGTTGGACAAATAAAAACAGTAAAAATGTAAATTGCCATAATTGCTAGAAAAATATTATGTGGGTATTTTCTTTTTTCTTCCCCCCCCCCCCCCCCCCCCCCCCCCCGTTTTCGAGGGTTCGTGTTGACGTATTCCTTTCCTACTCTGACCTAAATGGGGTGTGTTGGAGCTGGGGAAAACACTAATCTGTGAGGTGGGTGCTGCAGCTTAGAGCCTGCACTTGGACACCCTGCACTAGAGAGTGTCGCGTGTGGATATTTAACCGGGAATTGGCATCCTCTCACAGGCCAAAGCCCCAGGCTGCTGTGCAGTGTCCACGCTCATATGGACTCTGTGTGCGCCTGGTCTCTCCTCCTGCTCTGCAGCACTGCATGCTGACAGTAGTGGGTTAGCAGTCTGTAGAAGAACCAGCCCCGTCTCACCTACACCTGTCCTTTGTTAGTGTCTCCAGAGTTCATAAACCCTCCTGTGATCGAATCAATCTGTAGATATTCACAATGTGGACAAGTGAGTCAGTTCTACTATCTGTTAATCCAATAACTGTTGTGATGGTGTGCATTCAGACATCTGCTCTGTCCAACCACAACAATAATTAAGTAAGCCACAGTGTTGGATATCCAATCAGAGGCCGGCCTTATGAACTGATTGCCCTGTTGACCCTGTGGTGGCTCGGCTGTAGCTATAGTGGCGCGTGTGCATGCAGTGCCACACGCGAGTGTGTGCGAGTGTGTGCGAGTGTGTGTGCATGTGGCATTGCCTCGCTGTCCTCCAGCTTTTCGCTGCCCCTAACCCACTCTTAAGCTGTCTCTGCCCACAAGCTGCTTCACTCACTTTAGCTTTTTCCTGCCAACACAGATTAATTTATATTAAAACAAGTAATGAACAATCATTACTTGTTTTAATATAAATACCTCAGGCAGAAAATTCTTCCACAGCTAGTAAAATATGAAGGTAAAATAGCAGTGACTAATGATCAATAATTATTGATGATATGCGCATTTTCCCAAAAACCCTGTTTACTCTAATGTTACATCATATGTTAACAACCATCTGGTGTTCTTCATAAAGAGGACATGAAAGTATAAAAAATAATGTAGGGGCCCCAAACTGACATCATCACATTTATCATCCCTCTTTCCAATTCTTCTATCCTTTTATTTGCTCTTATTTCTTTCCTTTTAATTTTTTTGATCCATCCATCCATCCATCCGTTTGTGTATCTCTCTCCCTGGCTTCCATTTCCAAGCCTCTTCAGTTCCTGAGCAGAAGACGGTCACCTTGGATGTGGACGTCAACAACCGCAGCGACCGCACAGAATGGTGTAGCTGCTATTACCACGGCAACTTCTCACTCAACTCATCTTTTGAAATCAAACTGCACTGGATGGCTGTCACAGCAGCTGTGCTCTTCGAGATGGTCAGTGCACAACTGCACACCAGGGAACAGATGGAGCCAATCACTTAGGAAACACGCACATGCGCTGTGCTGCAGGCCGTGATTGATGACAAATGCTTCAATCACTGTTCTGTTGAAATAAAACTGAATAGAGGTCCTGCGCGTGCGCATGCACACACACACACACACACACACACACACACACACACACACACACACACACACACACACACACACACACACTCCTTCCTCCTCATTCTGACACTGGCTCCTACATTCTGTCTCTCTCTGTGTGTGCGTGCGTGCGTGTGTGCGTGCATGACTCTTTTATCATGGCAGGTCCAGGGCTGGCACAGGAAGGCGGCGTCGTGTGGTTTCCTCCTGGTGCCTGTGCTGGAGGTGCCGTTTGCTCTACCCTCCTACCTGTATGGTGACCCTCTGCGCGCTCAGCTCTTCATCCCCCTGAACATCCAGAGTCTGCTCCGCGAGGCCACCGACAACCTCTTCGAAGGTGGGCACAAAGAAAAAGGCTCTGTTCGTTTGGTCCGACAGTGGCTCTGAATACAGGGCTTCCTGAAAAGCGTCCTAACACAAAGATTACATTCAAATGGAAGAGCGAGTATTACACTGAACACTCTCTCTCTCTCATTTAAGATGTGCTTAATACTATGATGCTTTTGAGAAACAGAGGCACTGCACGTCCTGCTCAGACTACTGCTCTGTTCATCCTTCCTACCCCAGAAACTGATGTAATTAGTGTGAGCTGGAACTGTGTAACCTGCCAGGGTCACTGATGTCAGATACTGATGTCTTTGTGTGCTTCCACCAGGGTTTGAACCGGAGACATACTGGGACAGGATGCAGCTCTTCCAGGAGGCTATTCTCTACAGGTGGACTGTATAAGATCACACTGTATAAGATCACACTGTATAAGATCACACTGTATAAGGTCCCACTACATAAGATTACACTGTTTATCACACTATAAGAACACACTATATAAGATCACACTGTATAAGATCACTGTGTATAACATCACACTACATAAGATCACACTGTATAAGATCCCCCTACATAAGATTACACTCTATAAGATCACACTGTATATCACACTATAAGAACACTATATAAGATCACACTGTATAAGATCACACTGTATAAGATCACACTACATAAGATTACACTGTATAAGATCACACTGTATATCACACTATAAGAACACTGTATAAGATCACACTGTATAAGATCACACTGTATAAGATCCCCCTACATAAGATTACACTCTATAAGATCACACTGTATATCACACTATAAGAACACTATATAAGATCACACTGTATAAGATCACACTGTATAAGATCACACTGTATATCACACTATAAGAACACACTATATAAGATCACACTGTATAAGATCACTGTGTATAACATCACACTACATAAGATCACACTGTATAAGATCCCCCTACATAAGATTACACTCTATAAGATCACACTGTATATCACACTATAAGAACACTATATAAGATCACACTGTATAAGATCACACTGTATAAGATCACACTGTATAAGATCACACTGTATATCACACTATAAGAACACACTATATAAGATCACACTGTATAAGATCACTGTGTATAACATCACACTACATAAGATCACACTGTATAAGATCCCCCTACATAAGATTACACTCTATAAGATCACACTGTATATCACACTATAAGAACACTATATAAGATCACACTGTATAAGATCACACTACATATCACTGTATAAGATCACACTGTATAAGATCCCCCTACATAAGATTACACTCTATAAGATCACACTGTATATCACACTATAAGAACACTATATAAGATCACACTGTATAAGATCACACTACATATCACTGTATAAGATCACACTGTATATCACACTATAAGAACACTATATAAGATCACACTGTATAAGATCACACTGTATAAGATCACACTGTATAAGATCCCCCTACATAAGATTACACTCTATAAGATCACACTGTATATCACACTATAAGAACACTATATAAGATCACACTGTATAAGATCACACTGTATAATATCACAGTGCATAAGATCACAATCCTCACACAGTTCTCTTTCCCTTCCACAGGTTTGGGTTTGTCCAGGACAAGTTTTCTGCATCAAACTTCAACTTCCCTGCTGAAAACAAGCCACAGTACATTCATGTCACAGGTGCAGGAAATCACATTTACAACACACAGCCCATTCATGTCACAGGTGCAGGACATTTGCATTTTGTATTTTTTAGTCCAAAGAATGTCCTGAAAGGAACTTGTTTACTCTCCCTTCTCTCCTGTCTGTTATGCCCTCTGTTCCTGCCACTCTGTAATGTGATATCAGGTGTTCAAAGGCTGACATGAGAGTGGATGGTGTGTGAATGGATGTAGCTTTAAATGTACAGCATAAGCAAAGGGCAAGAATGATTCTCAGCAAGTCTATCTGTCAAATGATGTTTAAAAACGGTCTGTAAAGAAGGTTCATTGAAGCAGAACCCCCTCTCCCCACAGGGACGGTCTTCTTGCAGTTGCCCTATTCTAAGAGGAAGTACTCAAGCAGTCAGCAGCGCAGACGCCGGAACTCTGGCTCGTCGGCCTGCCAGGGCCTGTTTGGCGGTGAGGAGAGGGTGGGCTACTACTGGGCCTACAACACCATGCTGACCAAAGCGTGGCGCACCAGCCTGCTGGGCGACGAGAAGCTGGCTGATCGCCTCCTCCGAGACTTCACCGACTTCTGCTCCAACAAGGACAACCGCCTGGTTGCCTTCTGGGACAGCTGTGTGGAGAAAATGAACTCCAGTGCCCCCTGACAGAGCTACCAAGAGAGGAGGCGGGGAGGGGAGTGATGGAAAGGCACACTGCAGGGGCTTGGGACTTGGTATGAGGACAGAGTTTTGCTTTGGTTGAGAACTGCTGCTGTTGGCTTAACTCCTCCGTAGGGACGTGTGTGAGGTCCCGGTGCACGGATCTCTGTTTCTCTTAATAATGAGATAATGGCTAACAGGCTGGCTGTGGGGACCAATCAGGAGTGGCCTCAGTCAGTATGTGAGTTCACGAGTGCCGCTTTAATATCTAAAGTACCGCCTAGAAAAATAAAGAACTAATTGAACATCTTTGAAGTTGGAGTTCACTGTGACAGCAGTGGTGTATGTAGTCTGTAATGTGACACATGCGGAGTAACACGCTGTTTTGTGTGTGTGTGTGTGTGTGTGTGTGTAAAACATGCTAAAGTAATGCAAGCTTCAGTCTACTGAAGGGCCATATTTTAATAATGGCTAATAATAAATGTGGTGTAATAAATGTTATTAAAAGTACAAGAGATAAAAGTATTGAAAACTTAGCCCCAATGGTCAGAATAACCTGAACACAGGTGTGAAGGAATATCTAAATCTGAACATAAAATCTTGATATAATCACATGTTTGGCCATGGTGTTATGGGCTTTGCAACACTGCGCGTTTTACACAAGGACAATTAGTACGGGCGTATTGCGTCTATTCAGCCCATTTCTCTATAAGCGACGCTGCTATTGGTGGAATTCAATCATCTAGCATGCGGAAGAGCCTTCCAACACGCGCAGGCGCACTGAGCTGCTGCACCGAAGAATGCAGCACGCTGCACGCCGCACTGCGCAGCCGCGAGCTTGCAGCGCGCGTGTCTATTTTTAGAAAATTACGTCACCCTGAAATACAAACGAGCGCGTGCCCCCGCCCCCTCCACCCTGTTCGCCAGGAGTGACAGGACGGTTGCAGCAGCTCCAGCTCCAGCTCCAGCTCCAGCTCTCGGTCGCTGAAAGAGTCGTGCGAGGCTCGGAGGAGAGCGGGTCGGTCGATCGGTCGGTCGGTCGGTCAGGAGAGGAGAAGCAAGCGCAACCTTCCCCATCGGGCTGCAAACCTGCTGCACAGGCACGTGCGCGCCTGCCCTTACATTCCGCTCGCGCTTGTCCGCGTTTTGTCCTGCGCGCTTTGCGTGCAACCGACCTTGGGCGGAACGCGCGTAGTACCGATAAGCCTAGACGGGACAAAAGTCCTTTTTAAGTCGCCGACGAGTCCGGGGGTTTGTTCCGAGGACCGCACACCTCGTGCCCAGACAGCAGGGGAGAACATGGCAGACCGCGAGCAACTCATCCAGCGAGCACGACTGGCGGAGCAGGCGGAGCGCTACGATGACATGGCCTCCGCGATGAAACTGGTGAGCGCCGCATGAACCGCGCAGATTTGCACTCGAGCCATGAACCGGGAGCATTGCGAGTGCGCGGCTAGCACGTTGGAACCGAGCCGCAATAAGGAGACTGTGGTCTCTTTGTCGTGGTTGAAGGACCTGTTTGTGATACAATAACCCCGATTTGGGCTCTTCCTCCCTCCCAAACGAGGGACGGGGAGAGACGGTGAGTCGGTGTTTTAAGCCTGCCACTGACATGTGAACGCAGATGCACAGTAACGGTCCGATCTTTAGAATATCGGTCCGATCGGTAAACTGGGCGCTACTGGGCAGAGGCGCAGAGTTGGCGCAGAGGGCGGCGCTTACAAACGTCCGCACATTTAGCGAGTAGCGATGCTGAGGCGTCGCTGGCCAACCCGCTGTGCGCCCTCGCACAAAAGAGCTATATTAAAAATATTGAACAGCCTTAGGTTATTGCCACAGCCCGTGATCGCCTGTACGGTGAGAACATGCGCATTCCCGAATCCATCGATGCAACATTATCCGCCAGAACTGACATCTGTGCACAAAGGATGTTGACCAGTCGTGTCAGTCAGTATAGCTTCTCGGCTCCAGAATCGATTAATCGATTGATACAAGAGTCTGCCCGTCTTAAAGTTCTGGTCAGCAGTTTAAGCATGACATTATTTATTGTGGTTTTCCTGATTTTTGACCCAACACGTGTAGAGATTCCTCACTGACTGGAGAGAGGTCTACAGTATACAGAAGGAGACACAAACCACACTGCCATCTGCATCACCAAGCACATCCTATTATCCCAATTACCAACTTCACTGTGGTTTTTCTTTTTAAAGAAATGTTATGCTACATGCAACTTTTTTGAGTGTTTATATTTCAGTGTTGAAATATCCATTAAAATAAAAACGAGTAAAAGATGTCCGAGCACTTCTGCAGATTTTGAAGGGAAATGTTTTCTTCCCGAACACGGCCGTTCTCAGCGAGTTGAGGCATGTTTTTAGGCCAGTGCGTGGTCCTCAGCTCCTCTTCTCTCCCGCCAGGTGACGGAACTGAATGAGCTTCTGTCCAGCGAGGACCGGAACCTGCTGTCCGTCGCCTACAAGAATGTGGTGGGGGCGCGGCGCTCGTCCTGGCGCGTCGTCTCCAGCATCGAGCAGAAGACGGCCGTCAACGGCAGCGAGAAGAAGCTGGAGCTGGTGCAAGCCTACCGTGAGACCATTGAGAAGGAGCTGGAAGCCGTGTGCCAGGACGTGCTGGGCCTCCTCGATCGCTACCTCATCAAGAACTGCGACGACAGCCAGCTGGAGAGCAAGGTCTTCTACCTGAAGATGAAGGGCGACTACTACCGCTACCTGGCCGAGGTGGCCACGGGCGAGAAGCGCGCCTCCGCCGTCGAGTCCTCGGAGGGCGCCTACAAAGAGGCGTTCGACGTATGCAAGAGCATGCCAGCCACGCACCCCATCCGCCTGGGCCTGGCGCTCAACTTCTCCGTCTTCTACTACGAGATCCAGAACACGCCGGAGCAGGCCTGCCAGCTGGCCAAGGAGGCGTTCGACGAGGCCATCGGCCACCTAGACAATCTGAACGAGGACTCGTACAAGGACTCCACGCTCATTATGCAGCTCCTGAGGGACAACCTGACCCTCTGGACCAGTGACCAGCAGGACAGTGAGGGCGGCGAGCCCAATAACTGAGTCCCTACCTGGTCTGCACTTATGCTAGCTATCGTAGTCCACAACCCCCTCTGTTCTCGATATCCATTTGCTTTTCTTTGCTTTCACCAGGGTTGCTTTTGCCTTGTGGACCTTGGCAGCCTGTCTTTTGGTGTTTTTGCTTTCCAAAAACCCTTTTACCTCTAAGTGTTGCTCTCTCGCTCGTTCTCTCTTCGACTTTACCCTCTTTCCCTGTCTTGCGGTTCCTGCAGCCCCGTTCCCATAGGCCGCTCCTCTCCTCCTCCCATGATGAGCTGATAATTAGCCTACTGCTCTCCAAGTGACATTTACTTAGTGTGTTCTCTTTAGGACTCTCCATGGGGACTCTAAATCAATGCTAGATTATGCGATGAGGAAATCTGAGTACTATCCGCAGCACTGTCTGGTGCAGCCGCTCCGACTTGCGGCCAGGTTGTGTGGTTGTAACCTCCTCGTGCGCCTCTCCTCTGTATCTCTTATCATGTGCTTAGACGTGTGTGAATCTGTCTTCTCTTTGACACTGCATTGTTGTGAACGCTGCTAGTCCTGTGCACTGTGTTTGCCCGCAGCTAACTGGTCAGTCACCTGCCGCCAGTCGTGGGCAGGTCACTGGCTGGAGTCTGTGGGGCATGAGAGCCTTTGTTTAAGGTTACACATGCGATGAGTGAAAGAACACCATTAAAGACCATCGCCTGCCGGGGGAGCTCCGACACCCGCCTCCACGTCTAGTGCTTTATCCACTTTAGTTAGTTCATGCATTTGAGTGGTTAAATGTTATCTTGTTTTGCTTCCCTCTCACTCACACACACAACACATGGAACACAGATGGAACATGCACACCTTTTTAACAGTCAGCTTCCATCTAGCATGATGGAAGCTGACTGCTAAAAAGGTGTGCATGTTCCATCTGAATGAAGATGGATAAATTCTTTTTTTTATGTTAACTTTTAAAGTGCTGTTGGGTTTACTCTTAAGGTTTTACATTCATTGCTACGGAAATGTTTCTTTAATGACCATATAAGGGTGTAGTCTTCCACATATACGGTGAGGATTACTCATTTGTTCTTATAATTAATAAAGATTACGCATGTGGTGGTACTGATATATAACTGCAGAATGTGCATTATGATTAGGTTGCAGTGTGTTGCCGGAGGGTTGGGGTTTGATAAGCTTTGATAGTTATAACCTGACTGGTAAAGTTCAGGGTTGTGAAGAGTGATAGAGAACTCTTTTAGCTTAGGGTCATGTTCAGGTTGTTGTCAGCTTCGTCTCTCTGTTTGGACTCTGGTTACGACATCATTCACCAGAGTAACACGCACGGGTCATGCTGGCTCACACAGGATATACACAGCTGGCAGTTTGGTTGAGCAAAAGAAAGAAATGCATCGTTTTTACCTCTCACCAGAGCTACTCTTAAGATTTTGCTGTTTTTAGTGATTACTGAAAAAATTAACCAGTTAATTTTAGCATGAAGTTGCTCTGGTAAAGAAATGCCCTCCAAGGGTAGGAAGTGAGTCCAAGTCACCCTTCTTGTGCAGTAACATTCCTGAATGTTGACCTGACTCCTTTAGAGTTCTGCAGAACCAGCAGTGAGAAACTGCTGTTTGGAGAGTGCCTCTATGGTCATGTCAGCATCCTCCATTGAGGAACTTGCATTGAAAAGTAAGCAGGTTGTTAAACTGCTCCAGTAAGAGCTCTTGTTTCTTAGCAGGTCAGATTTTCTTTACTCATTGCTGTAGCTGGAATAAACACACGACAATATAAATTCAAACAGCAGATCAACAAACTGAAGTGAGATACACAAGGGCGGGCCGCGGAAGCGATCGTGTACAGAACCACCAGGGCCCAGCAAAACCGTTCAAATCAAAGTATCTTCCCTTAAGAACAATAACATCTACTGCATCACTAATCAGTTACTTATCAATATTTGCACGTTAGACAGCAGACAGGAAATAAGAAGGGATTGGCTTCTTAGGAAAATACATTCAGATTTTTTTCTTCCTTGTGAGTTTATCATTAATAGATTTTCTGTTCACTTGAATCCACAATCCCTGATTTCTTGCATCCCTGAGAAACACTGCCTTTTATAATTAACCCTAAGTAGAACCACCCATCATCCTTCCCATACGTGTGCACAGCGAGAAACTCAGTATGCATGCACACAAAGATCTTGGAGGTGATGATGCATGTACGTGCTCACACGTGCTCAGGTAAATCAATCACTCGGTATTTCACGCCTAGCATAAAGGTAGGTGCCGTCAGTGTGACGGCCGTGGCAGTCAGGTACAAACCTCAGGCGTCCGTATCTTGACGCCTCTGTAACAGCCACAAAATGACTTGGGATTACTTTGGGTTCTCTCTGCTCCGGAACGTCGCGAGAAATGCATCCAACGACATAGCCATCAATAATCCAGCAGACATTTCTGTCATCGTGATTTACTTCGTGGTGGTCCTGGCTGTTGGACTATGGGTGAGAGAACTCAGTTTGCATAAGTCTGTATGGGTTTTGTTATTTTTTCTTTTTACCTTCATCGACCGGCGCTTGTGAATTGTTAACCTTATTTCAACAAAAAAACCCCAAAAAAAACCAAACTGGAGTGGCATCTGGAGATTACAGATTATAGAGTAGAAAATGTACTGTGCAATTTTAAACAAAAATTTGTGAAGCAGTAATCATGAGAGTGAAGTCAATCATATTAAATCAATATTTTCTGCTTGACAGTTTTTATTCGCTTTGCGCTGAATGCAGTCATTCATGCTGATATATACATTATTAAAAAAGAATATATATATATATATATATATATATATATATATATATATATATATTTCTCTGTTTATTTGTTTTGTGCTTTGACAGGTTTCTACTAGACATAGATTTATAAAATAGTGTTTAGTGTGTGTTAGTTTGGGTGGTGTGAGCAGTGTCTCCTCCAGAGTTAAAATGAAACCTACGCCACTGGTGAATGAGGAAACATACCCTGATTCCTCCCCCTGTGTAGGCCATGGTGAGGACAAACCGCTCCACTGTCGGAGGGTTCTTCCTGGCGGGTAGGAGCATGGTGTGGTGGCCAGTAAGTTGTACACGCAGAGAATTTACAAGATAAAAAATAAACAAGAACATAAAATGGAGACTTTTATATAAGACGATGTAATTTAACCCAAGGTGAGTCTGTTGCCTGAAAATGCGATGAAATTAAAAAGTAGACAAACCACTATGTGACAAAGTCTAGGTGTATTTCATCTGAGAGCTTCAGATTAAAGTTTTTTTTTAGAGTGAATGACAGTGAACATACTTCTCCAGCTCAGACACGCGTGTTTTCACCGAAACACGTAAACTCTTCACAAGGGGAGAAAAAACTATTTTACAGGGCCATAATAAGCACATGCTAGATGTGATTCTGAATATATCAGAGATATGAACAATAAACTCTCTGATATGTCCTATCTATTGTGTTTAAATTATGGTCTTTATTAAGCAATAAAGACGTGCAATTGTATCATGTTTTCAGTCTAATAATCAAGGCAAAAAGTAAATCAAATTCACTTCACAAACCACCCCCACTTCAGTAAACCCATTTACTGTTTAATTACATTTAATTACATACATTAGCTCTTATAAGCCTTAAATCTTTCATTTCTAATCAGTCAGGTGGTTAAGATATGCAGTCGAAAAATGCTTGGTTGATTTTGTTCATTTGACATCATGCCAGGCCTGTGGTTATCCATTAATACTTCATTTTCCCTGTTAATGCTTTGGTTCTGCTGATGTAATGATTTTAACTAGGTGTGTAAAGTGCCACTCCTTCTGTAATTGGTAACTGGCTGCGTCTTCGGTTCAGATCGGAGCGTCCCTGTTCGCCAGTAACATCGGCAGCGGGCATTTTGTGGGCCTGGCTGGAACCGGCGCTGCAGCAGGAATCGCCATCGGAGGGTTTGAATGGAACGTGAGTGGGGAATGTGGTCTCTCTGACGATGGACTGCAGAGGGGGCGTTGACTAATCGCTAATAATGATCTCTGGTTCCATGGAGGTCCGCTTGAATGCGGGAGAAAGCCGTGTGTTTGCAGAGCATGCAGAAAGCTAATCCTCTCCTCTTCTTTCTTTTCTTTCAGGCTCTTTTTGTTGTGCTCCTTCTAGGATGGCTCTTTGTTCCTATCTACATCAAGGCTGGGGTAGGAAGTTCCTTTGGAACGCTTCTATTTTTATTTGTTGGTTTGTGTAACGAGATTCAGGAATTGTCAGTGTGCCTCAGGAGCTCTGTGGAACAGCAGCTCTCTACGTGCCCTGTTCTCTCCAATTCCCCTGTTCCATCACAAGTGCACTCTGTTATGCTCCAACACTGCTGAGACCATGAAAGATGTACACCAGACTGTAAAACCGATCAATATTATAGATCAGGGAACTGTATGAGCAGAGTATGAGCGACTATCAATTTCAAACTGTACGACTGACAGATTAAAGCATCGCGTGAGGACTACATCACAGGACTTGAGCATGTGTGTGTCTGGTTCAGAAGAGAACAGCGTGTAGCTCTCATTTGCATACCTAGCTCACTCTGGTTTTCTGTCTGTGTGCAGGTGGTCACCATGCCAGAGTATCTTAAGAAGCGTTTCGGAGGTCACCGCATCCGGATCTACCTCTCCGTGCTCTCTCTCTTCCTCTATATCTTCACCAAGATCTCCGTGAGTGGCTCCCTGCGCCACACCCCTCTGAGCTTGACCTTTGGAGATTAGTTCTTCAACTGGCAGAGAGCCTTTCAAATGTATAACCCATCTACATGCTAAACAACCTACTTTGAACCTGTAGGAATGCAGAGATAGAGGGACATAAAATGAATCTAACAGCTTCCACAGTCATAGCATTTCACATGAAGTCGCCAACTCCAGCTCTGAAGGGGAGCAGTCCAGCACAGTGTGTGGACTGTGGACACCCTTGTTTTTAAACAGATGGAATGGCTGCGATAAATAAAGAAGACCACTTAAAATAAAGACACTGTATAGTGTTTCCTGTAGAATGCAGGTACTCTAGAAACACAGCACAGCCCAGTTTAGTATAGAGGAATTCAACTACTGGCCTTGAATGTCCCAGTCCTGCACATTCAACCTTTCCCTTAAGGCTTCAGTGAACTGTCAGGGCCAGGTGATTTTAAGACTTCGGGTTTAGGGTTGTTCCTCTGCTTTAGTGCACCTGTGTGAGCGGCACAGGGTGTGCAGTGGTGGAAGACGAGGAGCCTTCAACACACAACTGGGCTTTAAAATGGGCCTAAAGCACATGCAACCCAAAGCTAACATGCCACCCAGACAAACAAGGCTGATCTCATGGAATCAGATCAGGAATGGCCAATTAATGAGCTACAGACTGCAGCGTGGTGGATCTCCAGATCTCCAGGATTGAGTCGGTGACCACTGGTCACAGGGAACAGACCACTTATTTGTTCTGCTTTCAGTTCACTTGCACAGAGAATCCAGGGTTCTCAATGCCAGAAGAGCTGCAGTAAAAAAAAATGTGGAGCATGTTGGTATATATCGCTCTCTCTCTCTCTCTCTCTCGCTCTCTCTCTTTCAGGCTGACATGTTCTCTGGAGCCATCTTCATTAACCAGGCCATGAAAATGAACATCTATTTGGCTGTTGTTATGCTGCTGGCGATCACAGCTCTGTACACAGTGACAGGTGTGTGTCTCTTCCGGAGAAACAGGACCAGGTCCTCCTCCTGGAACCTCCTCCAGGGCGCTTCCCCTGCCTCTCTGACGTTGGCCTCTTTACTGCTCTCTGCCTGCTTCGGCTCACCAGTGCTTTGATAATTAGCTGATGGATTGGATCGGTTGTGTTAGAGGATTACCAGTTCAAACAGGTGCTTGACTTAAACAGTGCAATGATACATTAGCACACTTACACTCGCTGTAAGACCAGCACCAGTTGTTGTCATCAATTCAGTTTCAAATTGACCAATTTCACTTCAGCCATTTCAAATGGTTGACATTAATTACACTTTTTTAAGCAGTTTTAAGTCATTAATTTAACTGGAACATTAACTGTATCTCCGTAAATGTTCCTGATTCCATGGAATCGTAAACACAACACCAGATCTGAAGTGCTCAGAGCACTGAGAGTAAAGTACACACTTTGTATATCTGATAACATTTCCATTTTCAGGAGACAAGCTTTTTGCAAGAAAAGTGGACTGTTGTCACAGCATATTTGAGGCATTGTGGGTAATTACCCATGTGCTCTGATAAGCTCACTGTCACACAGACCACTGTAATATGCCTGACATCTTGCTTTTCATATCACCAGCAGGATAATTACCTGGTTAGCTGGCAGCTTGGTTACCCAACAATCTCTCCTCTGCCAATAGGGATCCGTGTAGGTCGTGACATAGATGCCTCTAAATAAGAGCCTGTATTGTATCTGTCCATTTTGCATGGAAGAGCAGGTGTCCTTGATATCAGAAGCCTGAAGTGAATCTTTGATTACAGGCGCATTTTGTCCTTCCAGCTCTAGAGGGCAACGTGGTCTAGTTTGTATGATCATTCAAAGCTACAGCTTTGTCTTTTTTTTTCAGACACCAATCTCATCTGATGCTTTTGCCCTAAATAAAAAACATTACCAGATGGCAGACAATTCACTCACGGTGTGGAGCCTTGCTCTAGGGCAGAGGGCACAGTGTTAGAGAGACACGATGGCCTCGGTAACAGAACAGTTCTCTGACCACTGGGATTCCCCCAGGACATTAATCCCCTGGTCAGAAACTGCTGCTCTGCAGGCCAGGTTTACTACAACATCAGAAGGGTGTCATTTTACTGCGTCTTTAAACATGCACACCGTCTGTGTTTACCGTGGAAGTCTGTTGGTGCTGTTTCTGTTGTTTCTAACCAGTTCTAGAACGTTTGTGTTCTCCTCCCACCTGTAGGGGGCCTCGCTGCAGTTATCTACACAGACACGCTACAGACCATTATCATGGTGGTGGGATCCTTCATTCTTATGGGTTTTGGTAAGTATAGATGATGTCTGCTTCCTCTACACGCCTTTCCTTTAATCAGTGTCTCTTTGTCCTGTGCCTCTTCCACTGTCTCTCTGTAGTTCAAGCCTTTTCCTTAAGTTGCCTTAACTTTGTCCTTAGCTTTCAATGAGGTAGGAGGTTATGAGAACTTCCAGGAGCTCTATATGAACGCCATACCATCGCGGGTGGGCATGAACATCAGTGCAGAGTGCTACACGCCCCGGCCAGACTCATTCCACATCTTCAGGGACCCAATAACCGGCGACATGCCGTGGCCCGGCCTCATCTTCGGACTCACCATCCAGGCGGCCTGGTACTGGTGCACAGACCAGGTACTGCTGCACAAGTGTTCATTAGAGTACCCACACACGTGCCCCCCCCCCACACACATGATCACTACAGTAACCTCTTATAGAACCACACGCACATAAAAACCAGTCACACTCACACGTGAGTTAGGGTAGAGAGATAAATAGAGTACTCTCTTATAGACACACCCACTCACCCACACACATACACATGCACATGTGGCATACTTACAATCACTTTCATGCCTAATTATGTCCTTTTTTGTTCTGAAACCATAACCTATATGTTAAAGAATATACACGCCACACGCCACCCACACACACTGCTCTCTGCCCTCTTTCTGTGTTCTCTTTGTGGCTGAGCAGTACTAATAGCTCCAGACAGTGTAAAGACTTAAACTCGTGTAAAGTCTCAAACTTCGATGGTGCCCCCACTTTCCCCTCCAACACAAACAAGTTTATGCAAAGTGAGATAAAATAAACAGCCTAGAGCACCAAGACCTGCTTCAGGGAAAGACCAAGATGTTCCAGAGAGAGAGAGAGAGAGAGAGAGAGAGATGCACACACTTCCAAACACTTGTGCACCCCCCCCCCCCCCCTTGAGTCTTGGTTCCTCTCAAAGTTTCTTCCTCTTGCTCTCAGGGAGTTTGTCCTTGCCAATGACCCCTTTGGCTTGCTCACAGGGTCCTTGGACCCAGAAATCTGTAAAGCTGTGACAGCAGCTGCTGTAAAACGCACTATATAAACACATTTCACTTGACTACACACACACAGACACACAGGCTATTAGCAGTAATATCTAGTTCTTGGGGTCCTGTCTGATTGGCTGGCTGTATATAGCAGCCTGCTCTGTCTGATTGGCTGGCTGTATATAGCAGCCTGCTCTGTCTGATTGGCTGGCTGTATATAGCAGCCTGCTCTGTGATACTCAAGCAGCAGTGATTAAAGTGCCTATTCACTGTACTGCAAAAGATGGAGGAAGAATTTAACGTTCTCCTTCCTTTGACACTATCACATGCAGTCATTCAGCACTTCACACCATGAAAGATTGTCACGGTAACCAAAGCCTTCATGCAACAGCCAATCAGGAGTGAGCACAACAGAACATTCTGGATGAAAATGAGTGCAGGGGGTGGCATTTATGCCAGCAGAGTCTAATGGCCTAATGTGCTGTCAGGTGATCGTCCAGCGCTGCTTGTCTGCTAAGAACATGTCCCACGTGAAGGCTGGTTGCATCCTGTGTGGCTACCTCAAACTGTTACCCATGTTCCTTATGGTGATGCCTGGCATGATTAGCAGGATTCTTTATCCAGGTATTCTACTGGTTCTGTGTGTGTGCGTGTGTGTGTGCGATGTGTGTGCATGCAGGTGTCTGTGTATGCAGAGTCACGTATGTGGGTGTGTTTGAAGATGCGTGTGTATGCATGTCCATATATTTGTTTGTGTGTGTGTGTGTGTTTGCAGGTGTGTGTGTGTTTGCAGGTGTGTGTGTGTGTGTGTGTGTGTGTGTGTGTGAATGAAAGCAACATCCTCCCACTCATGAATTGTCACTGCACAGATGAGGTGGCATGTGTGATCCCGGAGGAATGTAAGGAGTTCTGTGGAACTGAGGTGGGCTGTACCAACATCGCCTACCCCAAACTGGTGGTGGACCTGATGCCCAACGGTGAGCCCCCGCCGCGGCCCCGCGGGCTTTGGCACTGCCGGGCCTCGTTCAGCAGACACTGTGGCTCATGTTTAAGCCTGTAAGACCTTATGCATTGGCACCAATGTCTGCACCACATGGTGTATTACACGTTATTTACTGTAGCGTATACGTAAAGATTTGCCTGTCTCCACCACATGGTGTATTACACGTTATTTACTGTAGCGTATACGTAAAGATCTGCCTGTCTGCACCACATGGTGTATTACACGTTATTTACTGTAGCGTATACGTAAAGATCTGCCTGTCTGCACCACATGGTGTATTACACGTTATTTACTGTAGCGTATACGTAAAGATCTGCCTGTCTGCACCACATGGTGTATTACACGTTATTTACTGTAGCGTATACGTAAAGATCTGCCTGTCTCCACCACATGGTGTATTACACGTTATTTACTGTAGCGTATACGTAAAGATCTGCCTGTCTCCACCACATGGTGTATTACACGTTATTTACTGTAGCGTATACGTAAAGATCTGCCTGTCTCCACCACATGGTGTATTACACGTTATTTACTGTAGCGTATACGTAAAGATCTGCCTGTCTCCACCACATGGTGTATTACACGTTATTTACTGTAGCGTATACGTAAAGATCTGCCTGTCTCCACCACATGGTGTATTACACGTTATTTACTGTAGAGTATACGTAAAGATCTGCCTGTCTGCACCACATGGTGTATTACACGTTATTTGCTGTAGCGTATACGTAAAGATCTGCCTGTCTGCACCACATGGTGTATTACACGTTATTTGCTGTAGCGTATACGTAAAGATCTGCCTGTCTCCACCACATGGTGTATTACACGTTATTTACTGTAGCGTATACGTAAAGATCTGGCTGGTCACTCTAGACCTCACAGCTCAACAATCAGGCCACACAAAGCTACTGTGATTTTCACTAATGCTTAATCTCTGTTGTGTGTACCTGTGTGTTTGTGTTTGTGTCTGAATACATTTGTATGCATACATGCATCTGTTTTTCTGTGTGTGCTTGTGTGTGTGTGTGTGTGTGTGTGTGTGTGTGTAGGTCTCAGGGGCCTGATGCTCTCAGTCATGCTGGCCTCCCTGATGAGTTCCCTAACGTCCATCTTTAACAGCTCCAGCACCCTCTTCACCATGGACATTTACGCCAAGTTCCGACGCAGAGCCTCCGAGAAGGAGCTCATGATTGCTGGAAGGTGAGTGTGCCTGGCTCTAATCCTAATCCTAACCTTATCTTAAACTTCCATGAGTACCAGATGGCCTCAGGACTACAGCATAAGACGACAAACCTGCCAAAACTGAAATATTTCTTTTTCTCATTTTACAGACAGGTTAGAGTTAGGGTTAAGGTTACAGACAGAAACTAAATTATAAATAGTAAATAGTGTAAATGGGAACAAAAAGCATTATTATGCATTTCCTTTAATAATTATGTATTTCCTTTAATAAAAGCACATAAATTGTGTGTGTGTGTGTGTGCATAGGCTGTTTATCTTGGTTCTGATCGGCATCAGCATAGCCTGGATCCCCATTATCCAGACAGCCCAGAGCGGTCAGCTCTTTGACTACATTCAGTCGATCACCAGCTACTTGGCTCCGCCTATCGCTGCTGTCTTCACACTCGGAATCTTCTGTAAGAGAGTCAATGAGCCGGTGAGTCTGTTCACCTTCACACCACCTGCTTCACGTCTGTCACTTATTCTCTCTCTCTCTCTCTCTCTCTCTCTCTCTCTGTCTATGTTTCTTTCTGTGTATATGACGTACAGTTGCATAAAACCTGTAAACACAAACAATAACATATAAGCATCCTCAGGCTCTGTTTGGGCCTAATGTGCTGGTTTTGTTGCTCTCCCCCAGGGGGCATTCTACGGCATGGTGATTGGGCTGCTTATCGGCTTGTCCCGCATGATAGCTGAGTTTGCGTATGGTACAGGAAGCTGTGCGAATCCTAGTGACTGTCCCACCATCATTTGCGGGGTGCACTACCTTTATTTCGGCCTCATCCTGTTTGCCATCTCCTGTCTGCTGGTGTTGGGGATCTCCCTAATGACCAAACCCATTGATGACAAGCATGTAAGACACACACACACACACACACACACACACACACACACACACACACACACACACATACACACACACACACACACACAGACACACAAATATGAGCACACCTTTTTCTGGTTTCCAATGGCTGCCTCTTGCATTCTCAGAATGCCATCCACTATCTCTGAGCTAATTCTCAGCATATCGCACAAAGGCCGCTTGCTAATGCCTGTAACAGGTCCCCATTTCCCTGTGCAGTGCTGTGTATAACTGGTCCCCATTTCCCTGCGCAGTGCTGTGTGTAACTGGTCCCCATTTCCCTGCGCAGTGCTGTGTGTAACTGGTCCCCATTTCCCTGCGCAGTGCTGTGTGTAACTGGTCCCCATTTCCCTGCGCAGTGCTGTGTGTAACTGGTCCCCATTTCCCTGTGCAGTGCTGTGCGTAACAGGTCCCCATTTCCCTGTGTAGTGCTGTGCGTAACTGGTCCCCATTTCCCTGTGCAGTGCTGTGTATAACTGGACTCCATTTCCCTGTGCAGTGCTGTGTGTAACTGGACTCCATTTCCCTGTGCAGTGCTGTGTGTAACTGGACTCCATTTCCCTGTGCAGTACTGTGTGTAACTGGACTCCATTTCCCTGTGCAGTGCTGTGTGTAACTGGACTCCATTTCCCTGAGCAGTACTGTGTGTAACTGGACTCCATTTCCCTGTGCAGTGCTGTGTGTAACTGGACTCCATTTCCCTGTGCAGTTCTGTGTGTAACTGGACTCCATTTCCCTGAGCAGTGCTGTGTGTAACTGATCCGTGTATATATTGTAGCTTCACAGGCTGTGCTGGAGTTTGAGGAATAGTAAGGAGGAGCGAATCGATATAGAGGCAGATGACTGGATTGAGGAAGAGAAATCTAGTTCTATGAATGTGGACGGTAAGTCATTTATCATAGTGCAGAACTACACTGCACATCACAGGACTGCACCCTTATTCAGAATAATACCTCACAACACACAGATCTTCAAAGCCCACCTCACTGACAGGGTTGGGGGAGAAACCGTTGCTCAAGTGTCACAGGCTACTATGATTTTTACTTAAACTTATGTCCCGTCACTGGACAATTGTAACGCACCACACACCATTAAAATGCCTACAACTATAGGAGGACCTGGAGGTGAACGTTGATTCATCTACCAAAGTTGCAAGACAATAGCTGTGTGTGTGTGTGTCTGTGTCTGTGTGTATGTGTGTGTGTGTGTGTGTCTGTGCGTGTGTGTGCGACCTCTTCACCATTTAACCCTGCAGAGCCTGAGTTAGAGCCCAGCTGCTGGAAGAACGCCTATAACTGGTTCTGTGGATTTGAGCAGAAGAAAGCTCCGCAGCTCTCCGCAGAGGAGGAGGCCGAGCTGAAGAGGAAGCTGACGGACACATGGGAGAAGCCCCTGTGGAGGAATGTGGTGAATGCCAACGCTATCATCCTTCTCACTGTTTGTGTCTTCTTCCACGGCTTCTTTGGCTAACCAGCTGCCATTGATCCACTGATCTTTAGATGAATGTAGGAATATATTTTAAGTTAATATTATTCATTGGCCCATATGAAGGAGGACTGCATGCCAGGCGTACAGTGCAGAGAGGGTAACTAAGGGCTGTGTGTGTAGTATTTTAAATTGGCATGTTTACACAGAGTCAGATCAGGGTTTGTCATCATCTTCTAACATCTGTTGTTCACTTCCAGTAGTTTTTCCCATTAAGCATACTTTGATTTTCATTTACTTGAACCAGTTATTAATCTGAAAGTATTTTATTCAGCTTTTGCTGTTTTATTTTTTTTTCTTTTTACCGTTATTATTTTAATCATAAATGTTTTAAAAAAAAACACAAGCGAAACTGTTTGCTTCATCTGTATCCTTGTAACATTAAAAAAAAGGTGTTTGGGTAATTCTGGCCATGGTGCATAGCCACGGTGCTAATCTCGCCTTCCTCCCGTTCCCTGTGCGATTGCTGACTGACCTCATCCGAGATCCTACCAAAGTATTGTGTTTGAACACTTCACTTCTGTCATCTACCAAGTCCTGAACAGCAGTGGTTTCTTTTTTAGACCTTGATAAAATCAGCAATCCTTATACTTTTCTTTTGAACTTAAAAATAATTAATACTTCCATCAGAGTCTATATCATATGAGTAAAGGTTGTATTTATGAATTACAACCTCTTTTTGATTATATACATTTTACACTCATTTGTGAATGAGTATAATATATATTTTCCATGTGCAACTTGTAATATGTAATAAAAAGAAAAAGTAAATACTAAATACGTAACTATTTCATATTTAAACTGTGTGTATTCTTTCTGTCAGCAGTCCTATTCATGAACATGTTTTCCATAATTACACTATTACTCTTCCATGCTTTAGTGTGTTGTAAAGTGTGTTATGAACACAGCCTGTTAAGCTTTACAATCTAACTGTATTTACATGCCTGAAATCAAAGTCCAGGAGTTTTTGTGTTTTAGGCTATAATGAGTAACGCTGTGGTTAACTTCCTCGAAACTGTGTAAACAAAGGTGTCATCTATTTAGAGATTTGTGAGTGAATAAATTAAGCCTAATCTTGATCAGTGTAGTAAAAACATGACACATTGTTTATTTTTTAAGATATGACTGATGTATTCATATATAAAAGCACACGAATACAAAAGTTGATATCACTTTGGTGTTATATTACTTTAGTTTTTGGATAAATAAAGATTTAAAAGCTACAACACATCCAAAACACGCTGGAGGCTGTATTTGCTAATTATATAAATTATATTTTCGCTGTATTTCCTGATCTCAGACCATGTGATTTGGGTGTCGGGGGCAGACTGAAGCCCTCCTGTAGTACCAGGGATGAATGGAAGCCTGTGTTGGTCTGGGAATGTCTGTATGTGTGTTGCCACGTGTGTGTGTGTGTGTGTGTGTGTGTGTATGTGTGTGTGTGCATTTAAATCTGAATGACCCACAGATAACACATCTGGGTGTGTTTGTGCACACATTTGTGTGTTTATGTATGTCTGTGTATTTAAATATGAAAGACCCACAGATAACACAACCAGGTGGATTTGTGCATGTGTGTGTGTGAATATTAGATTGCAGCACACACAAGCCAGAGAAAACGAGTATGACAGCCAGCAATGGATGTCTTTATTCTGAGACATGATGTAAAGCTCTCACAAGCTCTGTGTGTGTGTGTGTGTGTGTGTGTGTGTACACAGTTGTGCTCCCTCTCAGTTATGGTGGATTATCTGTTGGTCAGCATGTTAATGTGCACATCCAAAACTGAAAACAAAATTCCATAATTATGTAATGGAGGCTCACCCAGCCTGAGACTGCGCATGGCTTCAGAGAGGAACCAGGTGCTCAGAAATGACAGCATGCCTGAGAATTTATGCTAGATTTCTCAGCTGCAGTCAAATGTTGTCATTCAGCACACAGACACAATAACTAGAAATGTCCTTATGCACTTGTCAGTAAAGTATGTTTCATATTTCTGGTGAATCTAGTGTGTATTCAGGTTTTCTAAGGAGTGTTCTTTATTGTAGGTCATTTGGTTAGTGCTTTACTGCTCCTGAGGGACCCTATTAAGATGACTGTTGTACTGACAGGTTGGTGTCACTGTTGGAACTACTCTGCACATCACAACAAAGGAAGATAGGTGATATAGAATGAATGCAAGCTCTGAATATGGCATGTGTACGTGTGTGTGTCTGTGTGTGTTTATGGGGCGGGGGGGAAGTAGGGCAGGACTCTGATTGGCTTGGATTTTTCACTGGAGATGAGGAAAACGTGATCTGGTCTGCAGAGGCACTGCAGCGAAGAAGACTGCAGAGAGAGAGAGAGAGAGAGAGAGAGAGAGAGACACAGAGAGAAAATGAAAGAGAGAGAGGCTGAGTCAGAGTGAGGGGGAGGGTGAGATATTCAGAGAGAGAGGGAAGAGGGTAGGAGTGAGTAAGAACGAGGGAGGGAATGAGTGAGAAAGGGGGTGGGAGATAGAGAGAACGAAAGAGAGAGAGAGCAGGGAGAAGCAGTAAATGAGTGAAGGCTAGAGGAAACAGTCAAGGAGGGGGGAGAGAGAGATGTGCACACATGGATGAAACCAAGAGGGGTGTGTGAGAGGGGGTGTGTGAGAGTGTGCCCGCCCGTGTGTTTGTGTGTGTGTGTGTGTGTGTGTGAGGTTGTGCACACTCACAGAGAACCATTGACAGGAGGGAGAACGAGAGAGCGAGAGAGAGAGCGAGCGTGTGTGTGTGGGGGAAGGCACTGTAGAGACAAACGGCTTCTGAGAACAGAAGCGTAGAGCCAGAGCAGACTGCAGGAGAGAAGGACAGTGAGACAGACAGACAGACAGACAGAAGAGTGACAGACTGACCAAACAGAGGACTACAGGGATGGGTAGAGGGAGACTGTAAACAGGAGAACGAGAAGAGAAGAGAGGGAAGAGAAGAAAGCAAAGCGGCAGGACTCGGCCATCGGCCTTCTGTGTGCGTGCGTGTGCGGCTGGCTGTGTGTGTGGCACTGTGGCGTATCCTTCCTCCGCCAGCACATCCTCCTCCATCTCTCACATCCTCCACCCTGTTCTCCACCTCCTCTCCCAGAAACGCATGAGCTCTGTCACTCGCGTTCTCGCCGCCCACCTTCCGTAACCGGGCTTCTGCTCTGCTGGACGACATGGAAGAGTAACCTTGACTGTGGCGACAGGAGCCAGGCGACCTTCTTCAGAATCCAAGACTGCGGTTACCCTCATCATCCTCACTGGCATAGCATGTTCAGGAAGGAAGGATACGCAGAGCTGTCCACTGTATAACACTGCCAACTACTGAACACGGATACCAACTGGACCGACCGAAGAGAAACACACACACACACACACACACACGCACACACCAAGCACAGAGGTACAGCAACATAGGAAGAGAGGTGTGTATCTGTTTTGGGTTATTTCTTGTAGTATGATATGTATATGTTTGTGTGTTTACTGTTTTTATTGAAGGTCTCATTAGGTCTGATTAGTTTCACCAATTCCAAAGGAATTTGCCTCATTTCTGTATTTAGATGATATTGCAGGTCATTTTGAATCTTCAGGTGTGTGATACTGCATTCATGTTTATGTAGCTGTGTATGTGTGTGTGGGTATGTGAGTGTGTGTGTGGATCTGCGATTGTCTTCAGGTGATTGCTTCAGTACAGCCACGTTGAGCACACTGAAATTAGTGCAACACACACGCACACACTACATCAATAACTCATGGGATGTGCACAGTCATCTTACAGAATCTGATTTTGGCTGACACATGGTGATGTACAGGGTGACAGAAAGAGATCTGTGTGTGTGTGTGTGTGTGTGTGTGTGTGTGTGTGTGTGTGTGTGTGTGTGTGTGTGTGTGTGTGTGTGTGTGTGTGAAGTTCCATTTTGACCATGCTTGCCTGCTGCAGTCCATCCTGCTTATGCATTGCTCCTATTGCATAACCCCCACACACAGGCACAAAGGCACACACACACACACACACACACACACACACACACAAACACACACACACAACTCTGTCCCAGCCACAAACCCCCAGCAGCCTGTACCACTGACCCCAGCACTTCCCCGGCACACACCTCTCACAAAACCTTCCCAATCAATAGCCTTGATCAGTCAGCTCATCCAGCCCTGGCAGCCCCTGGTGGCACTCCCCTGGGTGTGTGGAGGGTTGTGAGTGGCATCATTCCCAAACACCTGCTGAAGATCTAAGCTGGGTAATGTGCTTTAATTAAAGTCAGTGGTAATTTATCCCTTCTGTTGAATAATGGGTGGTTGCAATGGCTCTATAATCATTGTGGTTTGTTATTACGAGGTTTTGGGTAACGAGGTTTTGAGTAAGCGTCAGTGCTGGCTGCAGTTATTTGTGGTTGTGTTGTTAATATAGTCCATTCTTTGTTGTTGTTCAGGGTGTTGGTGAGTATTAATCTAACTGAACTGACAACAGAGATTTCAGTAAAAGCATCATAAATGCCATTATTGTGAAGATGAATGCATTGTGGTTGTTGTTTTTGTTTGCTTTTTTCCCAGTAAGAGTATTATTTGACAGAGTGATATAATAACTAATGTTTCTTGTTATGATATCCTTAATATCTCTTGTAAAAATGAGATTGTTCAAGTATTATTGTTAGTAGTATCATGTCGTTATTATGATTGTTAAGGTATGCTCGTGCTGGTGTTATGTCAGTGTTGTATCTGTGGCTTCAAGAATTATATTGTTATTGTTGTAAGGTTGAGTGTTAGTATTATAAAAGTGAATTTTTGTGCTGAAAATGTGACTGTCAATATTGTATTAGTAAAGGTTGATTGTGTTGTAGAGGTGAGTGTTATTGCTGAAAAGATGGGTGTTAGTGTTATAAAGGCAAGTGTTAGCATTCTAAACATGAGTGTTTATATTGTGAAATTGTATGTTAGTATTGGAGAGGTGGGTGTTGTAAAGGTGGGGGTTAGTGTTGTAGAGGTGAGTTGTGTTGTAGTGTTAACTGTTAGTGTGAGAAAGGTGAGTGTTGAGTGTTGATATAACTGTCATCATTCTATAGGCATGTTTATGTTGTGAAGTTGTGTGTTAGTGTTGCAAACGTGCGTTAGTGTGGTAGAAGTGGGTGTTATTTTTATTATGGTGGGAGTTAGTGCTGCAGAGTTGAGTGTTAGTGATGTGATGACAAAGATACGAAGCCAAGTATGTGCTGATAGTGTTAAGTTGGGTGATATTGCTGTATTGGTGCGAGTTTGTGTTGTAGAGGTGGGTGTTAGTTTTGTAGAGGTGCTAGTGTTGTAGAGGTGAGTGTTAGTATTGTAAAAGTGGGTGTTAATATTATAGAGGTGAGTGTTGGTGTTGTAGAGTTGAGTGTTAATATTGTAAAACTAGGCGTTAGTATTATAGAGGTGAGTGTTGGTGTTTTAGAGGAGGGTGTTTATGTTGTAAAGGTAGGTGGTAGTATTGAAGAGGTGAGTGTTAGTATTGTAGAGGTGAGTGTTAATGTTGTAAAAGTGGGTGTTAGTATTATAGATGTGAGTGTTAGTATTGTAGCTGTGAGTGTTGTAAAAGTGGGTGTTAGTGTTGTAGAGGTGGGTATTAGTATTATAGAGGTCAGTGTTTGTGTTGTAAAAGTGGGTGTTAGTGTTGTAGAGGTGAGTGTTGGTGTTGTAAAGGTGGGTGTTGGTGTTGTAAAGGTGGGTGTTGGTGTTGTAGAGGTGAGTGTTGGTGTTGTAAAGGTGGGTGTTAGTGTTGTAGAGGTGAATGTATGTTGTTAAGGACACTGTGAACTGGAGCTGCACTGACAACACATGCAGTCAGAACAAAGAATGCATCTCCTCTCGTTCTCACTGAACTGTAGGCAAAATGGCTGACGCTTGCTCTCAATGACGAGCACTGAATTATTAAAAGCCACAGCCTTCCCCCACAACTAGCACGACCTGTGCCTTACACACACACACACACACACACACACACTCACACACACACACACACACACACACACACACACTCACACACACACACACACACACACACACTCACACACACACACACACACACACACACACACACACACACACACAGTATGAAATAACACAACCCAGAAATAACAAAACCGGAATAACTTAACCCAGATATGAAATTACAGTCCAGCACACAGCTAATGAGTGTGTATCCCCAACATTACAACAGAAGCTACATCTTTTGAATATATTAACATTCTGGACATATTAACAATATTGTAATCATGGTCACTGTAATATGGGATTCTTTTATTTACAGTGTGTCACCACACAGAGAAAAGCAAAGCAAGTGTCCTGTTGTCATGAACGTCAGGTAGCTGCCCACTGTGGGCAAGTGACTCATCTCAGAGTCAGTCCAACAGTCCTGATAGAAATATCTCTAATCACTGCGTGTATCGGGTGGGTCAGCGTGGTCTGAGCTGGGCTCCGAGGACAAGCCCCGTAACATGTTCAGAAATGGAGAGATGGAGGCACGTAACTGATAGCATCTCACATGAGACATGTTGCTCTCTCTCTGACTGTCTCAGTGCGCAGGTGGAATGCATCTTTCACAAACAAACAGAAACACACATACACACACACTTTTTCACATGTAAACTCAGACAGAGAAAGCTAGAGAGGGGAGAGGCACAGATGGAGGAGACAGAGAGGAGGATGAAGTTGAGGAATGTTCTGGGAGGTGTATGTGTGTATATGTGTGTTATTTTTGTTTTCTGTACATATGTGTGGTGTGTGATTGTGGGAGTGAATGGGGAATGTGACCAAGAATGTTCTAGAATTGCAAGAGAGTCTTGAGTGTGTGCAGTTATTGAAGGCTTAATTAACCTCAAGGTGGAGTAGGCAGACAATGTAAGTGCGTGTGTTGTTTACTCACACACACACACACACACACACACACACACATATATATATATGAGAAAGAGCAAAGCGTGAGTGCAGTTGAAAACAAAGAAGTTTTATTTACCTGAGCGAGTGAATAAAAAAAGAAAAAAGTAAACATCAAGCAAGCGTAAATAAGTCCGCCAGTACAGGCAGGCATCTCCGGCTGGGAAGTGAATGCGCTGGATGAGTGTTCCTCTGGGGACTGGTGTGCACAGTTCAGTGTAGAAACAAGGTGATAGTGTGCACTGTAGCCCATGTGTGTGGTGAATACTGTGGACATGTCCTGTGGACATGTTTTGGCATATAGATCTGTATGTGTTGATTAGTGTGTGTCTTGCAGACTTGTGTGTGGTGATTAGTGCGTGTCCTACAGGCCATTATAAAACCCTTCATTCCCCCGCATTCTCACATCTTACGTGCACAGTATGTTTCATTACCAGTCGCCTTCTGATCATAGCTGAGCCACCTCTGGCCAGCACTAGACATTGATTACCAGCCCGGCGTCCATATCCGGGGACCCTAGAACACTAGCCTGCTTCTGCTATATAATTAGCCATCAAATGGTAAGACTCCACTTTGTGCTTACCAATGGTGGCTTAGCTACCTTCATATTATTAAATTTTTTTTAATCAACATCAACAACAACAATAATAATTTCACTTTGGTTTATTAATACATAATTATACAGTAGCCTGTGTGGGTATCAGGCTTTGTATTAGAATGTTTTACATATATATATATATATATATATGAGATCCATTTTCCAGCTTTTTATAGAGATAATTGCAAGAACAACTGAAGGGTCATTTTGCATTTCGCTGCCCCTTCTTACCCGCTCTGACGCCTGTACACCAGCTGATGCACTCCTCCGTCTGTCATATGTGTGCGCGCGTGTGCGGTTTTTTCCAGAGTTAGCGGCCCTCCGGTACCGCGCAACGCGGCGAGAGCAGACGTGAGTGGCGGCAGCTCGAGGCTTTAAGACTCGCAGGCAACTAGCAAATGCACGACAGTGCACCGCATATACTCCCAACACCCCGACGCACTTGAAGGCATGTTAGACCAATGGCTGCATGTATGCTCTGATAGTGCGGTTGACTAAGCACAGCTGGACATCTGAGAAACCCGGCTAGGTCAGCTGAGAACGTGAAGGGATAGCGATGAATACGTTACACCTGAAATGGCCGTTTTTTGTGAAACGTGCTATAAGAATAATGTGCCTGTGTTTTGCCCATGTGGATGGTTTGGAGAAGTAGAGGTTTTTAATACGGAGAGTCGATTACATTATATACACATAATGCCTCCAAATCACCACACACCCAGACTCGATAAGTTTGTGTTTTGTGTGTATGGGGAGAGACGCCTGTAAAACTGGAGAGATAAAGAGCTCAAAAATAGCAACTCTAACTAAAACAACTCTCTGTGTGTCCCCCTGCCCAAACAAACTCCCTGAGCATCATCTAGGTCACCTCTCTCTGTCTCTATTGTTCCCTGTCTTCTCCATCTCTTGCTCCCTGTCCATTCCAAATGTGTCATACCCGCATACCTTTTTCTATTCTCAGCAAACACAACATACACACACACACACACAAATGACACATTCTCTAGGTTTCACAGATGACTAAATCTTAGATTTCATACCACAGACTAAATACCATTTGTTCGTGAGCTGTTCATATGGTTGTGACTCACCACAAACCTACACAACAACATTCACAACATTCATTGTGTGCTTGGTCCATGAGCTTCTGCTACAAACTGCATGAACTGAGTCTGCAGAGTGCGCTGTGTAGTGTTGGAGCTGGCCGTACTGTAGCCAGGTCAGTCTCTGGCTCCGTGGGGCCCAGCGTTCCCTGCAGGACGGCTGATGGTGTGCTGGCCTGTGGAGTTCTGGGAGTACTGGGACTACTGGGGAGTGCTGTCTGCTCCCAGCTACCACCGCACACCTAGCGGCAGTTCCAACTGTGCTGTATGAACTCACATTGCCTCTACTGACTTGTGATTGCGGGCTTTTTTAAAAATGTTTTCCTGCTGTAAATCATCACAACACTGTGTACTGCAGATGGTCACTGCAGGCATAAACGTAGTTTGAAATAGTTTTGCTTTGTCATTTTATCATTTTGATTTCTTATCTCTTGGGTTCTTTTCTCTTTCTCACCAGAAAAGGATGCATCAGCCACGCGGACAAATGAGACCTGGCTAGACTCCTCGGACACTCATAACACACCTAACATTAGTGGAGACACACCTTCTTAGACCAGAATACACACAAACACACATACACAGACACACTTCTTAAGGAATTACAAGCTGTATTGCACCAGAGAATCTTCCAGAACTTTGCTTTGCTTCCTTTTCCCAAAAAAGTTGCTGCTTATCACACCCCGGTGGGCGAAGTGTTATCTCAGACTCTCCAGTGCTTCACTCTGAAAGTGGAAGGACGTGAAGTTGGTTGTGCCAGTGGTGTCCATGCAACCTCCCAATACACATGACATCACTTACATTTAGAACCTGACATCCTACCAGGACCGTACGCAACAACACAAAGCTTGAAATTTCCCTCTATAAGGCCCTCTTAAAGGGACTTTCTTTGTTGGTGCTTATTGTATCTGTTACTATAAGTAGGAATATACAGTATTAGCTTGAATATTACATATACATATATTTGAAATTAGCTATTACGTGCTATGCTGTCTTAAGCCATTCATTTGTAAAACTGATTTAGAGTTTGCGCGTTAGTGAAGTTTTAATAAACAGGGTGCACGTCATCACACTGGAAACTACTGTATATAGTGAACTACTGTATATACTGAACTACTAAACATTGCGCATTACTGACTTTGCAGACATCTGAACACTGCAGCTTGTTCTAAGGCAGGACAGGAGCCTCTGATAGAGGAGTCTCAGAGCTGTAGACTGAACATCTCAAAACATTTAGAACATCTAGACAGCAAGACATACTGTGGTGTGACCAGTAAGAGACTCTATTGGAACAATGGACAAAACCATTCGCCCTCATGTCCCCTGCAATGGCTGAGTGTTGGCTGAGAATACTGTGGATACCATCCACAGGGCTGTGACCACACACACCTGCAGAGACACACACACCTGCAGAGACACACACACCTGCAGAGACCACGCCCTTCCCTCGAGCGAATGTCCTGTCTCCGGCGGCAGACTGTGACAATCCCAATGGATACAGTCAAGATCATCCAATCAGAGAAGTTTCCTCGGGAATGCCCTGTGCCTGTCACGCAGCCTCGCTTTGCTCCGCCCCCCCGGGTGGCCTGGGATGGTGGTGGCGAAGGAGAGGTCATTGCTAACCAGGCCTGCAGTGACCTGGAGGTCAATGGTAACACCGTGGTCAACGCCCGTCCGCTGGTAACACCCCCGGCACCGGTCCTCCGGCGTGAAGCGGCCTACTTGGCCCAGCGCAAGGCCAGCAACACCGAGATCTGTTACCACCAGTTCCACTACAAGATGGACGACGTCATCGTGAACCAGTACGTGCTGCGCTCTTCGTCCACCTCCTCCTCCTCCTCTTCCTCGACGTCCTCGGGGCCAGTGATGCCATGTGAGCCCCTGGACTGCCCAACGTGCGGGCACACCTATAACTTTGCCGGCAAGCGTCCACGGATTCTGTCCTGCCTGCACTCGGTGTGTGAAGAGTGCCTGCAGATTCTGTACGAGTCCTGCCCCAAGTACAAGTTCATCTCTTGCCCCACATGCCGCCGGGAGACAGTGCTCTTCACCGACTATGGCCTGGCTGCGCTGGCCATCAATACCAGCATCCTGAGCCGGCTGCCCTCCGACCCCGGTGGCACCATGCAGTGGGGCGGCGACGCCGAGCGCAGCTGCTACCAGACGGTGCGCCAGTACTGCCAGTCGGCTTGCACCTGCCACATCTCCAACCCTCTGTCATCCTGTGGCATCATGTAGTTCCAAAACAGACCACTACGTGGCACTGTTTGAGCCAAAACACCAACACTCAACCCCACCTGCCCACACACACAGATGTATCTATAGATCTAATAGCACAGACGGTTGCTGTCTGGACTTTTAAGTGAAAGAGACACTTGTGCAAGGAGCCAAAAGAGAAATGAAATATCAGAGTAAATGTATTTTATGTACGAACTGGTCACGCCCTCTAACTAGAGCCCTGTCTTTCTTGTTTGGATGTGTTTGTCATCTCTTAACATGGGAATGCCAAGGAGACCTTGTCTCCTTCCTCCTGGGTAAAATAAAGCAAATAAATGAATAATGTCAAAACAATGGCTTGGTCTGAACCTGAAACTTTAGCTCAGTCTTCCGTAAGGTTGCTAAAGTGACTAACGAATAACACACCAGACCAGTTCATTTCACATCAGGGACAAACTAAAAGTTCTAATGAAATCATATTAAGACAAAAGTTGTTTATTAAATATAGCTATGTATATTCATAACACTACAGTCATTAAAAAGTAAGCACACAGAAATTACATAAATACAATATAAACACTACAAATTATATGCAAATGTTTTGAAAATACAAGGATCAGTGATTATTTTGTTATTTTGAGAGGAAGAGAAAGGAATGTTTACACTGAATATCTTAACATGAAAGAAACTAGTCATTCCAAAGTGAACACATAACATATCGAACATCTGACAGAGAGAACATCTCACAGAGAGAACACCTCACAGAGAGAACATCTCACAGAGAGAACACCTCACAGAGAGAACATCTCACAGAGAGAACACCTCACAGTCATGGAAACGTGCTGACAGAGAAGCACCTACAACTCCTCTCTGTCTTCTCATCTTGGCATTATTTTAGCAGCAGACAAAAATGGTACATATTAAATATATCATACAATATATTCTGCTTAGATTTTTGGAATACACATACAAAATATTGCAACACATGTTACATTTCCTTAAGCACACTGAGATTGCTCTGGGTTTTAAGAATGTAACATCCATATTCTTTAACCTAAGCTGTAAAAATGAGTCCTGACAACAGGCAAAATACGAGAGTAAGGAGAAACTTACTATCTTAACAGGTACTCTTTCCACTGTCATAATTCTTATGCAGTGGTATACCATAGGTGTGTGGCATTATAAGTGCTTTCATAAGCAGTTCTAACACATCAATTCAGATCACACTGAATCACGGTGACACACGGGACAGGAACAAACTGGCTGGATCCAGTCTGTATTACTGACCTAACTCACATCTAACCTCACCCAGGAATTAGGTCTTGCCATACCAATGCTGATGCAATTTGAACACTTGCTGTAACACCTGAAGTAATCCCATAATTCAGGCCTGGTATCCTAATCACAGATTAAAGCCCCGCCGAACAAAATCCTGCTGTCAGTGGAGACTCTGAGTGAGCACTAGGTGTGTGGGTGCAACTTTAATTCGAGACGTTGGAATCTGTGTAAAAAACACAAAATAATTTTAACAAGAGCTGTTTTCCAGGGCTGACTCCTTTACAGTGTACCCTAGGTTCATTTCTGCTATGGGTCTTCCGCCAGTTGATCTTGCATTAAAGGCACTGTGAGACTCTCACAGTCGAGTGGTCCTTCTCCTGCTTCTGAACAGCTGTCTTAGTGACGTTGTCTTCTCACTACTGGAGCTTTAGGATGAGATTAGCCAAAGGAAGAGTGAATTAACACCACCACCACCATGAAAGTGCTTTCAGATTAGGACAGTGATCAATATGGAATCAATTTAGTTGAATGAGGTTATTAAAAGTCTTAGATATGACAAACTGAAGGGATTTATTTTTACTGTAATTAATTACTTAATTAAAGTAACCAATTAATTTAGTTAATTAATTTAAAACATATATATTTTTAACATCATCATGAACTGTACCCATTCTGAAGTGAAGAATTTAGTACTATTGTTGGTTAATGCTTAGCTCATGAGTGCTAACCCAGCATGCTATAGTCTCACCAGTCACTCCCAGAGCATTTTGACTTCTCATGAGTGCTAACCCAGCATGCCATAGTCTCACCGGTCACTCCCAGAGCATTTTGACTTCTCATGAGTGCTAACCCAGCATACCATAGTCTCACCGGTCACTCCCAGAGCGTTTTGACTTCTCATGAGTGCTAACTCAGCATGCCATAGTCTCACCGGTCACTCCCAGAGCGTTTTGACTTCTCATGAGTGCTAACCCAGCATGCCATAGTCTCACCGGTCACTCCCAGAGCATTTTGACTTCTCATGAGTGCTAACCCAGCATGCCATAATCTCACTGGTCACTCCCAGAGCATTTTGACTTCTCATGAGTGCTAACCCAGCATGCCATAGTCTCACTGGTCACTCCCAGAGCATTTTGACTTCTCATGAGTGCTAACCCTAACCCAGCATGCCATAGTCTCACCTGTCACCTGTCACAGAGCGTTTTGACTTCTCATTCCTTCCCAGTGAGGTAATCTGTAGCTTCAGGCTTCTACTAAACTTTCTTGTCTTAGTTTCCTCTGCCTGGATAAACAAATGCAAACAATTAATCCAAGCTAGTTCATTCAACAACAAAACTCAAGACACACATCCTCATACTAGTGTTAGGACACTGAACGGCAACATGACACACAAGGACAATTATTAAATTACAGAACTGTAATTTTGAAGTAATCTTGCTGAGTAAAAAATATTATTTCAGTTAAGATATTAATCTGGTGATTGTCATTTGGTTGTTTGGTTATTAGTCTGGTAATTTTTCTTTGGAACGTATAGGGTAACTAATTACTACAATAGGAAAGTTATGTGAAAATAGGTTACGTTGACGTTTTAGTAAATCAATCAACAGTTCAACTGCATTTTTTTTTTTTTTACATTTTGTGGTAATCTCAAATTGCATTTCAACAATAAATTTACATTCCAAACTGATCTCACGTTACAACATGTTGGATCAACACACACATAACCAGTTTTGCTCGGTGTGTATCCTGGTGACTTTGGAAACAAACTGCTAAAGAGCGCACATGCACTTTTCTTACCGGCCGGATGTTCTCGGGTTCCTCTAGTAAGACATCTGTGGACATGAACTGTCCACCTTTGGAGGATTTAGCTCGGTCTGCGTGAGACACAGAACAACCCCATTCATCACTGCTCCAATAGGTAGGAACAGGAGTAGGAGATTCATGGCTGAACTGGACTTAAACGGTTCCTTAGAATTTGCCACAGTATCTTCACAAGTGCTGGCACAGAGATCAAGAAAACATTTACTTCTACATTACTGCTGCATAACCATATCATTTATTGTAACGACAGCACACACAATTATGTTCCTTAAGCTCTTGTTCTGTTGCTGTGGTGGGGAAATATTGCGACTCACTCTGCTGCTGGAGAAAAGCTCGTGTGTCAGACACAGTCCTGCGGCGGAAGGCATGAGACAAGAAGTCAGGCGGTTCTTCCAGACCCCAGAGCTCCGGCCTTTCTCCGTCTGCACAGTTAATTGCACCTTGCTGCGAACAAACAGACTGCAAAAAAAAATACAAAGCAATTAGATTAATCCAAATACTCCACAGCCCCGAAACATTCAGATGACTTATGAACATTCAAATGACTTATGAACAAAAAGACTGCAGAAATCCAAACATTTAAGTCAAATGACAAATACACACAAACCAATAGAGTTTAACATGCATATCCAATAAAGCATCCAATAAAGGATACAAACCAGCCAGGTTAACAAAAATACCAAAGAAAAATCACATTATACAAATACTGCACAAACGAAAAGCCATGCTGACACAAATACTGCACAAGCCAACCCACTTAGGTTAAGACAAATACTGCACAAACCCACTCAGGTTAAGACAAATACTGCACAAACCCACTCAGGTTAAGACAAATACTGCACAAACCCACTCAGGTTAAGACAAATACTGCACAAACCCACTCAGGTTAAGACAAATACTGCACAAACCCACTCAGGTTAAGACAAATACTGCATAAACACACTTAGGCTAAGATAAATACTGCACAAGCCAACTCACTTTGGTTAATACTGCATATCAAAACTGTGGGTAATAGAAGCACATCAAGCACACAGTCAGCACAAATGCTGCGCAAAGCAAATGGCTTTGCTATAATCGTAACTGCTTTATGCACTTTATTCTTGTCTCGTTCCAGACTTTTCCGGGAGCCTAAAGTGAGCTGAGAGGTTTTATAATTCATGCCAACCACTTCAATCTACTCGTTTAGTGCTTTTCAGGGCAGACACTGTCACAGCAGATATAGTCACAAAGCAGGTGCCCTGAGCCCACTGAACTCATCACAGGAGACCATGAGACGCAGCATCCATAGGAACCGAGACTGATAAACCAGCATGACCTCTGGCAACCCAGGACAGGTAGGAAGACAGAGATCTGCTAATATTTTACAGAGGTATTACAGTCATCCTGGACACAATTTTAAGGCACAAATGTTTGGCTTGTTTTTAGACAAAACTAACTTCCAACTAGCTAAATATAAAACCCTAAAAGTAACCTTCAACTCAACCTAACCTTATAACGCAGAGAATTTATTACATTTGTTTCAGTGGGATATTAACAATCTGAATATATATCACCTAGAGGCACCCATTCAAATAACTGGACTTATCTTGGAATTTCTGTCCTCATTGAGGATGTGTGACTGACTCTATAGACCCATCTATCTACTGCAGGGACTTTGTCTCACCTTCCTCTCAGTCTCCCGCCGGCAGTCTCGGAGAGTCTCGACCTCCGCCTGCAGTCTCCGGTTCATCTTCTGCAGCCTGGCCATCTCCTGCATCACCTGGCACACCTGCTCCAGGTAGAGAAGGCCAGGAGACAGCCCCGTCTCTGTGTTGCCTTCAGCCTGCTGATACACACCCAACCGCACGCACATATACACATCCCCATCAATAAGAGAGACTGGGAATTCAAAGCTTCCAGTCCTGTGCTATGCACGGTGCACATGTCATCCCCTATAAGGTGCCCTTTGACCTCTCTACAGTGCACTTCTGCCCTCTGTAGTGCAATCCTGCACCTTAATGCTTCTGATACTATATTGTGCTGGTAGAAAACTAATTTTGTTAAATAAACTAATATGTTGCAACTGACAGAATTGCCATCTAACTCCACTTTTTTACCTCCAAAACAAATCAGCTAAAAAGTGCCTTCTCATTCATTTGAACACACCTTACATTTCAAAAGATAACAAGCCTTTGCCAGCCAAATGCCAAGAACGTATAAAATCTGATTAGACAACAAAATAGCTATAAAATGTTGCGTTCTTTAACCTCTCACATATGCGAAAGCTCTCACACACGTCCTGCACTCACTGCAATCTGCGAGCGCATTCTAGACACCCCCGCATTCCTGCTGAACCTCTCTGCCTTGGACCCATTCCAGTCATGCCTCACCTGAACCGACCGGTTTGCAGAAACAGCAGCGTCGACCGTGGCACACAGCGCACACAGTGCACGCGAACGTCTTTAAATAAACGTGTGATTATTGCCTCACTCAGGTATGTGAGAGGTGAACGTCTAATTATCTGACTTTGTCATAAAAGAAACTATGAAATTGGCCATTTGCAGACCAATAAATGTGATATGGTATGAAGTTCAGGCATCACGGGGCCTTGTTTTATTTACGTCCTGTTGACAAATTAAATGATTTTGGTCTTAGATGATTAGTCTACATTTGCCAAAATCAGATACATATTTTTTTTTGTGATTGTATATAGCCCAGTTAAAGTAAACATGGTAGACGCTTCCTTTTGTTAACTCACGTGCCCTTCCTTCTCCATCACCCCAACAGCTACTTTGCATTGGCTAGTCACTTTACTAGCTATATCTGTCCTATGCATTTTCTAGGCGTCCCGTTAGAGACTGTAGCACGTGAGATATGGCCAGATAAGATCTGGATGGCGAGCCACATTCTTAAGAGCTCTGTAGTAGTCTGGCTAGCAGGTTTATGTTCATGACGCTGCCACTGCTGGGCTGTGACCCCAAACATCCAGCCAACAGGGGCTCTGCATGCTTTTTGTCTATACTGTAAAGTGGGTGTGTTACAGGGCATAAATCACGACCGGAAAGGTAAGAACACAACGTTTGAAGTAAATGTGAACTAAAATCTGATGGTGGAATGCTAACTGAGCCGTATGCTCGGCCAGAACAGACAAAGTTGCGTTGCATACAGACCAGGGGGAAGAGAAATCACGTTCAGCCACCAGTCATGTATTCACGCACGTGTTTCCACTTGTGCATCTACACAAACGTGTGAATGAGCCGAACATAGTAGGAAATGAAACAGTTCCAAACAACACTTTCTGTGAAGTAATTAGCAAGTTATTTAGAATTACAACCATTCCATTAGAATATGCCTGTTTTTAAACTTTTTGTGTAGATCTTTTGTTAATGTCACCAATGTTAGTACAGTGCTTTTGTTTGGTGGAGACAATAACTGGGTCCATTGCAACATTACCAGTGTGCAGTAGCTTATAAGCAGGAGCCAAAGAGTACTGTACCTCTGCCAAGTCTGTGGTACTGAGGGCGTGCGGCTGTGCTGTGTGTGTTCGTTGGTGGTTTTCTGCCGAACCCTGTTGATGGGTGGGCTGTTGGTAAGCTTCTCCTGCGCAATGGCACACTCGGAAGCTGGAGACTGTGTGAGCGCGCCGGCGGGTACCCTCGTCCACGCCTGGCTCTGGGGAGCTCTTCCTTGTATCCTGTCTCCAGGCTGGCTTAGCTCTGTCCAAAGCCTGCTCCACTGGCCCTCCCTTGGCTGTGGTTGACTCCACATACCCCTCAGCTCCTCTGGAGAGCCACGACAAGGAGGAGGAGCACCGAGATGGACCTAGGGAGGAAGAGGAGGGTGGCGTATCTTCGGTGGTCTGTATGGGTGTGCTGGACAGTGGGGTCTGGGCGCTGGCCACTGACGGCAGCTCCACGCCAGAGTCCTCAGACTCCGACCGAAGCGTGATTCCCGGGAACCTCACGGTGTCTGTGGATGTGGAGTAACTGCCGTTAGTATCTAGGCGACTCTCCGAACCCCCACCAAGGAAAGCTGCGGCTGGGTATCCCTCTGCGACCCAGGTCTCTAGCAGACACCCGAAACTCCTATACAGATTCATTATTCCACAGGTCTGTCTCTGCCTCGCTCTCCCGGCCTTCTCCTACGCTGCCCAGCCTCTCTCCTGTACCCCCGTCCTCTACCCTGGCTAGAGAAGTTTGCTCGCTCCACATGTACCTTCCTGTGTGCCGAACAGACACCAATTCCACCTGAGAGGTGCTAACTGACTGCAGCTAGCAGGAAGTAGGTTTGAAGGTTGTGACACTGAAATCAAGGAATCCCAAAAGGACTGCCCACATTCCTTTCTACGGCATCTTGGAGTGGAATTGTGACACTTGTCTTCTCGCGCTTCCACTGTCATTCTCCCTGCCTGTCTGTCTGCCCCGACATGTCAGAACCTGAGAGCTCTGTGCCAGAATTCCTGGAGCAAAGAACACAGAAACTGGGAGTACGTGGAAAGCCAAGCGTACCGAAACTCAAAAGTGAACATTTCTGGGTAACTCCAATTTCATTGGTATACTGGTCACAAGTAGCATAATCTATCCAATATTTAGTCCAGTCTATCAACTCAGATCTACCTGTCAACAAACATATCAGATACTTCCATTGGTAATGAAGATTAATACTCTGTCTGTTGCCTAGATATGTGGATGGAGTAGACAGTAGGAACTCCTATAATATCATTCATTTCACCACCATCAGACACTTTACTGTGTAAACGTCTTGGGCCTCACAGGACATTCTATGCTACGTAAATGCTAGTGTGTATAAACACTAATACAATTCAATTAATTAACATTAAAATAAAAAAGTAACAAGAAGTTATGCTTTCCAAAAAAAAAAAAAAAGTGATATCTTTTGGGGGGAAATACTAAAATGAAAAGATGCAACTTGGATGAAATTACCATGTGGCCAAATCTTTGAGCAAATAAACACAGATAAGCTTAAAAACACGACTTTCTTAGCTGGAGTTACACTTTTGTATAGTACTTTATGCAGAGCATTCAAGGCAGTAACTTGGCAGAAAAGCATTCCTGCAGTCTGATAAGGTCTGATAAGGTATGCATTCCTGCATGTTGAGATGAGGAGATGGTGCACCTTATCAGAGAGACGGCCATTCTCTTCAGTCCCCTGCTTTCACAGCGTGTTAACTGTTATTACCAAACCAGAATTCTTATGTGGCAAAACTGAAATGGTCGCTGTGTTCTTACAGCTATAATGCGTATTTGGTTACTGTAATTTAGTTGTCCTGATGTTTGTTTTGTGCCTTTTTGGTTGTAAACCTAAAGTAATGAAATTAAAATGATTTCCTTCCCATGTCCTTAAGCCATCCAAAGCTCTCATTGCATTTCAAACTACATTAGTACCTTCTCTTCAACTGAATCTCCACATAAACACTTGCTCTCATTCAAATGCCCCAAATTCCTTTCTTTACCCCCCCCCCCCCCCCCCACCACCACCACACCGGCACTGGTATGTGACCCGGGGGGGCGTTTTGACCATTCTTTAGCACTGATGTTACTGTGTGTAAGAAAGCAACATTATTATATTTCAGTAATTCTGTTAGTAGCTTAGTAACTACGTATACTCTTTGCAAAACAAGCAAGCAAAGAGAAAAGCTAACGCTTCTGGTGTTCAGGACAAACAAGACTGGTAGTTCTGAAACTGTCCACACGAGGGCGCCAGGCCACCATATATGAACGCCTCGGGTTGGCGCAGCAGCGCAGAGAACAGGTGTCAGTAAAATTTGTAACGCGCCACTTTACAATTTCTAGACTTCGTTTAAACTCATGTAGAGGAGGACCTTGAATCATTTAAATGCTTTTGCTCTAGAAAAACAGCATTTTTTGTAGCTGTTAGGCTATTTATGTAAGTTTAGCCTGTTTTATTCTAAGAGGGTTAACAGACTGTAGCTATATTAATAAATAGCGTACAAAAATGCGCGTTGAAATTGGGATTTTAAAATTGTACGTCCTCAAAACACACAGTAGCCTGGAGGTTTCAGCTATGATGCATTTATTACTGCAGATCTGCCAGTAATTGGCCTAGTAGATGTTTGGCGCAGTACTATTACAATATCCAAAGCTCAGTAATAAATATCATCACTTGAGGCCAGTTTATTAGTGACAAACCGCTGGACTAGTGAAGCCCCACCGGGCTGAAACACCTGCGCGTTCGCTGCTAACGTCTTTAACTCGTCACTACGGCAACCGTGAAAACACACCGGCGACCGACACAGTACCGGTGCCGTCTGGCTGCTCCCCGGACGCTGCCAACGAGCAAAGGAGCGCCTGCATGGAGCAGTTTCCCCCCAAATTTAGCAAGGTGTTGGTCACCCCCGACCCTCATTACACACCAGGGTAAGTACAACAGGAAAAGCGTTTGGCATCTTAAAACGTTACTGTCGACTATGAACAACATGGTTTTGTTTGTTTGTTTGTGTGTGTGTGTGTGTGTGTGTGTGTGGGGGGGGGGGGGGGGGGTATATTGTAGTGGTCGTGCAGACCTGTTTATTTCTTTCTTTCACCGTTAGAATAGACTAGTAGCCTACGAACACTGAAACGCTAAACACAGCGAGTTGTGGTAGGGGCTGTGTAGTTGCAGAAGTTACCCAGGGAAACCTCGCTTCCTCTTGTAAAAAGAACTGGAAGAGCAGGGTAGTTTGTGCACACGGAGGAACCGCCAAACACTTCACTATTACTTTTTTTTTGTTGCGTGAACTTAAGCAAAGTCAAAACACACAATACACCAGCATGCATTTACTCTGTATAAAACACTGCCATAATAATAATGATAATTCTAACACTCTAGTATTTGCTACACAGGTACGCAGGCTACTGCCCACAGCTGAAATACCACCTGGGGGAGACGTACGGAAAGCTGACGGCCAAGCTCCTCACCTGTCCGGATATCTCCCACTCTCGCAGACTAGTGCTGCAGTCCACGTCCACGGAGACGCCCATGCAGCTGCGCGCTGAGATCTGGAGACGTCACACAGCACATGGCAGGCAGCTGCAGAGAATGATACCAGGCTACACGGGTTAAAGCTTCACTCACACACACACAGAGACCCAGACACAGAGAGAGAGAGAGAATGATTTCAAAATTGTAGTAAAGTACACAGAGTTTTCAGAAAAACAGGACGTTTCAGACAGAGGTCCTTCATCAGCTGTATACGCAAAGTGCTTCTGAATCAGCAGCAGGACAGGAGGAACATGTTTATATATGAAACTGTAGATGTTTAATTCATAACATTCATTCCATGGGGTCTAAAGTTCCAAGAGTGTAGATCAGTTCTTTTTCTTTGGGTTTCCTAATTTAATTGCTACCATATAAACAACTGGCAATGTAAACAGATTTGTCATTAATGCAGGGTCCATTACTATTAAAATGTCTTGCCACTGGAAATGACAAGTCCTTAATTCTTATGGTCCGAAGGGGTTCAACAAACCGATCTTTAAGCCTTCCCTTGGTTTCTCCAATATAAAGCAGATTACATCTCTTGCAGTAGACAACTACTGCAGTGATGCATGAGGAGGAGTAGGTGATGACGGTTAATACTTTAGTGCCAGTTAATTTAGTGGTTGTGATTTATATTTACATGCAGCACATCGAGAGCAGTTGCAGGCTACAGTGCTACAGCCATTATTTGAATGATCATTTATCTCACTCTTGATGAGCATGTCTTTGATGTTTTTGTCTTGTCTTTATATATATATAGTGTGTGTGTGTGTGTGTGTGTGTGTGTGTGTGTGTGTGTGTGTTTGTTACTCTTAAGGTTTCGTTCCTAAAAGTCAGAACTACTTCTCAAAGACGTACGCAGAGACTTGTCGAGAGGCCCTGAGAGAGTTTGACTCTGATCAAAGGAGGAGAGTTCAGCTGGATCCTGAAGAGAATGAGCCCACAATCACCTATACACTCCCTGACTTTAAAGTAAGATACACACCTAGGCACGTATGCACACACACTGAAGTTTTACCCTACTGAGACCCAGACTATGTTGATGATGCATTTTTAATTTCTCCTAACACCTGGTAAACCACCTGACAACTACAGAAACTAAGCAATGTCTTCAGACAAGGAGTAGTGTGTGGATAAAAAATAGTCTCTTGAGAGGACAAAGTGATTAGATTCACCTAACAATTTTAAAATGTCAGTGTTTCATGAGGTTAAGTAAAAATCATAGATACCAATTCACCCTCTGCCTCCGCTGTGAGCCCCCGGTGTTGAGCAGCTCCTGGTTAAATATGAATGCAGTGGAGTTCAGGTCACATAGTGTGTGCTCTGTAAGATATACCAGTGGAAACCATCTCCAACAGTGCCGTCACTGTAACCTCAGAGCGCATAGTCTCTGTTCATCTCATGTCACGCATCTCCTGAACTGCCGGGATCCAGTCTCTCTTACCACAGGCACCAAACCCAAAGCTTAACCTCATCCCTCTCACATGTTCCAAATGTATCTGTGAGGTTTCCGAACTTCAGAAAAGGTTTTTCCGTGGATGATATCATGTCACACGTTAAGTTGTAATACTGAGATGGTAAGTATGTCCATCTGAGAGTCTGACCTCAACCACAGCCACAGTCCTTCCTTCTTCCACTGGGAATTTAGTCCCTCGGCAGTCAGTGAATCTGGTCTGTATGGAGCAGGTCTGTATGGAGTAGGTCTTAAGGGGCAGATCCATGTGGGGCTGGTCTGTATGGGGCAGGTCTGTGTGAGCTCAGTTAAGATCATTTTAGATCTGCTCGTAAAATTGTACACTCTTGTAGGGTTCATCAGATATTCCCATTCCTGGAGCTCTAAGGTTTGGCAAGTTGACTGATTGAGTGATTATGTGGTAGAACCTTACTGATCCCATGGGAAATGATCTCGGGAGGAAATTATTGTCTTGTACAATTGCCAGCATACTTGGCTCTGCCACACATGATCCATTAAGCACTTGAAACTGGAGGTGGAAACCACTGTCAGATTAATGACCCCTGTCAGATTACTGACCTCTGGGCAATATGTGTCCAGGAGAAGGGCAGATCATGCCTGGATAATCATGTTTTTTGTTGTTCTGGTTTTTTAGCCACAGAAGCTGAACACGCCTCTGACAGCCATCTGTAAAGAGCCTGTTTCTTATAAAGCTGTGGACCGATGGAAGCCACAAGGCTCTCCATACTTCATAGAAGACAGCAGTCCACATAAATACTTCATCTCAGGCAAGTCGCACAAGACACAATGACAGAATGTGAGAGTGTCCACTAACCATGTCTGACATGCACATACTGTGTCAGGGGCTCTCAGGGCCAGATGCCCCAGTACTACACAGTTTAGTGTTTGTCCTGCCCTAACATAGATTTAACTGGAGAACCCCTAACTGTGCTGTGCAGGGTTACCAGAAATATAAGTGAAAACTAGTGTTTTTGTATATATGCTTGCAAAAAATATGTATACAAATATTTTTAATTAAAATAAGTTACCAAAAAAAAGTTTATTTACTCACTCTCAGTTGGTATATTGTCCAGTTATCACAGCCCCTGTTCTTTCTGGCATGGAATCTAAATGTGTCTGCGAAATTTGAGAATTCACATTATTCCAGCACTTTTGTTGTTACCATTTTAATGAAATATGGCTTGGACGTTTAAAAAAGCTACGCTAAATCTGTCTCAAATTTAATTAACATATTCTTGGCTAAATATAAGCTGAGTAAAATGTTTTATTATTTTTTGATAAATGATGAAATAAAAGCAGTCCTGGGTAGTGGATTAAGACCTTTGTGCCCTGCTGCACACTCTGCAGTACATGACCCACGTGACCCCACAGTATGGGAGGCGCACGTGACCCACCGTGTGGGAGGCCCGCATGACCCACAGTGGGGGAGGCGCACGTAGTGCCCACTGATTGGCAGTGCTGTCTCGTTAGCACCAGCTGATGAATGAGATGCCTGTGAGTGAGTGAGAATATTGCGGTACTGTTCCTGCAGGGTTTACTGGTTATGTGCCTAAAGCCCGATTCCTGATTGGAACCAGCTACCCAGTCACCACCAACAAGGCACTGATACAGTTTGGTAAGGAGATGAAGGCTGGTTACAATGCCCTCAGCCTGGAGAGAGAAGCGGCTGAGAATCTGCCCCAGGTCCACACTATCTACCCCTCCCACCAAGGCCTGATGCCCTCGTACACAGGCCATGTGCCAGGTAGCAAAGCACTTTCTTTTTCTTCCTTGAAGTTCACTGATGTAGGACCAGTGCATTTCCTTTCTGTAGAATAACCTGTGGCAGTGCCTACTGTGAAAATAGCTACTATTAAAAAAACTTGGTAGCAGAAGTTTTCAGCTGTGGTGCTTTGGCAGGTTAAATGTAATTTTAATTTTCACTTTTTTAGGAAATGGGATGTTATTTTTTAGCTGTGTTGCCAAAGCAGAGCTGATCTTGTTTTTATGCCAACAGGGTACAAATTTCGATATGGCCACCCGTTTGGACAGCTCACCAGCGAAGCATTCAGCGGTACCCGCGGAGAGAAGAAGAGCAGGACAGGAGTCCTGGACCTCTAGCTGGACCGTGCCAGCAGGTCTGGGCCTCCAACTGCAATTAAAGGAATCTGTGTTGGCTAAAACACAACAAGACTTGGTTTTGAATGGAAACCTGTAGGTTTGCATAGGGAACTGTTCTAAAAGTACATTCTAAATCTACTTAAAATGTGATTATGACATATTGTTTTTACTTGGCAATTTTAAGATGGTAAAAAAAAATTAATGTTCAATATATCACATAATTATAAAATATGTATAAAATGACTAGTAAAGCACTCTAGAAATATTATGTTGATCATTTTGTCTTTCTATAGAATGTTTTTTATTAAAACATCAAAAGTGGATTCTCAAATTCTTTTTGAAGAATTGTTTAACTTGGCACATAATACATGAAATGTCCAAATTGTAAATATGGTTAGACAAACCTTTATTGTGAAAGTTAGTGGGGAAAGAGGGGAATCACAACATCAGATGTGTAACCTAAACTGCTTTACATTTAAAACGACTTACAATTATGAGTGAGTACAACTTAAGCAATTGATGTTTAAGGGTCGTGCTCAGGGGCCCAACAGTGGCGGGACTTGAACCGGTAACCTTCCAATTACAAGTCAAGCACCTTAACCAGTGAGCTACCACTGCTTTAAAGGACTGTGCCTGAGGCGGGACCAGACTCTGCATAGTACATCTCCATTCACAGGAAAACACCGTCACCACCTCCTGATGCTGAACCTACACTACATTTTATCAGTCAGTTAACTTTGCATGCATTTTACTACAAAGACTCATTTAAACTAACTGAAGATTAAGTGCTTTACAGAAATAGTAGTTTATTGTCATGCAATAAATCTTATGTTAACTGGGAGCACAGAGAACACTGAACCTCAGTAGTGGAAGTCAATAGTAGCAAATATATCGATTAAAAGTAGTTCAGACTTATAAACAAAATGCCATAAACAATCTTTGTACTTTTCAATTGAATTCAATTGAAATGCTACCTTACTTTTGGCTTAATCCGTGCCCAAGGTTATTCATCTGACCCTTAAAAAGAGTCTAGAGTGGCTTACATGGGTCCGTTTCTGTCTCGCTAAGGTGTTCTGGGCACGATGGAGAAATGCAAGTGTGTGTGGGTCGATGACTTGTTTACATTTCACTCAGAAAATGACAGTTTTCAGCAGGGCATACTTTCATTATTGTTTAAAAAATGGACAAACTCATCCTGGCATCTTTAGAAAACTGAGCACTTAATATTCAGTATTAATAGCAGTCGATCAGGAATGCAGCTGTGGCTGTGGACGGATTGTTCTTTTGTTCCACAGCCTGTCCGTCTTACCAGCCCAGACCGACTGGACCAGCAATTCCACCTTTGATGCTCCCATCTTGAGCCATTGTGACGGTAGCCTGAATGAAGACAAAAGACAAAACCTATAACTTGATTTAGCTCATGAAGACCTTGACAGTTAGTTTGTACACTGAAGCACTTCTGCATTAAAACTTGAAAACACTAAACTGCATGTTCCCATTCCTCTTCATACAGTCCCAGTTCTCTGTCCTATTCATAGAGGGCAGCTATGAATTCAGGCTTCTGCATCAACTCATTAGAAATATGCCTAATTAAAATATGTGAAGTCTTGCCTGATGATAAGTACAACTTGACAAATTGAGAGAGGTGTATTACTCTACTGGAAGGAAAATCACTCAGGAACCCGCAGACTTGCGAGCACTAGAGGGCGACCAGCAGTGCTGGCTCTCTTCTCTGTACTGACCTGCTTCTCTTGGTTGGCATGCTTCTTTTTTGTGTGCTGTCCATTGCCACTGGAGTGCTGATCCCCGAGCCAAATAACCAAGCCCAGTACAGCTCTCCAGTGGCCTTGCTGCCTGGAGACGTCGCCGAGACCCTCCCTGTTCTACTCTCCCTGTTTTCCACTATCAGCTCTACACCTCCTGCTTGGGGAGGGCTATGGGAGCAGATGTCCATCTCAGCAAGCCACCATCCGGCTCTCTCTCTTCTAGAGCACACAGGAGACACAGAATTCTGTCGCTGTCCTGCAGAGAGCAGCTTGGGAAGCTTACAGAACCTACCCACACAGCCTGTGAGCTTCTTAGTCATGTGTGTGCTACAGGCTGCGTGACTCTCAGCCTGGGCCAGAGTGTGTAGTGCGTTTTCCTCCTTCTCTCTAGGCCTTTCTGGAGAGCTGACCCTCCTCGGGTTGGGGGATATCTGCAGGAACGTGCAGGCAGACAGGGGAAGAGGTCCCGAGGTGGGTATCGGACGCTGCTCTGGCCTGCTCTGGAGCCTGAGCTCAGAGAGGAGGTGGAGGTCAAAGGGTAGATGGGACAGCGGCTGCAGCAGAAGGAGAAGCTCCTGGAACAGAGACCCACATGCTGGGCCTTGAGATAGAGTAAGGAAAGCCCAGGGGTGGTAGTACTCAGTTACCACACCTGAGAGAGAGGGAGGGAGAGATGTAAAGAGCAAAAGAGAGATTATTAATAGTAGTAGTGATAGCAGTAGTGGTAGAAGTAATAATGGTAGTATTCATCTCTGTTGTAGTAGTAGGAGGAGTACTGTTGCTGTAGATGTTATTATTAGTAGTAGTGTTTTTACTATAATAATGTCTACCTGCTATGTGCCAATACAATATTTAAATCTATTTTACCTTTTTGTTTACCATTCAGCATTATTAAATTTAATTTTTTTAAAGATTAGGTCATACAGGTGTGAATATTTGTCATGCCAATAAAGCACCATTGAATTAGAGTGAACTGGTGAGGTGAGTAATGTGAATTGACATTTCAATGACACCAGCAGTGGTGATGAGAGAAGTGTTAGTGTGAAACACCACTGCTTACCTGCACAGGTGTGTAAGTGATGAAACCACGCCTCCAAAGCACGCAAGCTGTGGAACAATAATACTATTATTATAGAATAGTTTATGTTGTCTAAATTGCTTTCTAAATTGCTTTAAAACTGGAACCTACTTCAGGAGACCTAAGAAGAAAGCATTAAGCCTCAAATTGTGACTGGTTAACTGTGAGCACTTCCTAACAACTGAAACCAGACTGTGGAGAACACGGGTAGATGGGCCTGAAACAAAAGAATCACACATGCACAAAACTACAATAACCACAAGGATGTAATACCAACATCAGTACCAAATGCTAAATTTGAATCATGAACCAGGATTCCGGATTCCCCCAACCTGGCTGTGAAGATGCCTCCACCACGCTCCATGGTTTATTATGCTGCTGTCCAACAACCAAGTCATGCTTGAAGGCTTTCAGCCCATCCTGCAGAATGTTCCGGATTGCGGGGCAAAGCTGTCCCAGGACTAGCTTACTGATGCTGGGACACAGCAAGCTGTTGCCCAGTCTGATCTGAGATCAGATTGTAGCACAGTCAGTAAAGTCTCCCTAAGTGGTCAGAAATGTCTTTAAAAGCTACACTGGAACACTAGCCCAAATCCTGCTACTTTTATTCCTAAACCTGTTCTAATTGGACCTGCTACAGCTGGCTTCGTGTTGAATCTGGGGGAGAAAGTTGCCCCACTTTACACTGTTATATACACTGTATTCTTTGAATTAGGTTGTCTCCTAATCCCACCTTCTCCTCAAGATCTCTGTAGGAGCTGAAATGGGCTGTAATCAAATCCACTGCCGAGCTCACAGTTTTCAGCAGACCTCAGTGGCATAAAACACACACAGAGAGAGAGAGAGAGAGAGAGAGAGCGAGAGAGCGAGAGCGAGAGAGAGAGAGAGAGAGAGAGCGAGAGAGAGAGAGAGAGAGAGAGAAATGGTTTATGATTATGGTATATGATATATTTTTCTCTCTCCCTGTCTGCGTCAGATACATTAGTTGCATGCACTGGATGTAATAATACTTTTAGAATACTATAAATAGTATTTGCACATTGTGCAGTACCTGACTAATCAAATGTCTAAAAGGCATGAAAAAAACTGCAAAGAAGTAATCCATTCTAGAAAAATTACTTGAATTAAAATGTTCTAACACACACACACACACACACACACACACACACACACACACACACACACACAAAGAGAGAGAGGGATTAAAAAATACGTCACAATTCAAAGCAAACCCCTGCAGGGTGCTAGAAGCTGCAGAGATAAATGTGTCTGACTTGATCCTTTGTGCTGCACAGACATGAAAATCGAAATATCACACAGCAGACTGATGGAGAGAGATTCAGGGGCGGCTTCTGGCGCTCTGTCACAGCTCTGTCTTAATGCTATCCTTAATCCTTGATTTCATGTCCTTGCATAAGGAATTCTTCCAAGAGACAACTAAGCACTTCCGTAAGTTACCCTGGACACGAGCGTCTGCTAGAAGCTGTACGTGTAAATGTGGAGGTGTGTTCTGTGAGGGGCTTGCAGGGCTGCTGATGCAAACGCTACCTTGACAGGGTGTCTCATTCTGACAGACAGAGAGCCCCAGAAACCTCCCCTGAAACCCCCTCCAACTTTACACGCAAAGAAAATACATGTTTACAACAACTTAAAACAACTTAAACAACCCAAAATTGCAGTAAAGTACACATGCATGTGTGTAAAGAAGTCAGTTTAGAATGAATTATTAATTAATGAATCATTAATAAATGAATTAATTATGAAATGAACTATTAAATAATTAACCCAAGGGATCATTCAAGTGCTTCTTGAAGAGGTGGGTCTTTAGTCTGCATCTGAATAATCATTAGCATTCAATCTTAAAGAAACAGACTGATTCCACACTGAAGAAGCTTAAAGATGTGATGCAGGGCAACTCTCTGGGTGGCCAGTAGAGATTCTTACTTATTTGGGCCCAAAAAGCTGCATCTGGGGGCCATGGAGGTCTTCGCCCAGCACCAGATACAGATATGAGGGACATGTCAGAGGTCAGGGAGGTCCATGAGGGAATGGCTGGACAGGGACTATGAAGAGAGAGCTCACACTCTTCTTGGCTGCCTGGTCTTGAGGTTAGAATCTCCTCTCCCAATTCATGAGGAATCTGAAGTGAGGATACCTGTGTAGGAAGAGCGGACTGTAAAGAGTCGATACTCAGAAACTGCTTGACAGAAGCCAGTGGCTGACCAGCACAACACTGTTTAGGGATTGTATGGTTTTGGTCCAGACAAATTTGACCAGGGCTCTTTTCAGGCACCTTGGGTTCTAGGGTCTTGTGATCTGATTCATGGTGGGTATGGGTCTGGACCCAGTGAGGTGAAAAGTGGGACTGAACCGGACTAAGGCTGCAGGTCGAACAGACGTCTGAGCTGGACTCCAGATGGATGGAGTAGTAATTCCCCAGAGGAGAAGCTCCCAGGTGGCCAGCCAGCTGTGTGCATTTGCCTGTGTTTTTGGATGTGCCAGTCTTTTCATGTAAATGGCTGATGTACTGGCTCAGAAGTGAGCCCAGGTCCTTTTTGTGCTGCTGTCCTGATGGAGGCTGAAGAATAAAGGGCTGGATGGGTAAAGAGGTGGGTCTCTGGGCTTTAGTGTAGCGTATCACCTCTGGGGATGAGGCACAAGGTCCTACATATGACAATGATGAGAAAAGGATGTATTAAACCAAATGAAAAAGCCACCATTCCAAAAATGCCAAAAATATTGATAATGAAAACCAGATGATTTCCATTATAATTCATTGCTTATGAAATCATTTTTATCTTAATTTTTTTTTATTAGGATAATTTGGAAATAAAGACCCATTTAAGGCAAATTGTCTAATGAACATTTCATAATGCTACATAATGCTAGTTTGCTCACCCTCGAATGTAGATGGAGTACTGCAGATTACAGAGGTTGCAGAGTTTGGTGACATCTTGGCAGTATGGTTTGAGATTGCAGTTACATTTGGTCCCAGTTGAACTGTTCTCTCACTGCGGGAAGTGCTCTTGGTGTTCACACTGTTTTTCACTAAAAGTGAATCCTTGTCACCCATTCTGCTGCAAGCAAGTGTCACAAATGAGGTGACTTGTTGCTTTGAATCATGTGAGGACACATCTGTGTCTGTGTGGCTTAGACTTCTTGGCTCACATGAGGACAGGTTTATGTCTGTTTGCATTGGATGTCTTGCCACATGTAGCTGGGCTTCCTGATTTGGTGAGTTCTGGCACTCTTTAACCTCAACTCTGCTTTGAGGCTGAGCAGTGTGTTCTTGGCTATTAAGTTCTGGATCTTGGGAATTTTGGTGCCATGTCTCATTGTGTGACTTTTTTTCTCTTGCTCCTTTTGGCAGGTTCTTGATGACTGTCTGGACCCTGTTCGGCTGAGTATTCCCATCACCCTGGGAAAGAAGACACTCAGAAAGGTATCATAATAACAACAATATTGGCTTTAAAAATTACTTTACATCTTAAAGACTACAGCAGAAATAACTATAATACAATCATTAGCCTAGATGCTATACTGCTGCTACAGTACCTGGAGGTCCTCCTCAAGGACCCGCCTTTCTTCCTCTGGCTGTTTGAAGAGGTAGTATTCACCGGGTGGGGTCACACGTCCACGGCTGTGAGCCATGTTCAATGATGACGATACTGGACTCGGAAAGGACAAGGGTGAAAGGTCACAAGCCACCAGCTTGTAATAATTTTGGGCAGATGTCATTAGATGGTTTTGGCTTTGTAGCCTAGCAATGCCATTAGGAATCTCGAGAGACAAAGGATCAAAGTCTAGTGGGTGGTTGTTACAGTTTGGATCTACTCCACAAGGAGACAAGCAGAGAATGGGCTTGACATCATCATCCTGGGACATGGAAGCAGGCCAATGGGACTTCTTGGCAGGAGAGTCAAGGTCAGCTAGCATAGAAAATACAGCATTATTGGCTATGCTCTGAATGGCAGTGAAGTTATCAAGCACTCCCTCAGAGCTTTTTCTTGAAGAGTCACTGACATAATCTGTCTGGTTTTGAGTAGAGGACTCACAATCTGAGAAGGCTTTAGAAACATTTTCATTATAGTCCTCTTCATCCTCATTTTCTTGCTCCTCAAAGTCCATTAATATTCGGGTGCTATTGTTGTCCCTACAGTGTTGAGGCCCTGAGTCTAACAGGCTTCTGACCTGGTCATCTTCTTTGCTGTTCCCATACAGGTACATATCTTGGTGCATCATCTTGGCCTTCAGGTTGCATACTGGGCTACTCCCACTGCAGTGGTTGCTGTTGAAAATCCTAGGCTTAGTGGTGTTCTGCAAGGCTCTATTCTGGGTGATATTTGAGGTCCCATGGAGCTCAAAAGAGGAGTCTTCGCAGTAATTATTCAGGTCATCTCCATCCAAATAATCATCTCTCTCATTATCATTTCCTTCTGATTCAGGGAATAAATCTTTTTGCAATTGTGGGGTATCCCTGCTTTGGTAGAGGTTTAACTGGGAGGTTTGGGAGGACTTGTGTCGTCTAGTGTTTTCAACAGCATGATTTGTGTTTTTGACCTCATTATTGGAGCTTGAGTTTCTTCTGTGGCTCTGGTAGTTGCAGTCCACCTCAGGCAGCGTGATACTGGGGTTCAGGCTAAGAGACGAGGGGTTTCTGGGTCCCTGGACTGAACTGTATAGCTGACAGCTTACAGTTAGGGCCTCCCCTGGCAGCTTAACAGAAGCAGCCATTTTTCCAGTATGAAATTTAATCAGGGAAGGAACAGAGCGTTGAGACTGAATAGCTCAGAAGTTAACTCCCATAACTATATAACGTTCCACCTCCATCATAAAAAACAGACCTGGTGAAAGAGAGGAACATACAGTGTCACCTGCAGTGATATCCCTCTGCTACCTCTTCACGACTTTTGGATATCCATTCATATCCTTAACTTCACATTACAGGACATTTCATTAAATGCATAAAAACAAACAGCTCATCACTGTTGGTATTTTTAAACATACCATAATTTATTTATTTCTGCTCTAAGAACACAAAACAGGATCAAACTCTGAATTCTAAGTTTAAATGACAAAACTAGCCCACCAAGGTCAAACCATTAAAAAGGTCTACAGAGCCAAAGGATTACCCATGCATAATACTCCACCCACAACTCTACAGCCCACAACACACACTCTCTCACACACGATCTGCACTCACACATAGAATTTCTTCATATTGAAATGTACACTTACCAGCAGGGAAAAGCCAAAAAGCAAAGCCTGACCAGAAGGCAAAAGCAAAGCCATTTTCTCAGCTTAGCCTCCTTTGTTTTGATTTTGTTTTTCCCCTTCTCACCATCTCTCCCCCTCAAGTCTCCCTTTTATCTGCCCACCCTCTGTCTCGTTCCCGGTCCAGCCGTTTGGAGCCCTGCGCAGTCCTATGGCAAGAGCATCAGCAGTGCCTCTGAGCATGCTCAGTGATGCAGCGGGCAGGTGAAGGAGGCAGAGCTTGCTCTGTTCCCAGCGGGGAGGAGCTGCTGGATGCTGACTCACACACAGGCTAGACCACAGGACCTGAGAGAACAAGCTCGGAGTGCCTCAAGCGAAACACGGCAATCTTTGGCTTCGTGCCCTCGTGGGAGGGAGACATCATCGCCCTCCTCTCAGTCAACAGGTGTGGGTTCTGAACACAAAGAAAAAGCAGGAAAAAAAAACAAAACAGGGCACAGCTTATCTTAAAAATCTCTTTTAGTAAAAGTGAGCATAGTTCAAATTAGGTTTACTTTGACACATTGGTCATTGCTTTCTGACTTAAGACTAGATAGCACTGCCTGACTAGGTATTACTGTCTTTAAGAATTCTAGACACAAATCTGTTTTGATGGGCTTAGAGGCATCCAAAAAATCCAGAAAGATTCACAGAAAAGTGTACATGTACATACTAGTTGCATGGAAAGATACCATGGAACACTGTGGACACCGCCTCCATGTTTTTAGCAAGTGCTGTGAAAGACACTCTAATTACCGGCTGGGGGTTGATAGACTTTCTATATACGAAAAAGAAGTTTCTCTCATTTAAAAATTTTACAGGCTAAAATATATGTTTTTATTGTTTTGTTTTTTCCTCTACAAGAGCATAACAATGTGTTTTTGAAAAAGTTTTTTTTTAAATAAAGTAGATATTTTCCATCAGGTAATAAGGTGTGGCATAAGGTAATGTTGCTCAAAACTGAATTATTAAAGTTAAGCACAGCTACAGGCTCAGTAACACAGTAAAGTACCCATACAGGCTCAGTAACACAATAGTAAAGTACACCTACAGGTACAGTAACACAGTAGTAAAGTATGCCAACAGGCACAATAACACAGTAGTAAAGTACCCATACAGGCTCAGTAACACAGTAGTAAAGTACCCATACAGGCTCAGTAACACAGTAAAGTACCCATACAGGCTCAGTAACACAATAGTAAAGTACACCTACAGGTACAGTAACACAGTAGTAAAGTATGCCAACAGGCACAATAACACAGTAGTAAAGTACCCATACAGGCTCAGTAACACAATAGTAAAGTACACCTACAGGTACAGTAACACAGTAGTAAAGTATGCCAACAGGCACAATAACACAGTAGTAAAGTACCCATACAGGCTCAGTAACACAGTAGTAAAGTACCCATACAGGCTCAGTAACACAGTAAAGTACCCATACAGGCTCAGTAACACAGTAGTAAAGTACGCCTACAGGCTCAGTAACACAATAGTAAAGTACACCTACAGGCACAGTAACACAGTAGTAAAGTACACCTACAGGTACAGTAACATAGTAGTAAAGTACCCCTACAGGTTCAGTAACACAGTAGTAAAGTACCCATACAGGCACAGTAACACAGTAGTAAAGTACACCTACAGGTACAGTAACACAGTAGTAAAGTATGCCAACAGGCACAATAACACAGTAGTAAAGTACCCCTACAGGAACAGTAACACTAACACAGTACTAAAGTACACATACAGGCAGAGTAACACAGTAGTAAAGTACATATACAGGCACAGTACAGAAGTAGCTCAAGTAAATTCTGAACCTTAGAGATTATACAGATAATACTTTGGTAAAGTGTAAAAAGACACAACAATACACTGGAAATTTATAAGACCACTGAATGACAACAGAAAAATACTGAAAGGTCTTACATGCTATTTGCTTGTTTCTTAGAGGAATTACAAAAGGCCTTTATAGTATTTGTTATTTGAGCAGGATAGTACCGTTTTAGGTCAGACATTACCTTACACAGTCCAACTACACAATAATAATAATACATGCATTGGAAATCTTATGATTCAGAGCCAGTTCATATATAGTTTGTTAATTCAGAAAACAGTAGCATGGTGGTCTAAAACCATATTTGGAATTTGGATAAACAGAACCGTACTATGCTGAGGATTTTGGTTTGTCCTTCATCCTCACACAGTGTGTGGAGCCCAGAGGTGCCCAGGCACACGGACTGATGACCTCAAAATGAACTCTGGCCATTACTAAGAAATACAAAGAAAATGTCATGTTTTCTTTGTATTATAGAAATACAAAGAAAACATGACAGCTGAAAAAATCACTCGCAGATGGAAGGTCTCTATAAGAAAACATGCTCGTCTATAAGAAGCCATCCTCAATGGCTTCATTTTTTACCTTCACATTCGTGGTTGTTTTTCCAGCTGTGGCTTGCTTCCAAATCAGGTTCAAAAAGATATTTGTCATAATTCCTTCTGTCTGAAAACCGAGGATGGATAAACCAGTCATCACTGCACACATGCGCTCTTCACATTTAGCCATGTGTCCTGGCCTTAGCTCACTGACTTGTTCTATCTATTGCCTGCATTGCTGATTCATGATCATTCATACAGCTAACAATAAACAGGGCCACATCTCTGACTAGGAAATGAAGACTAACACAATGCAAAAACAATTATGTCATGAAAATCTTGCAATCAATTTATTGACACTGATTAATATACAAAAGTATAGAACATCTTAAGAAAAAACAAACAACCACACATTTCCTAAGAATGACCAAAACTAAATTAAATTCAAAATAATTTCAATGCATTAAGAAATTGGTATAATATCTAATTTCAGTGACACTGTAGTTCTACAATATTTAGTGTTCATTTGCATTCCTGGGAGGGCTCAGCTCAGCAGGGCTTCGTTGCTCCAACACACCTGAATCAAGGTGCAAAGGATTGGATTGTTAGGGAGTTTGAGTGGGTGTGTCAGGTTTGACACGTGGTCTATATATCCATGACATCATGTAACGTTATAAACATAATAAACTGACAGCAAATCCCATGTGTAATGAAAGGACAAATCTCAACCATTGTTTGGAATGCTACACTTTTACATAAACACACCCCTCCAACTCCACCCATTAAAAGACCTCGACAATCTTGCTATTTATAAAGTACTGCAAGTCCCTAACAGAAACAACATCAATGACAGTTCTGACTTCTATTAGTTGTTCATACCTGCTTATATAACCTGGCCCTTTAAAAAAATTTCTGAATTAAATTCACAGCCTCACTACATTTCAATTACTTTACATTTAACAAAGGAAACCCTTTTAAAGGCACATACGAACTTCAGTAAAAAAGAAATTCATGACTTTCAATTACTGAAAGCCACTTCAAACAGCAAACATTCCAGTAAAGCAGCAGAGCATGACAGCATTTTAACGTAGTTCTAACTAGGCTGCAGTTTCATTAATTATGTTCATTAACATTTGTTAACATCCATATCAAAGCTCTTCCACACTTTCAAAGCCAGTTTCTGGTCCTGGATTTTATAATCACTGGTAGTTAATTGAACAGTTAACATTAGTGATTGGACACCATCACTCCCTCTGGTGTCTTGCTGCTTGGTCTAGCATATTTGGTAACAACGCTGCCTTTCCTGTTTTTACATTTTTACTTTAAACCTCAAGAGCTCTGCTTTGAAAACCAATGTACTATGACATCAACAAACTAATATCCTGGACTGGGTTTTGATTCAAGGTCTGGAATAAATCTTTGATCTACAATGCCTTTAAAAGTATTCAACCCTCTGGATTACAAATGACACCTACACAAATCAAAGCCAATATTCTTTGTCAGCAGAGCTTGTGGACGTATGCTACCCCTTTAGATCAATACTTGAAAGATCCACTTTTTGCTGCAGTGAGAGCCTGAAGTCTGGAGACTGCTTGGGAGTGATGCCCATTCTTCGTGGCACAATGCTCTCCAGCCATTAGTTTTGGAGTTTTGTCTTGCAGAAGGTGACATTTTTCTTCCCATTTTCTCTTCAAACTGGAGCAGGTGGTCTTGATGCATCTCAGTGTATTCTGAACAATCTATCTGTCGATGAATTTCAGCAAGGTGCCCAGTCCCCAGTGAACAACTGCATTCCCACAACATGATGCCATCCCACACACCCCATACTTCACTGCTAGGATGGTGTCTGTGAGGAATGGGCAGTGTTTGCAACACACATAGAATGTTGAGATTTGGCTAAAAACCCTCTATTTTTGTCTCATCAGAACACAAAACCACATCCCATATTTCAGCTGGGTCACTATGATGCTTTCTAGCAAATGCCACATGTTCTTTTTCCCAGTATTATCTAGCCCTGGCATTTCGTCCAGTTGTATGCGGAGGTCTTGTTATCTCTGACAGGTGCATCTTCTCTTCAGTCTCAGTCACTGAACTCTATAGCTCCTGGGGCTTCCCTCACAGATCCCATCTTGCTCTGATGTTGGGTTTTGAGGGACGGCCTCATCTAGGCAGCGCCTGACCCAACAGCGTCTGACTCCTTGTAACTGAGCCAACAGTGCTCACTGGGATATCCAAACTTGGATAATATCTACAAGTTAACCTCTAGTTTCCTTAGAATTCTCTGGTTTTATGTTTTACAGCTTCCTTTAGATTCCTTCAGTGTGAATAATGGTATTTAAAATTAAGAGGGTCTTTTATTCGGAAAAAAACAAAATTATTTTTTTTTAATTATCCACAGGTAGAGGCCAACTGTAATCTAACTGACATCCTAGGCTGACACCCTTCATCTGTGCAAACCTGGAGCTTCCATGGTGCAGGAGTCGAATCTTACGCCAACAGGATTTTACAGTTAGCAGTGACAATTAATTTATTTTTTAATTAATATTAATTCATTTCGAGGGTCTTTCTTTTAAAATAAAATACGAGACAGAAAATATCAGTCATTTGTAATCCAGACAAATCTGATGACTTTTAAAGGGGAGTGAATATATATAATAGGCATTGCATATGTTAGTTCCCTGAAATACACAGCTTGAAGTTACTTTGCCTCTCTGAAAGGGTAATATCATCTGGTAAAAACCCGCTGAAAACCTTCAGCAGTGGTAATCTGGCCAGTAATGCAATAGCAGCCAGTGACGGATGGGATTCTGGTGTTTAATTCTATGGGTTTCTAGGGCGTACAGGTGCCCTAAAAAAGCCCAAATAGAAATTTTCCCCCAAGGCGCCCCCTGATGTCAGGCCTGTTTGGAGCTCTGTGTTCCATCGATGCTGCGGTAGATCTGTGGAGAGCTTTCGGCTACAGGTGACTCTGCTAAAGGGAAGAGCGTCGGCCTGCTCTTCACATTCCTGCGCAGGAAGCGTCCAGATGTTACCAGGTCACCGTAGCCACGAGCATGCGAGAAGGCGTAGCCAGAGCGACGGGTGCTGATACGTCGTCGTGGGAACCGGCGAGGAAGAGGAGGAAGAACTGCTTTATCCTGTCTCATTTTGTAGCGCACCTGAGCGGAGAGCAGAGGGGAGGTGAGGGGGAGAGGAGGGGAGAGGAGGAGAGGTTGGTGACAAAGGTAGGGGAAAAGAGAGGAGAGATTGGGGAGGAGAAGTGAAGACGGAGGGGAGGATAGGAGAGGAAAGAGGCATAAAATAAATGAGAAGAAAACAAAGAAAAAGAAAAAAGATAATGAGAATGAAAATGGAGGAGGGTGTAAGAAATTAAAACATAAAGCTAAAAACAGAAATGCTTAGTCATCAGTGAGTGCAGGTCATGAGACAGTGAGTGTAATTAACCTACATTACAGCTCTCTGCCGCACACTCTCACTCACACACACACTCACACCACACTCACACACACTCACACTCACACACACACACACTCAGACCACACTCACACTCACACACAGCCAGATGTCTCTCTCTCTCACCCACCCACACACCAAACAAAGTATGCTACACATCATTTTCTTGGTCTTTCTCTCTCTCTCTCTCTCTCACACACACACACTCTCTCTCTGTATGTATGTGCGCGTGTGTGTGTGTGTGTGGACCTGTACGCATGCACATTGTTTTGATCTTTTGATTTCTGAATCACTTTATTCCATTCTTCATACATGACATAGAAAAAGACCACAGCTCAGATGTGATTGCTTAGATGTGATTGGATTGAATTGGTTAGACGTGATTGGATAGATCTTGCACCTTGTCGTTCATGGTTGGACGGAGCTGAATGAGCAGGAATCGGAAGGCTACCACAGGCAGCACACACAGGATGGTGGTGAGGAAGATCGTCAGCCACACGTTTGGCTGGTTCAGAGAATTCCTTGCAGTACCTGACACACACACACACACACACACACACACACACACACACACGCGCGCAGGCCTTAAAATGTCACTTATACACAGGCGCATGAACATACACAGCACACATGCAGTGGCGATGATTGCGGAGTGACTCACCGATGAAAGGGAAGGAGGAGGTGAAGATGAGGAACATGCCATTACTGTACATGGTGAAGGTGACAGCGAAATACACGGACAGGCTCCCCCAAAGGAAGAACTGGTTCACTGCTGTCCAATAAGACGTATCCAAGCCAAGCTTCAAGAGCCAGACAACATCTGCAATTACATGTGTGTGTGTGTGTGTGTGTGTGCGCGTGTGTGTACATATCTGAATCCCCAAACCTGTTCTGCAGGGTTTGCAAGTGTTAGATGAAGTGTAAGTGAAGTGAAGTTAGCTATTAACACAGCTAGTCACAAATGGAAGCCAATAGCTGCTAATAAGCAACAACCAAGGAAGGTAGTATACACACACACGAACACACACACACGCGCAAACACACATGCACGCACGCACGCGCACGCACGCACGCACGCACGCGCACACACTCACAGCGGCTTAGTGAATTGACAGTCACCGAGTATTATGGTCAGTGTAGTCTGCAGATGTACTCTAGTGATGTCATCAGTAAGGGTGTGGCCAGTGGTATGTGCGGTATGGTTGCCGTGGTTCCCTACCTGCACATTAACGGCGATGAGCAGGCAGGTTTGGGCGAGCAGAGCAAAGGATTGGTAGTCAGCGATGTCCTTGCCATCATCCCGCACGGTGTCCTGTATGGCGGCGTACGGGATGAAGAAGAGAATGATTGAACTGTAGGAGCTGTGCAGAAGGATCCTGACGAAGGCCATCTTATTGAAGTACAGGTTCTGCTGCCCCGGGGCGTATAGCTGGGGGTAACGGAAACTCCAGCGGTCATCCACATCCTGGAAAGTGAGGTGCACACACACACACGAACAATAATAACTAGTCGAACTCATGGAACGCATGGAATGTCCACATCGGCTGGGAGACACAAACCTGATCAAAGAGACCCAGGCCAATGACAGGCAGTGCTGTGTATACCAGGTTGTAGAGGGTGATGAACCACTCGTCATACACCGTCTAGCTCAGAGAAACAAGGCCGCATAAATATAACCAATACCTGGGCTGGTCAGCACATAACATCAAACTAGTAACAACCCCTGAAGTTCTCGGCCATCTCATTCTACACATGCTAATAAAATGTGTTCAAAACAAATACACAGACATTGATAAACAGATGGATTAAAAAAGAAGAACACACTTTAATCAAATATGATTCTCCACACATGGCCTACACAGCAGAGGCTCCACGGAGGCATTTAAAAAACTGCAGTGCAGTCAGAGTGTTTAACCAGGCGGTAAATGACTTCACCTGGGCAGTGCTGTGTCCTCACCTGGGCGGAGAAGCCGCAGAAGAAGGCATACCACAAGTGCACGAAGGTGAAGGTGAAGTTCTTGTAAAAGAAGTAGCGCAGGAAGCTGCACATGCGCAGGTAGGACCAGCGGCCATGCACCAGCAGGAGGCGCTGCAGGTAACGGAACTGCGCGAAGGAGAAATCGCTGGAGAGAGCAGCCTGCATGCCCTCCTGCCCACTGATGCCAACTCCGATATGGGCAGCTAGGGGGACAGATGGGGGAGAGAGACATTCTTCATTTCTTAAAATGGTACAAATATATTATATATACGGTGACAGCAATAAAACTTGAACTAAAAACTAAATTGAAACAGATATAGAAGAAGAACAGAGGGAGAGAGAGAAAGAGAGAGCTAAGAAAGCACAGAGGGAGGGAAAGAGGAGAAGAGGAGGAACAGAGGGAGAGAGGACGAAAAGACGAAAAAGAAAATGATTCCTGGTCAAATGATTCGGAGATGTTACGGTTCCTCTGCCGTGCTACTGTTGTGTCCTTATATCCTGTTTGCAGGAAATGTCTCTCAGGGACAAAGCCATTAGGACATATAAAATAAAAAATAAAAATTCTGCACTAGAATAGGACGTACAGTTTAAATTTAAAAAAATATTCTTCTTTTTGTTGCTCTTTTAAATAATCACCTCCTTCCAGGTCCTCGCCGTCTCCGTCCAGCCACACCCACCTTTGATCATGCTGACGTCGTTGGCTCCATCTCCGATGGCGAGGGTCACGGCTTTCTTGTGCTTTTTGATCAGCTCCACCACCTGAGCTTTTTGCAGAGGTGTGACTCTACAGCAGATCACTGTCTGGCACATACACGCAGTCCTCAGCAGCTCCAGCTGCTGGTCCTCCTGCAGACCATACGCCTAGCCAGACACGACGAGCAGGGACAGAGATAAAGGGACATTAGCCAAAGAGTATTACAAATTTTCAAGTAAGCGTGTTCATAGTGCAGATAAATGCATCGGGAGTCACACGCGCCATGATTGCTGAATCAAGACTAGCTCGCAACATACTTGCTATTTATGTCTCTGTTTTACTGGTTTGTTTAACATTCAGTGTTGGCAGTTATAAAAAAAGAACTGAAACAGTCAGTTTTGGCTTTTATGGCTTTGAATAGCTCCCCCTGCTGGTGTGTCTCACCAAGCTGTGCCCATTTATAACGAGGCCATACTCTCCTTCCACCTTCTCGTCCAGAACCTCCTCGGACTTTTTACCAATAATGCCACTCTTTAGGACGGGAGGCTCATCTGGTGAACCTGGTGACATCATCTTTCTGGCATTCCTGCATGTTTCACAAACAACGAACAAAGAACCTTTATTGTGGTGAGGAAGATGGACACAATAATAAGTTTTATTTTGTTGTTTTTTTTTGTAGCAGCAACAGCTAAAGGGACGTAGCAGCGCTGGGATGGACAGAATCTCCTTTCACTTTGCTATGGCTCTTCCCTTCACTCAGAGAGCAGCGTCGACTGTATCAGGCCTGCGGGGTTTCCGTGAAGTGGAGCGAAGAGACTCACACCAGCTCCTGTCTCACACCCTCGGCCGTGTCCGCCGCGACGACGAAAACCTCCGTCATCTCCTCCTGCAGCATGTTACAGGAGTAGCCGATGTTCTCCGCCGTCTCTGCATGACACGGAGCATTCAGGACAAGACTATGCAGTTCTATAACGAGCCAGCAACTTAATGCAGTGGCACTGTAAGGCAATTAAAATGCAGTTAGAACCTAATTCTGTGAATTGGTTGTCTGGACACCCCCTTAGCATTCCCTGATATTTAGACACTTTTTTGTGACGTTGACTTTAAATAGATTAAATAGTTTAAATTTTGAGAAAAAAAAAGGTATAATAAAAATGCATCTAGAATGAAAAAAATGCATCTGGTCTGACCCTGTTTGTCTCCTGTTAACACCCAGATCTTAATGTCAGCCTTGGAGAGCTGTTCAATGGTCTGGGGCACCCCATCCTGCAGCTTATCCTCCACCGCAGTCGCCCCTATGAGCTGCATGCGCACGCACGCACACACACATGCAGGCATGCACACATACACACACAAACACACACGTTCAGGCTCAAACATTAAATTATTTATTGCAAAAAGGAACCAAGTTTAAGGAGGACAGAGTGTATCCTACCATTAGGTCCTTCTCGATGTCCTCGTATATGGCGTCCAGCTTTGCCTCACGGTCCTCCATGGTAGTGCTGGCCTCATGGTGCCGTACTTTCCACACCTCAAACTCTGCTTCATCCAAGTCCTTGTAGGCCAGAGCCAGGGTCCGCAAGCCTTCACCAGCATACTCCTACACACACATGCATGCACACACACACACACACACACACACACGCGTGCGCATGCACACATGCACACAGACACATATTTACTCGTTTTGCTATATATTTGCTTATTTTACCTGTAAGGACCAAAAGATCCAAAATTCAGCTTGTTAGGTCCTGCCGATAGTCCACATTTAATTTATTTATTATAAATACAAAATGTAATTAATGTTGTATTTATTAGAGAGTTTAGGGTTTGGTTTATTGTTACTTTGTTATAGTATCACTACAATGTGAAGATGGTGATATATGTGCATACATAGGTATACATACACATGCACAGATATACATACATAAACACTCATATGCGCATGCACACTCATATACACACATGCATGTATATTTTATTTCATCCCCCATTACATACAAATATCAACAGGAAACCCCCTTATGATTTAATCAAATTCAAACTGCTTAATTTCATCAAATATATTTTGTTATATCAGATATATTTTTACCTTATTCAAAATGTTGAACTATTTTTCTTCACACGAAACAGAAAATGAGAGTGTCTATTAGGGAATGTTAATGGAGTTTCCTGTTGATATTGGTACTGAATGTGGGATCAAATAAAGTATACAAGTGTGTAAGAGAATGACATACATATTCATTTAGACTGATATTTTGTGAAATAATTACATACAGCAACACCGCAGGTACTTGGGGGCGCATTAGGATAGCTGTTGTTACTCAAAAGGCTATCGGGGCAGTGGTAGCTCAGTAGATAAGGTACTTGACTTGTAATTTGCTGGTTCAAGCCCCTCAAGTTGTATTCAGACATAAGTGTAAGTTGCTTTAAATAAAAGCGTCAGCTAAATGCTGTAATTGTAAATGTGCTGCTGTGGGTGGAACTATGGCTGCACATGTGTGGGGTAAATGGCAGACTACTTATATAGCAGCATAAATGTTTTTCAATTTAAGTAAACAAGCTAGACCATGTGGTGTCATCTGATGAAGGTTTATTGTGTGAGCTTTGCTTCATATCAGAGTCTTTCCTAAAGAGTGCTGACATTGAACCCTTTTCACTTTTCTGCAATAATCTCTCTTATTTGGAAAAGTAAGCAGACACTGCAGTAGGACAGAAGGTGCTGCCATATCTGGTTGAGAATTTGTTAAAGACATCTCCATATTGTACTACATAATATTTAAAAGCCGTTGTAAAGGTCAGAAGAAGGCAGATAAAGAACATAAAAGCTGTCTAGGGCAGCATCCCATAATTCCCTGTTTTATTAGCGTCAGTTTCGACTGGTGAGTTGGACTTTTGTGGCAACTGAACAGGCAGCAAATGGCCATAAAAACACTGCTGTTTCAATATTGCACACACAAACACACACACACACACACACACACACACACACACACACACACACACACACACACACACACACACACACACAAAGTGACGTTGGCTCCTCACATTGAGGTGATCAGTGGTGACCTCCATGAGTTTAGAGCAGGAGGGGTGGAGCCTCTCATAGATGATCGTATCTGCACCCTTACAGTACAGCGTCAGCCTGCCGTCTGGACTTCGTACTGAAGAAACACACACACACACACACACACACACACACACACACACACACACACACACACACACACACACACACCATAATTTATTCATTTATTGACTAAACATACATAAAAACTAAAAAACACAATAAAAAACAATTAATCTGGCCCCCGTATTTCACATCATTTAGGTCATGCTGGAGTCATTACGGACCGATGACGGACATCCTCTTGCGGACGTTGTTGAAGTCCAGCACTGCCAGCAGCTGGTAGGCGGTGCTGATCCCCATCTCCACCACAGATATGGTGTCAGGGGTGCGGCCTCTGAACACAAAGCCAAAGTTCCGCGCCGCAGTGACCAGAGCGCCCTCATCTGGAGACTGCGCCTGGTAGAACAGCTCACCTGGACAGGGTCAGAACACACCTGAGTACATTTAGAGAGGACCAGCATACCGAACATGACACCTTGGGAGGACCCAGGACCTACAAGATCTTTCGACAGAATCTGTCACTATTGGCCACTATGCGCCCACCTACCAGCATGACCACCATTTTGTCAGTGTTCAAAATCTGAAACCTTTCTGATCTACCTAAATCTGATATATTGTTTAATGTTCTGTAAAGAGTTTAGTAGGTTAGTTGGAGTTAAAAGGGCCAGTGGGATGAGCACTGAGGTAACAAAGATGACAAATGCAAGGCAACCAAGAAGTGAACCTTGAGGTACACCTCGATAAAATGGAACAGTGTAGAATTTGAATTTGCTAATACAAATGAAGTGCTGCCCATCCGTAATGTTTGATATTTGATTTGTACCAAAACTGAAGTATCAGCAGTAAAACTTGAGTAGTATCAGCACTTGGAGTGTAAATAGTGGAATGAGGTAGAAGCTCTTTGTAGATATTGTTAACATTAAACTGAAGAAAGATTTCACATAAAATAGTGGAAACAGACTGTGCTGAAGATGGGGACTGAGCAAGTTTGCAGATTGTTTTGAATTGTGTTTATTGCTTCCATCATGAATGTGCTGACTTTGTGGCTTCAGGAGCATCTGTGTATTGTTTGATATGGTAAGAAAAAGCTATGAGGTAACCCGGGAGGCCAGCTCTACCGGCAGCTGGGCTCAGGGATGTACGTTGGGAAGGAATAGGTAGAGTGCACAGCTCTGGTTATCTGGGAGCGCATCTAAATGTCTGAGATAAGAGTATCACAATTGGAATAAAAGTCAGTACAGAAAGAAAACGAGAAAAATAATTTTACTTTGTAATAAGATGTGATAGTTTTCATGCATGATTACTTCAGCATCAAAATTTAATTTGAGGAGAACCCAAAAGGAACGCAAAGGATGAGTGATGTCCATATCAGCAGAACAGAGAGTGTGGACAATGTGTCCATGTTTGTTAGTAGGAAAATCCACATGTTGCAGTAAATCAAAACAAGCTATTAAAGACAGAAACTCTGCAGTCACAGAGCAGCATGAACATTTAGGTCTCCAGCAAGCAGGACTTTAGCACAGATGGTAAAAGGTGAAGGTGAAGTAAGGAGTTCACTCGGTCATCAAATTACAAAAGTTTAGGTTGGTTATAGATTAAAACTAAAGCTCTGATTAAAAACTTAATAACTAGTTATTTAAATGTTGTAACTTCTAGAAGACTAACAGTAGCACAATTTTAGTGTACTGCAAAACCTCCACCCTTGAACTGCTCCTGTAGGTTTAGAGAGGTATCAGATAGTAGGACTTCCAAGAAAATAGAAAATACCAGGCATAGATCATATATATATATATATATATATATATATATATATATATATATATATATATATATATACACACATATACACATTTCACATTATTCCTATAGCTGTTGGCCAATATAAAGTGATAACTGTTCATTTGGGGGGGTTTGCCTCCTCCTAACACAACAGGTTTTACTTGTTAAGAGCTCGGCAATTAAATAGTCAAAATCAAGGTTTTTGTTAGAAGTGTCATAGGTCAGTGCATAATGAAGTTGAACGTGAACTAAACCAAATTGAGGACCAGGATGTGAATAAAGAAACCACAGTCAATCTATCTGATAAGGACACCCTGTCTGGCAGAGAAATGGACACCTAAATGTATAGAGCAAAATACAGAGAAAGCCAGTCAGGTTAAGGGAGGTCTACAGGATTGCAGACTAACGACATGCTCTCAGACTGTCTGATGAGTGGCTCATACAGAACAAACACTCAGAGGGCATTCATTAGTTGTGGATCACTCACCCTCTCTCTTCTCCTCAGGCATGACAGTGTGGCAGAGAGCAAGCAGGCGAAAGAAGGCCTTCACCTCCCTGGAACCCTGCTTCACTGCTTCTATCAGGCTGTGGTCATGGAAACAGAACTTTGGATCTGCTAGCGGGTTCCAAGAAAAATCTACCTTCTCTGTTTTCTACCCACAAGACAGAGACAGAGATGATGGTGAACATATGTTTTCTCGCACACTGACAGTCTTTGAAACTTTGAGAAATGGCAAAAGGACTATAACAATAACTTTATATAGATTGTTTAAATTAACTACCAACCTCAGTAATCTCCACCCTCTGTCCAGAGAAGTCCACAACTTCACCTGGAGACATAAAAAAGCATTCAGAGCCAACATGGGAAGGGTAGAACAGTTTTCCTATGCTAATGCTAATGCTAACTCCGAATGAAAATCAATGTACACCACCTAGCATGACATCATTAGCTTCAAACTGACTGCACCAGTCTAGGCCTCACTGTATTGAACTTAGTTTGTGTTCTTACTTAAACTGTCCAGAGCACAATGACCACACAAGCCCAGATATTGTAAGCTCTCACCATAGGACTTCCCATTGATGGAGCACCTGTTGAAGACCATGATGTTCTGAGTCAAGGTGCCCGTCTTGTCTGAGAAGATGTATTTAATCTGCCCCAGCTCCTCGTTGAGGGTGGTGGTTCTCGCCTGGGCTGGAATATCACTCTTAGTGTGGTACATTTTCCTGTCCCAGTCTATGTAGTAGCTGTTTCCCAGCCGGAGGATCTCCACACTGCAAACAAAGTGCCATCTAATAAAACACTACCTACTGGAACCTAGTTACCATGTGCAACTTTAAACCAGGTCCTCTGGTACAACTTGCTTTGAGTAAAAGGTTCTGAACAAGTCAGCGAGATCACTGGCAGTAAACTTTAAGGAGCATCACTGGTATACTCTAATTAGCATGAGTAGGTGTCAAATCAAACAAACACCAGCAGTCTACCAGCATGGTAGACTAAGTTGTTGCTTATTTGCTGTGTAATTTGAGTTCAGTTCTTAAATCTAGGTCTGAATCTGAATTGATGAGATCCACAGAATCAGTTTCTTATACTAAATGGACCTGCAAGTAGAATTGAACAATTAAGGAATCAAAATACAAATGTTTGTTATACAATTATGTTGTGTAATTTACCAATCTCAAAGCTGTCTACAAACTCTTCCTCACTCAGAACTGTCTTTTCACGAGAGCATCCTAACCATCACATATGGACACAGTTATAAAGCAACGATCATAGTCACTATCCTTAAATATTACTAATGTAATATAAGTGATATTTTATACTACTTCTGATTTAAATGTTTTACCCAATTATATATTCCATATGTATTTCAATTATATTTTTTTATATATTCTAAATGTAAATAATCCTGATTCCTGCATGCCCCACAGGTGGAGATCGTCTCACCTGGAGGTTGTGCAGACTGACCTGACGTAGAGGGAGATGGGCACCACCGTATTCAGGATGATGACGTAGGACCAGAAGGAGAGGAAGCTGCTGAAGTCTGCGTTTGCACCCTCCTGACGAGGGAGGAAGGCGGTGAAAGAGGTGCCCTCCTGATGCTCCCAGATCGAGTTCCCGATGGCCAAGGCAGTGCACATTAACGCCAGGAGGCCAAAAATCTCCCGGACAAAGAACAGACCCCACTGAGTACCTTACAGCATTGCATATGTATTGTAATATGAGGTCTTAGATTGGACACTCACAAACAGAACCAGAACGTTCATCAGGTGATCGATGCTTGTGCGCTTGAATGTAGACTTCCCAGAGTTCTGCATCAACTTGGTGTCAGGTCCTAATGGCATTCACACACTGCTGTAACCACCAATATTACACGCACAACAGCCTGTAGAACCACTCAAAGGAGCAAACACACTGGGAATCGTAGTTTTTAAACATCACGTATGCCTCACGCCGTCTACACTTGTCTGTTAGGGTAATGCAGTGCAGGTGTGAATGTAATGTGACCATAGGGGTGTCCCACGCACCTCCGAAGAGCACCAGGCCGAAGCACCACTCCGTGTTGCGCAGGGTGCAGCCTCGAAGAATGATCCTCTCGTTGTCCAGCGCGTACGCGGCCCCCTGCACCGACAGCGTACCTGTGAACTTATCCAGGCGGTTGTTGGGAGCTTCACAGTGCACCTCCCCTGCACAGCAATGGCGTGACAGAGAAGAGAGCCGAGGTCATGCAGCAAGGGTCAGAGGGCAGGGGTCAGGTAGCACAGGTCATGGACAAGAGGTCAGAGGGCAGGGTTGAGGTAGCATAAGTCATGGACAAGTGGTCAGGGGTCAGGGGACACACTTTTCAGTTTCCCCGAAATAACACACATCTTTCGGCTCATTAGATGATTCAGGGAAGATTCAGGTCATTATCAAGCACTTCATGAGCTAAATTAGACGTCTCCGAGTTGCACTAAGAGTATTGGACCATGCACATGGTCCAGCATACGCAGCAGAGGAGAATAATTTAGCAGCTGCAGTCATGACTAGTGTTCATTCTCATAGCTAGACAGGACCAAAGATAGGACCTTCTTGTCTTTTGTGTGACTCACCTGTAAAGGCTGCCAGTGTGTCAATGTCATCTCCCATATCACCTGTGACTGTCAGAGCCTGTTTAACCTTTAGGTTGGTCTCACTGAGCCACAACAAGAGAAGTGCATAAAGCAGAATGAGCGGATGACAATGTCCTGAAGTTTAATGAGCTATGCAAGATCTCTAGGTTTGTTGTGAGCAGTTACTCACCCATCCAACTCAGCAGTCTCTATGTAGACCAGGTTAAGAGGCTCACTGCTGGACAATAAGAGCAGGTCAGCCTGCACAGGCAGAGCAAGCAGGGGGTTATGAAGGAGCTATGTGTGTGTGTGTATGTGTGTGTGTGTGTGTGTGTGTGTGTGTGTGTGTGTGTGTGTGTGGGTGAGTGTGTGTGTGTGTGTGTGAGAGAGCATCCTTACCGTAACAAACTGATTGTTCTCCAACTTAATGATGTCCCCCACTTGAACGTTCATCCATTTCTCACTCTTCAACCTGGTGAAGGTAATAGAATGCAGCACTGGACAGACGACTAGTACCCATTTTATTAACAGCATCTTTACTAACCGTGTCAGACTGAAGCCACCACTATGGTCTGGTCTACAACTGTAACATCTACACCATCAGTCCTCTGCATTCATTTTATATATTGTGTGGATTTATAACTAAAAAAAGCCTTGAACTATTAGCTAGGTATTAATATTTTAGGTTGAGGCTTTGAGCTGACTTCTAGTTCAGTTAAATGAAGCCATTTCCAACCTTTTGTCTATCAGTCTTCTAATAAAAGTGTGATTCATCATTACAAGTCTCCTAGACATAAAACACCCATGAAGTAAATGTAGAACTTAAAGGTATGTTTGAAGGTGTGTTTTCAGGTGTATTTTGGATAAGAAACTCACTTTCCATCAATGAGGACATCCACTCTGCGATTGTTCACCTGTCTGTCATTTTTGTGTCTATTCTACAAGCAGAGAAAGAGAAAGCGAGAGAGAAAGAGAGAGAGAGAGAGAGAGAGAGAGAGAGAGCCATAAAGGTACAGTGGAAGAGAGTATGGCATATATGAACAGAAACCAGAGCTAAAGGGAGACTTCAACTGCTGATCTGAAACTCAATTAACGGAAATTAAAGAAACAGAATAGTGCTCATTCTTAAGAGTGTAGTCAGTGTAATCAGAGACTCGTACACACTCTCTTCTCCCTTTGCCTCTTGCTCGCGCTCACTCTCGCTCTGTCTCTCACACACACACACAGCTGTAGAAACTGCACTCACAATGTCATCAGAGCCATCTTTAGCCAGGGTCATGCACAGTACCAACAGTAGAGGAACCACAGTGGTGAACCAGGAGAGAGAGGAAATGGCTGGAATCAGCTGCAACACACAGACGCCACATACACATCTTTAGACACATCCATTTATGTTACACGTGCATTCTGACAAAATGCTATTAGAGACCCATTCAGTATGATTCACATTATTTTTTTCTGGCTTTTAATATTCTTAATGTGTTTTACATTTCAGGTTATTGAGGTCTGATGAAAATGTCTTAAGAGCTTTTTGTGGAATTTGGCCCGATCACTGCTGTTAACACTGGAAGATACACTGGCGAATACGATGTTGCCATGGCGGTATTAGTCTGCCAACACAATCTCTGTCATACATTTGTCCATGTGTCTTGTACCTGGGTCCAGGAGAAATAGCCATAATGACAAAAGATCTACTGGGCTGGACTTGATTTAAAAGGACCTTATTCTAGGTGAAACTCCAGTGCATTTGTGCAAAAAATACAGCAATGATAGATGACTGACAGCAATGTAGTGCAGGCCTCAGAAAGGCCTGTGTGTATGTGCTACAGCACAGAGGTGTCCCTTCACCTGTAGGATAAGCAGGAAGACGAAGTAAGCATTGGCCAGCCTCTGGAACTGCTCAAACAGGTTGAGGGGCAGGAAGGTGAAGATGTTGTACTTGGAGGTCTTGATAGCATTGTTCTGTAGAGAGCATACACGAGACATGCTGATGAACCCGCAGGTACTGAGAAACTGGGTAGAACATATTCATGTACGCACACAAACGCACACGCACACACACACACATACACGCACACACACAAGCACACGAAAACAGCCCTTACAGCATATTTGAAGGAAAGATTGAATTCTCTATCGTTGGCTCGTAAATGCCTCTCTCCTGTGGTGGAAGAAAATAGAACCAGCACTTACAAACAGAAGGAGAACAATGTATACTTAGAATGAAAAGACCTTTAAGCACTGTTTTAAAGTGTTCTGTTGTGCATTCATATGAAAGCATCTGTTAGACTTTCACAAAATGACAAAGGAGTAACGTTACACAATGCAATTCCTGCAGAGGGACATGATTACCTTGTACTTTGTCTTTCCTGAACGTCAGACCACACGCAGACAGCACAGATCCCATCTTCCAGTCTACACAACGTGCAGCATACTGGAAACAGAGCAGAAGAAACAGAATAAAAAAAGACCCGATTAATGTCACCGATTACCTGGTCAGTGGTACTGAATAAAGCAAAACAATGACCTCTAACAAACAGCGCTCACATTAAAAAAGACTCACTGAAAAATTCCAGTTGAATTATAATTATAACAATATAAAATATATAATATAAACAATATAAAAATATAAAAATAACAAAATGACGACATAAAAGATCAATACACAACAAACTTCACTTTCATCAATCCCATGTACATAAGGTATGTGCAGTTTGTGTATCAGAGTTGTGTGATAATTAGTGGATTACAGGTGTGTTTCTGCCTCTGAGTAGTTAATAATCGACCAGACATGGCTGGGGAAATACAGAAAGCTTTCTGCAGTTGTATCTCTTATCAACGCTGTGGACATGGGGATGCATTTACATTACACCAACCCCCCCGTAATTATTAATTTTAAAAACTGTTTACATTAGAGCTGCTATTAAAGTCATCAAACCCTAACCAGAGTCCATGATCCTTTATCCGTGATCAAGCCGTGATCCATATGGAGCATTTGGGAAACCATTTTATTTATTTATTACAAGATATTGACAATATTGCCAGTGTAGTGCAATAGAGTCCAATACAGTTCAAACTAAGATACATTTGTGAAGGAAGGTTGGATCCTTATGTGCTCTTGTGAGTAATTTCAAAAAGAGAGAACAAGGGAGAACCGATAAGCATCTTGCCTGCCCCGCCCCCTGCCCCGCCTGCCTACCCTGCTTAACTCCACCTTCCACACCTACACCATTTGCCCCGCCTGCCTACCCTGCTTAACTCCACCTTCCACACCTACACCATTTGCCCCGCCTGCCTACCCTGCTTAACTCCACCTTCCACACCTACACCATTTGCCCCGCCTGCCTACCCTGCTTAACTCCACCTTCCACACCTACACCATTTGCCCCGCCTGCCTACCCTGCTTAACTCCACCTTCCACACCTACACCATTTGCCCCGCCTGCCTACCCTGCTTAACTCCACCTTCCACACCTACACCATTTGCCCCGCCTGCTTGCCCTGCTTAACTCCACCTTCCACACCTACACCATTTGCCCCGCCTGCCTACCCTGCTTAACTCCACCTTCCACACCTACACCATTTGCCCCGCCTGCTTGCCCTGCTTAACTCCACCTTCCACACCTACACCATTTGCCCCGCCTGCTTGCCCTGCTTAACTCCACCTTCCACACCTACACCATTTGCCCCGCCTGCTTGCCCTGCTTAACTCCACCTTCCACACCTACACCATTTGCCCCGCCTGCCTACCCTGCTTAACTCCACCTTCCACACCTACACCATTTGCCCCGCCTGCTTGCCCTGCCCACCTGCCGCAGCACAAAGCCCATCCTGAAGCTTCAAGCAGCACTTCCTTACCTACTAAGCTCTTAGATATCAGTGTGAATTACAGTGGTGATAACAGCTAGGCCATAACCCTGTACATTAGACCAAAAACACTCTCTCTCTCTCTCTCTCTCTCTCTCTCTCTCTCTCACACAGTCCTAACATCATTTATCTTATCTTTCAGCTGGCTGAACCGCCATGATGCCAAGCTCATCTCAGGAGTAAGGAAAAGGTCGACAAAAAAGAATGAAACAAAATCAAAACGTTTGAGTCAAAAGGAACAACCTTCTGAGTTTCACAGGATGTAATCTAGTTCAGACATATTAACTGTGCTTAAATTAAGACCAGACAGACCGCCAGGAGAGGAAGTTTTTCTTTAACAGAACAGTAGAAGCCAATATGAATATGGGGTTCAGAAAAGAAACATTTAACATGGTCAGTGCGACAACGGCCCTGACAACCCTGAGTTGGTCACAGTGACTTGTTACAGGTCAGTGACCACAGCTATGCTGTGACCTCTGCCAGTCTAGACCCAATCACCCCCACCGCCCCAACACACCGTCAAACTGGTAAAACAACTGTTACACAACCACCTTTATCCTTACCTATACTCATGCCTAACAGCGCCTAGAAATTACACCAAAATACCTGTAACCTTTGGACCAGGGCAAGGCTCTCATTCCTTTTTTTTGTACAAATTATATCTAAATATCTACCATTTGTGTTTCCTTCAAGGCTGTCATGGTGATGAGTAAATTCTGTGTCAGGGCAATGCGTGGCATGCCGCAAATAATTAGTTCCTTCCTTAAATGTCTTTATATCACAAGAATCTTTAACACCAGTAGGACTGAAGCCCAGCACAAAGACCCCTTTATTTAAAGGTCAAAATAGCCCAGTGTTGACACATACCTGAATCAGAAGAGAAGTTCCATCCAAGTTCCTGAAGACAGAGCCTCGTCTCTCACGCTGCCTCACCCACACACACAATCACAGGAAGAGCAAAAAGATGGACTACAATTCCCACAATGCAACAGTGCACACCCCTCCACTTGTCCCAAGTAGGGGATTGTTCAGATGAGGGCTTCACATGAAAGTAACACCTCTGGGCAGGGTCTCATGGGGTTAAGAGCAGAGGAATAGGTCAACGACTCAGGGAAGCAGAACAGCGTGGAGGAGACACAGAGGTAGAGAGAACCGACAGAGAGCAACAGAAGACAGGAGCTGGGCGGCAGGTGGAACGCAAACAGTACCTGACCTTTGGACTGTGGTGGGTACAGCCAGACCAGTAAAGCCCCGGCTGCATGCGTGACGTAGACTGTCCCAGAGGAACTACAAACCGCATGTGGAGAATAGCACTTCAGCACAGGGCCCAGCGCTTGTGTGTATTTCCAGCTGTTTCTTTGTTTTCTTGTGAGTTTTAATTTTTTTCCAACTTAGATTGTTTTTGGTGTAATAGGGTGGTAGCTATGTGTGTACAGAATGCTACTGTGCAGTACAACTGTTTACATACCTTATACACAAAGTCATTTGCAGGATGGTAGATTTACACGTTTTAATGATTACACAAACACAGTGACAGCATACAATATAAATAAACTTTCACATTTCAAATGTGATTTCAACAGACTTCTTGCATCATGTTTGATCAATCACTGTTATTAGTGCAAGAATTGTTTAAAAAAGGACTAACAAAAGCTAAATTCTGCACAAATTGGCACAAGGAGCTTGTATTTAGCAGAGGTCACACTCTCTCTTTTAAAGGTCACAGTAACTAACAGTATATTTATACAGGGTGAAGGTGACTCTAATATACAGGTGTGCTAGGTATATAAATACATTTGATAGTTTTCTATGACCACTGACAAAATGATGAGGCTTTCTAAACATAGAAAATGTTTTATGAAAAACCCAATATTCTCTGAGACAACGTTTTAGCTTCACATGGTGAGTATGTTACAGTGAGTATTTTAATGTTGTTTTATACATTTAACATGATGCCAGTGTTGGATTTTCCATGTAAGCATTTCAGATGAAAATACAGATATTCTGAAATAAGCCACATGACAAGCCCATACAGTAATACCAAAATCTTCAACCTGAAAAATTACTTCTAATAATGGAAACATGGACACAAACATTGCTTTTATAAACCATTCATAAAAAAACTCAGAAAAACTACAGCAAATAGGCAAAAGAGGAGAAAAGAACAGAACAGACCTCGTTCCTATTTACTTCACAAGATGAGAAATCCACGTCAAAACGACCAAATCAAGATTCAACTGAACTTCCATTTTTGTTTTGAAATGATCAACTAAAGTAAGGCCACATAGCAGTGAGGAAAAAACACGTAGAACTTTTTGACCAACTCTGGTGATCATCTGACCTTTGACTCCTGAGGGGTATATACAGACTCAACCACCACACTACCATAGCACCTTTATACAAATTCATACTGGTTCATTCACTTCATGGTACAACACATTCTTTACCTACAGTGATTAAAACGTCACATAGACCCGAACGACAAACCACACCATGAAAACTGAAACTAGAACAACATCTACGTGCGTCTGAGTGCCATCTGGGATCTGAGGTGTCTGGGACATCTTAATGGAGGTAAGCACCTCGGCTTCTACTTGACCGCAAAACTAGAGACACAGATCTGATTGAATTAACTGTCCAACCAAAACCATAATGCTACAAACAATAGGCATCAATTAACATCAGGCAATTTACACTACTCTGCTTGTGGCTACTAACTTCCAATTTGGTTTGCATGAACAATTTTGTTCAAACTCTAATTTTCAGTGTTCGAGCTTTGTTTATTGCTGTATGTTGACTCCTTGTCTGTAAGCCCACAGGCTTGGGCATCATGGAACATCACATTACACTACCATCCTATCATAGCCTTGCATGGTTGGTTCTTTAGCCGGGACTTTTATTCTGAAGTTTACTCTGGCTTCCTAGCTTTCACTTTCTTATCAAAGTCACATGACTATTAAAACATGGTTGGTTCCAGCTGTTTTCCAGCCAGACAACCTTGTTGAAGTTTGACTAAATTCCATCCTGTGTTCCTGGTCAGGAACCATGTGTTTTTTGGTCGGTCGGTCGCTCTCTCTCGCTCTCGCTCTCCAGTGCTGACCAGGTCAGACGACAAGCACTGTAGTGTGGAAGGCACACAGCTGGCTGTCACATATATCATGTTTGGCTTTACTAAGTGTCACAGGGAGGTCACGTATGAGTGGTCATGGAGCTGTACTGTTTACAGACCTAGGACAATAGGACCTGAAATACAAAGTTAAAATAGTGACTAGTACGAGAAGAAAAAAAACAAAACAAAAACAAAACACCATAATTACTTCACTGCATCAACAAAATAAGGCATTTATACACAGTGCAAAACATACACATGACAAATACACGGGATACTGCAAAAAAGTGCACAATACATCTAAGAATTGTGTGTATATTCTACTGTTTGAGCCTCATCCGATACACTCGAATGTAGTCAAAAGTGCACGTGTACACACACACACACACACGCATGCACATGCGCATGCACACACATGGTAGCCAAACAAGTTCACAGTGACAGATTAATCACAGGACTGAGTGAGTCCTGAGCATGACAAAAAAAATACAGAGGCGGGGGGGGGGGGGGGGCGGCAGAGGGAGAGAGAGAGAGAGAGAGAGAGACACAGAGAGAGAGAGCGGGTGTGTGTGTATGAGAGAGAGAGAGAGAGAGAGAGAGAGAGAGAGAGGGTGTGTGAAAGAGAGAGAGAGGGTGTGTGTGTGAGAGAGAGAGAGAGAGAGAGTGTGTGTGAGAGGGTGTGAGAGACAGGGAGAGAGAGAGAGAGAGAGGGGGTGTGTGTGTGTGAGAGAGAGAGAGAGGGTGTGTGTGTGTGAGAGAGAGAGAGAGGGTGTGTGTATGAGAGAGAAAGAGAGAGAGAGTGTGTGAGAGGGTGTGAGAGAGACAGGGAGAGAGAGGGCACAACAGAGAGAATCATTCTGCTAGTGAAAAGCTATTAGCTTCTGAATCAGCAGTAGAATGAGAACAACCCAATTTTTCCATCTCCTCCACCCACATGTGCAGCATTCAAACCCCTCCCCCATAACACAGGAACCTGGCCAGGACACGCCCACGAGTCTGCTCCGCCCATCTGTGCACCAGTGAACCCTCATCCACAGATCACAGGCAGCTCCCAGTAGCAGCACAGATGTCATGACACCTCCCAACAAATCACACATCCTTCCCACTTTCTACTTTTCATCCGTTGTTAGAGAGAGAGGCCTACTCGCTCTCTCTCTCTCTCTCTCTCTCTCTTCACCTTCCCTCCTCCGCAGAGCGCGTCTCGGACTTTAGCTTGACGAACTCTTTGGCTACCTCGTCCCCCGAGCGCTGCGACAGGATGCGCATGATAGTGAGGCCGGTGTCATCCATGTGCACCTGTGTGCCCAGCGGGCACCAGCAGGCACAGCTCACCCGCTGGGCAACATCACCCAGCTGGATGACAGCGACGCCCACCACGCGGTCCGCCCGTCCAAAGCAGTAGTCCTTCACACACACTTGCAGCTCGTAGCACTCTGGCCCATCCTCGTTTCCTAGGATACTGTCTCACACACACACACACACACACACACACACACACACACAAATCATTGCATGGTTTGACATTGCAGAGTTTAAAAACAGTTACTACAGACACACAGGCACACACACTTGTGTAACCAGGTTTGGCTGTAAATAACTGCAGTTTTGAAAGCAACAAATTCTGGTTCATGACTTCTGTTTATAGTCAGCATCAGTAAAAGAAAAGAGGAACAGACAGTGAGAGAGAGAGAGAGAGAGAGAGAGAGAGAGAGAGAGAGAGAGAGAGAGAGAGAGAGAGACACACACACAGGGAAAGAATGAGAGAGTGCAAGAGAGAGAAAAAGATACAATAGCAAAATAGTAGTAGATAGAGTAAAATAGATAGATCTGATCTGGTCTGCTGGAACCTTTACTCACAAGTGGAAGGTCTCGTTGAATTTCGGTGCCCAGCTGTTGTTCTTGGACTTGGTGGTGAACTTGCGTTTCTTGTCACTGAGGTGTGGGCCAATCATGGTGATCTCCACAAAAGGCCGGAACATTCCGGATGTTTGCCACTTCAGGTCATTTGCAGCCACCACTGAGCCCAGGTTGCAGATGATTAATTCGTGATGAAAATCAGCTTTACTCAGAAACGCTAGAATGGTCTTATTTGCACCTTATCAGCTGTCTACCAGTCAAACTGTCCGTTGGTTTAATGTCATGGATTAATACTGAAGCTTTCAACAGGAAAAAGTGGGACAGTCGTAGAATGGGCTGTAACTAATGAAAACATCACGGGGCGGTTGCACCAACAAGGCTTAACTAAGACGGACTTACTCAGTAAATTAGTCATAGTGAAGACCATTTACCAGAAAGGAGATTACGGCTGGTGCACTAAGTAAAGCTACACCTAGGTGCAACTAGGCCCAGTTGTAGCTGTGTGCATCCACGTCATACATCTGTAACAATGACAGTTGCTAAGCAACTTGCACTACTATTAAGCAAAACTGCAACTCATTCTTACTGTGGCAAAAAAGTCTGCTGGTTCCCACTAGCCTACCAGCTACGGAGCAAAAAACAACCCGCAGAAGTAATTTTGCCGACAGTGAATTGAAGTATATGGTTAGTTTACACAGAGCGACAATGACCTCTAAACAAAGCAGTGTAATAAATTTAAAAAACAGTCACCTTCAGCAGTTCTCTGACTTGAATGAATTTTATGCCCCATCTTAGGGAAAATTCAGCTTGCGACAGGTCGGTTCAACAGTCTTAAAGTTATGGCCAGAACGTTACAACCAAAGGTAGCTTATGATTTAACTTAAGAGCCATTGGTGCAACCGGCCCCAGGAACTCAATAAACGTCTAGCGTTCGCTCAGGCTGCAGGGGACCTCACCTTTCACAGTCACCTTGTGCTCCCCTGTGCCTGGATGGGTGAATAGATCAATCTGTATGGACACTTCTCCCATGGGCTTATCCACACCTGAGGCTGGAAATGCGCGCACACACACGCACACACACAGAGAGAGGGGCTGAAACCTTCTAGCAAACGTTCAAGGATTGGGTGGGGGGCGGGGTTACATACACTTCTTGTCCTATCATTTACATTTGCAGGTTTGGTCCTGTGGGTTACATTGTGAGCGAGGGGAAGAGGGAAGATGGCCTGGAGGGGAGCTGTTCTGGGGTCAGAGGAACCTACCCCTGGATGGCTGGGTTTTCTCACTATGTGTTATCCTCATCCCTTTCCCACCATGCACTGGGGCAGAAAGATGGTGCAGAAAGCAGAGCACAGTGGTGGAGGCAGAGAAACAGAGAAAGAACAACAGGACGAGTCAAAAGCACAAGAGAGCGGAAGACCAAAGCGGAGAATAAAGACCTAAAGAGAGAGCAAAGGTTTCCCCTACAGCAGGAAGTTCACAAGCACCATAATGGGTCAGTGACACCTCTGGATATACCAAGGACATGCTCTTCAGTGACCTCTGCTGGTCACTAGCTCATACTGCAAAACATCCCCAAAACTCTGAATGTATGGAAAGCATGAATACATTAGCTGGGACCCTTCTGTTTGTGTTTAAGTACGCAGCATGCTTTGGTGCGTGTGTGGTGTGAGAGAGAGAGAGAAAGATAGTAATAGATATATAGAGATCTAGCTATCTGTCTTTCTTTCTGAATATGATTTTAGTTAGTATATACACAGAGATAGTGAAGGTTTCCAGAGAAACAGGACATTTCATACAGAGCTCCTTTAGCTGTGCAAGCAAAGTGCTTTGGAAGTTGTAGGAGGTCAAAGAAATTTGTTTCAAACAGTAGATGTTTAAATTCCAATATTCCGGGCCCATGACTCCTACCCTGAGCATGCTGGGTAGTGACAAAGATCTTGATGAGCGTGTCAGTGGTCTGTGTGTAAAGGGACAGGGCATGACGGAGCGATGCCAGCTCAGGGCTCTTCTCCAGAAAGGTCTTCTTCAGCCCATTCCCTCCAGCATGGAAATATTGCTGAAGAGAGAGCAGAAAAAGACAGAGATCTCCAACACCACGCCACACTAGTGGAGAGACTTCAGCTGCACCCAGACAGTGCTTGTGGGCATTTTAGTTTTGCATTGATGAATGTACTTTGTTCCAGATGCTTCTGATACCTTTATTGTGTCCAGAGCCACATCCATGATGGCACACTGCTTGGGTGTGAGGTTTTTAGCCTCCCCAGACATGTGGTCCTGCGGACAGAGTGAAGCAGTCAATATTAAATCAACCTGATTAATCTGATGACCACGTGACCACAGTCCCAGATAAGATGGAGCTTTCAGTACACCTGAATGATGTTTGTAAATTTGTTAAGGAAAAGACAAGAAAGCAGTAGAAGGTGAGTACAGGAGGTGAAGGTGTCTGGGCTACCTTGAGCTTGGAGAGCTGACCCAGATCTTTGGCAGCTGAAAATATGTTGCCCTATGAGAGAAGGAGCAGAGAAACACAGAGGAACTGGCTGAAAATACATAAACTAAACTAAAATAAATAAACTAAACATCACATTAATAACAGCAATAACAAACATACTAATAACACACATATGACTTCTAGGTTTGCTTTTGCTTTGCATCTCATTATTATCATATAATGTGATCATGGATATAATTTACTTAGCCAGTGCAACTTCTAAATTAATACTTATAAATGAATAAGGCAATAAACAAATAAATATCAAAAAACATGTTCCTTGCAAGATCAGCAGTAGTGTAACAATCTGACGTGACTGTGGTCGTGCTGGCGGGTTAGGAGCTGTATGTGTGAGGGAGCGAGCAAAGGCCGTACGAAGGAGTCACTGCCCTGCGGCAGAACGATGGTCCTCTCCAGGCTGATCATGACAGTTCTCCACAGCTCCTTCAGCACGCGCTTCAGAACCGTCTTTTCACACACCAATGCAAACAGCATCAGGCTGGAGGCACGCATGCGCACACACAATCACAAACACGCACAACATTGCATTTCTAAGGGCACCAAAAAGTGGATTTTAAGTGACTAATTCCTGGACAAACAGCAGCACCATAATGGAGTCAGGGAAAAGGTGGGGTGGGGTTGCTTGGTTATTTTCACTTAGCAAATCATGTAATCGCAGAGAAAATGCACGATTTACAGCCTTCTTATTTTCTTATTTTCTGGCATGACTCAATTCCAGAACGTTCCAGATCCAGACATCCCTGCAGAAGCACGTTTGGGTTTGCAGTGCTGACTCACTTCCCATCCAAGAAGTCCATGAGGGGGCGGAGCGTGTTGTCTGCATCTGCCTCCACCTGGTGGCGGTTGTTGGCGTTGACCGGCCCTTTGATCTGGTATAGCAAGCTGGCCATCTGCCGCGTGCAGTCATCAATACGACTCTGAAATCTGCACAGACGCAGAGATCAGACATGTTAGAGTAGGAGAGAAACACTAGGTGGCGATATACAAACACTGGATTAGAGCAGTGAGATCCCTGCTAAAGTTGTAGCTGTAGCAAATACGTACTTTAAAATAATTCTTAAAACAGAGATACGACACTGCATGCAGAACACAAAAAGACTAGATGAAAGTGACTCACACGTGACTCACAAAGACTGTGGTGGCATGTTTGAGTGACAGTGATGCACTGACTCATGTGTCTGTGGGACACAGTGATCCACTGATTCACGTGTCTGTGGGACAGTGATCCACTGACACACATGTCTGAGTGTCACAGTGATCCACATTGAATAACATGTCCGAGTGAGACACCGATCCACTGACACACGTCTGAGTGTCACAGTGATCCATTGATTCACATGTCTGAGTGACACAGTGATCCACTGACTCACGTGTTTGCAAATGTGGAGCTCAACTCATCCAGAACATTATTCAGCTTGACCTGCAGTTCATTCAGAATGTCGCTGGCTTCTGTGTCCATCTGCGTGCGTGCACACACACACACACACACACACACACACACACACACACACACACACACACACACACACACACACTTAAACCACCAACATAAGTAGTGTGTGTCTATAAGAAGTCACAATACCAAAATGACTGTCATTTTTTATCCAGTGTTATTGTATTCATTATATGACAGAAATTAGAGAATGTAAACACAAAATGACAGTGTGATAGAACATACCCCCTCCCCAAACCAACATCAGACATCTATAGTGAGAAAGCCTTCAATGCAGACACACACACACACACACACACACACACACACACACACACACACACACACACACACACACACACACACACACACACACACACACACACCAGCTCAAGGCATCTTTATCCTACTGGTTTCCTCCTCTATAGGGGGATTAAAGATAAAGCCAGTTTTAATAACTCTTCTGTTGCCACATTACTGGGATCCAGATTTCATTGTAATTGGGGATAAATAAAGATAATGTTCAGGAAAATTTCAAGTGCCAGCAGTTACATTTCATGGCTGTGAAATCTTAACAAAAGTCCCAAATAGCCCATGCAAATTGGGCTGTGTAAGCAAGGGTTAATATATGCATTCATTCATTCATAGAGCTGTTGCAAGTGAGCCTTCTTGCATGCTGAAACACTATAGCTGATTCACATAAAAGCCATGTCACTGGCTGAAAACACCATTGCCACAGTAAGTTCCTTTGCACTCAGCCTGCGTAGAGTCATGTTAAGTCCATCAGAGAATGTTAGGTCTTATTTGGAAGGTCAGCCTGATTAATAGAACAGCTTCTCTTAATGAAACTGGAAAACATCTACTAATGGAGATTAAATACTTGATTTGGCAGTTAGTAGGAGTTGTCCATCTTACAGACAGTGAAAAGATGATGAGAGTAGTATTTGGTGACTGTGTGCCTGAAACCGTTTTAATGTTTAATTTAAAGCACGATTATTAGTTGTCCATATAAAGGACAAATTATCGATCAAATAATGTCTCTCTCCATGTCTTTGAAATGAATTTTTGAAAATGAATTCACACACATTTATAAATCACCTAAGTGTACTGTAAATACACACTGCAGTTTATCCATTACTGCACGTTATATGAACTCTCTACATACTGAGGTTTTTAATATTGATTTGATAATACAAGAGGGCTCCATAACACTAGAGAACCTGGATTTATCTTAAGTGTCCTTCACTGCTGGAACTGTACTGACACTCTAAGCTACATGTTACAACACCCACCTCACCAACCTTCACTCAAAACATATGCAAAGTGCTTGACTTGTAATCGGAATGTTGCCGGTTCAAGTCCCACCAACGCCAGGTCATCGGTCATGGCGGCTTCGCCCTACCTGTTTTCCACCCATCGACTCAAACATCTTCTCGAGCTGAACGCGGAGCTGCTGGGCATTATTCATCAGGACGCAGGGCTGGAGGAGCAGGGGCGCTCGCATTAGGACATGGCACGGAAAATCAACATCGACAGAACAGGCAAAGAAATATGAGGGAAGAAACAGCCTCTGACGTCAAGACTCACAATCTTCTCTTTGTCACAGTAGGAGGAAAATCTCTTTTTCAGAATGGCACTGTACTGAAGAAGGACTTTGGCGATGGTCTGGCGGGGAAAAAAAGATAAGAACAAAACATGGACGAGAGATGAGAAAACATTGTTATCTGATATGGTGATTCATAACCAATAAAATCTGAACATTGAAGGAGCATCTTCTCAAGAGAGCAGCTATGAGAATGCTTGAATTCCTTCACTTCCTCTCATGTCATTATCCCCTAAATGTCCATTTCCGCACAGAAGCAATGCCCTTGCATTCTGCTGTTTCATTTCATTAAAGAAGGATTTCAGTCTTTTTCAGATCCACATGTCCATTGCATTGGAGTCCCTCGGTTGCTGTTCCTCTGAGATGCTGTTTGCAGAGGGCAAAGTAGGGACAGGCTGCTCTCTCTGACCACAGACGGTAACGCATCAGTGGAAATATCAGGCGAAATATCACCATTTGAATAAATGAAACGACCTAAACCCAGGCAGGATGGGGCAGAGGGCCTTGCGCGGCTGACCCAGAGCTGGGAGGTTTTACCTGGGCAAAGCGACGGCTGTAGTGGGCCATGATGCTGGGATCAGGACACTCCAGTTTCCTGATGATCTCGCAGCTCTGGTTGAGCTGCGTGAACACATCTACCACAGAGCAGGAGAACAGAGCATGCTCCGACGTCTGCTGGAACTGCACCAACAACAGAGGGGACCACACCGAGAGGATCGTGTGCACACTGAGACCACCACATCCCAACCGATCCAATCACATTCATACTATGACGATCACTTTCACACTGAGATGATAGCATTCACATCAAAGCCTGTTTTCTGTTATATACAAGTTGCTTACAAGAGTCAGGAAGTACAGGAAGCTGTCATGTTGCACATAGAGGTTGAATTCCTGGATAGGTGCAATATTTCAGTGAAAAAAAGGCTTTTCCTTGCTAGCTAAGGAGCAGGCTTGCTACGCCTTCCACAGCGCGGCTTACAGCAGGTACGACGAAGGGAGAAACTCACGCCATCTTTCTTATCTCTCTCCAGAGCCCCATGCATGAACTCCATGGATACATCCTCATTCTCATCCAGCCAGTGCAGCACGAACACCATAAACCACCTAAATAAAGGCACATGCGCAAGAGTCGCTATGGCAACACTTTTGCTAACAACATCCGTTGTTAATATCGTTAATGTCTTTAATACATTTGTGACATTTAATCACTTTTGTGCTCTTTAGCAATGCCGTGACAATTTTATTCCAAGTGTGTTTGGTACAGGAGCGGGGAAGAGAGGCTGTGTGCAGCGCTGGGGACACTCACGCTGGATACTCCGGCACCACTCCTCTGAAGGCAGGCAACTCCTTCACATACTCAATGTACAGCCACTTCACCTTGAAGTGCAGGTTCATGTAGTCTGCACTCCTACACAAACAATGCTTCTCATGCTCTGAGAAGACGCACGCACACACACACACACACACACACACACACGCACAATGTCAGAGGTGTGTGCAGTAAGGGGGCAGAAACGTGCAAAATGGGGTGATCATAGAAAAAAGGTGGAGACAGGCTGATGGGGGGGTGGGGGGACTCTCTCTCTCTCTCTCTCTCTCTCTCTCTCTCTCTCTCTCTCTCCCCTCCAGAAGCACAAGACGCATATCCTAGGCAACAGCACAGACAGCCCCCCTCCGAGATCCCAGCTGTGAAAACAAACTCAGCTAGCAGGTGACTTTCCAAACACACTGGAAACCAAATACACCTAGAAGTCATTTTCAGAAATAATTAGAAAATAGAGCTAGCAGACAGAACCAAGCAGACATGTTTGATCTTGCTAAAAAATTTTTTTTTTACATTGATACAAGACACAAAAGGAGGAGGACCAGTGGTTACAGAAAAACAGATGAGGGAAATGTATTTAAGGGACAGGAATGGGGATTATCTTACTAGGATTACTCTCTCCACACACACACACACAAAGGAATTACTCCCCTCTGAGTGATTTGAGTGATTCAATGTCCCCATGGCAATGCTCAATCTTATTAGACATATGCAAAGACAGCTAGACACAGCACACACACACAAACACACACACACACACACACACACACACACACATCATTTCTGTAATTTAACTCACCTTCCATGGCATATTTCATGTCCTGGGAGAACTGGTTCCACATGACTTCAGCACAAACCTTTCCCACATTCAACTCTTGTGGAAACCTGCAGAAAGCGGCATGAGGGGACACAACAGCATTTCACACAGAGAACAGACAGAGTGTGTGTGTGTGTGTGTGCACATATGTTTATATGTGTGTATGTGCAGGAGAGTTTGCATGTGCAGTTGTGTATATGTGCATGCATGTGCACGCTCGTGTGTGTGTGTGTGTGTATACAGGTGTGTGTGTGCGTGTGGATAGACTGCCATGCTCACTGGTTGAGCACAGGGGTGTAGGAGTTGCGATCCTCCTCTATGATGGAGACAATAAGGGTGATGAGTTTGGGCCAGAAGTCCAGGTTCTTGATGCTGGGGCCTTGTTCCTCTGGAGGGCACTCATCTTTACTCTGAGGCAGAGCACAAACACACGGACCCGGAGTAAGGCCACTAGGAAAACAACCACATTTTGCTGAAAATGTCACAAAATTTGTCCTCATTGTGTAATGACTATTATCAGAGTAAGAAATCTGACAGTCTGATATGATTTGTATTGTTTTGTATTGTTTATACACTGGATTTGAAAAGAAACAATGAACATGAGGATTCAAGCACAGAATATCAGCTTTAATTTCAGGGTTTTTTACATTTAATACTGAGTGAAAACAAGATTTTTCTGGTAAATCTACATGCAGCTCATTATGTATGGAACTAATCAGATTCCACATTTATGCATGATGACAGCTTTTGAAAAGAACTGACCAGGTCTCCTACTGGTTGGTACTGGCGGCTATAGAGCTCTTGGCAGTTATTGAAGATGTAATCGTAAGTGGAGTTTAGGCAGGCTTTCACACAGTCCCGTACCACCTGACTGGCTCTTGGCGGACTCTGCAGTTCCTGGACCTGTCCAACAGGAGGCGATAACCAATGAGAACATCATACTGGGCCATGACGTGTCTAGCAGAGCTCAAGGGTGTGCCTATTGCACCGCATCCGTAAAGGTTCAGGAACTATGAAGTAAATAGCATCGTCTTCCCGAGCAGGACCCCGTGGCAGTGGCTGTAGAGTCTCACGGTGCCCCCCACCCCTGTACCTTCATCCTGAAGAAGGTGATGCTGGTGAGGAGGTCCACGGTTGACTTCAGGTCCTGCAGACGCTCCTTACTGCTAGCAGGGAAATTATTCTGCAGAGGGGGAGGAAACGGCCATTAACCAGTACTGCAGAATCAGCACTAGCCTACCACTTGACTGGAACAGCTTCCTCGTACCCACACTCACTGGTCACTATTACACACACCATTTTCTAAATGCAAAATTAAAATCTGTAGCCCATCTGTTACCAAGTACACCAATGACAGTGACATGGTCCACTACATAAAACCAGCTAGCCATCAGTTATACTGTGTGGATGGGAATACTCTCTTTTGAGATCTGGTTGCTAAGACTTACACGGTACATGGACAGATCAATGCGTAAGGAGTTGTGAAGCTGGTCCAAGAGCTTGACAAACCTCTCTTTCTGTTGGGGGAGAAGTTGCAATGGAAAGTGAGACAGTGAAAATAGACCTGTGAGTGGATCATAAGCTTTCCTGTCATAGAAGCTATGAACTACGAACTCTGCTGCATTAATGCAGTAACAAGCTTCCAATCCACTGAACAGAAACCAAACAGTCCACATTTGATCTGAATAAAGAACACGCTCAGTGATGGCGGTCTTTAAAGTGATGAGACGTCCAATGGCCACTACTGACAGCAGTGAAATAATGGATGGTGTTAGTAGAACATAATGGATGATTTGGACTGAGTATTGTGATGCTACATTGGACTGTGCAGCCATGTGTATTTTATCTAACTATTCTGTCAGTAACTCCTTAAAAGCACAACTGTCAACTTGCTTCTTGCTTAAATGGTTACCTTAAAAAGTTACATTTGCAAGGCTTTCTGTCCTATGGAAATGTAAAATATGTTTCTTCTCCTCTCTGACTGATGGAGGCACCACACTTCACAGAGACAGAGGTAAAGAGAAATACAAAAATCTGGAACTCCATTCTCTTGCAGCTGATCTACTCTAAACAGACAAACACTGGTGCAGTGTGTCTGCACACAGAGCCACAGTGCTGCAGTGTGTCTGCACACAGAGCCACAGTGCTGCAGTGTGTCTGCACACAGAGCCACAGTGCTGCAGTGTGTCTGCACACAGAGCCACAGTGCTGCAGTGTGTCTGCACACAGAGCCACAGTGCTGCAGTGTGTCTGCACACAGAGCCACAGTGCTGCAGTGTGTCTGCACACAGAGCCACAATGCTGCAGTGTCATTACAGTAATGCAACTCAAGTCTTTTTTTTAAACAAGCCTTTTAGAATGCTGTTCTTTTAAATGAGAAATATTTAATTAAAGAGCTCTGCAATAAATATATGAAAAAATACTAAAATGAAGACAACTACAGCATTGTAGTGCCTGTTTATTGTCTGTAATTTTGCTTTGTGTTTTTGTTGGTGTTTGTATATTACTACTGTTGTCTATGGATAAACAACAGTAAGACATTTATTGTACACATTACAGAGCTTTGGCTTCGGGCAGAGGTAAAGGAGATGAGCGTGAAAGCTTCCTCACATTACTGTAACATCTGATCTTCCTTAGAAAACTACCACAAACATAAGCAAAGTAACATTTCTTCTGCGTCAGCCTCAAGTTGATACACATCGAATGTGACACACACACACACACACACACACACACACACACACACACACACACACACACACACACACACAGTGAGTGGATTCTGGGTGTAGGTGTGTGAATGGGTCCATAGGGGGTCCGTACTTCCAAGAGTCATTTTGGGCATCTGTTTTACATCCGTGGACAAATTGTCACACCTGCAACACGGCTATGATGCTGCCCCCTTGTGGCTCGTTTGCTGTGTGTTGGTGTCTCCTCTTTTGTCTGTTTTGATGTAGCCTGACATGATTACACCGTTGCTTGCTGCGATGGGCTGGCGTACGAAATAAGTTTGTTTGATGCCACGGGGTCCATGATGGCTCGAGTTTACCGTCTGCCTGAGTACAACTTTGTAAAGAGTGATTTGTTTGAATTGTGCTTTGGTCACATTGACATTGTGGGGGTTAACGCCTTTTATTTTCAACCCTATTGTTTTTTTGCCTCTTTTGTTTCTTGTTTTAAACAGGGAGATCAGATATTTCTAGTTTGATTTGTTGTTTCTTTTATAAGAGGTTAGTATTAGGGGGCTGATCAGCAGTTTTGTTTGTTATTTTTGTTTATTTTTTTTGCCACAAGCTCACCCTGACATAGATCAACTCTGACCTGTTTTACTTTTCTTTAATGCCTTTCCTTTCAGAAAAACTGTTTCGTTTTTACACCTCATTTGTTGTGTAGAATGTCTTCCTTTATGTAGCGGCCTCTAGAGCAGTGGTCGTAACACCGTACCCCAAAGTTGGAGGCAGCGAAGCGGTCAGAGGCGGAGACGTTGGTGGACGCTGTGGTGTGGGCGTAGAAAGCGTTGATGTTGGCCAGCAGAGTGCTCATCACGGCTGGCACACCGGGGCACATGTACTTAGATGAGAGGCAGGCAAAATGCCTGCAGGTGAGAGAGAGAGAGAGAGAGAAAGAAAAGCAGCAAGAGAGCGAGAAAAAAGTGCAAAAGGGAGAAAAAGAAGAGCTATAAAAACAGGTAACAAAGGATAAAAGAGCAAGAAAGTGAATTTAGCCATAACAACATCCTAAGGCAGCCCTGCAGGGTCTGTGAGCCTGAGGAATGTGCTGAAGTCATCAGGGACGTGTTCATGGTCAGTAAGGCTGTCCATGCCCAGCATGGAATGTGCTGGAGGTCCAGTAGCTTGAGTGAACCATTGCAGCCTGAGGCCAGAGATTCAGCTAGACAGCTCAACCAATGAACCCCATTACCGAGCATCACAGCGCACTGCCGCTACCTGAATGTCATGCCGTTACCGTGTGAAGACGTGAAGTGCCACCAGGACTATTCCATTTTCCCTTCCTGTTTGCCTAAACTTAGGGTTCAATTTAAAATGATGGTAGCATATGTTTCAGTTGTGTAAAATAAGAATGGACTTTCCACACTATTCTTTCCAGAAGTGCCCCTGTCTCGTCACTTGTCGCAGCAGACTGCTTAAATGGCTGAATTTTTAACCGCAAGCGTCACATTCATTTGATTTCACCGCAAAATTCACAAACGGCTGAGGTGCACGAACAAACGGAAAGCCACCAAGCTAACATGGTTAATGTTGAACAAAATACTGTTTTTAAATCAACTACACAAGCTTCGAGGAAAACGATGATCTATTCAACACGTCACCTAACATGTGGATGAGCATTTAGCGGCGGTCGTGTAACTTCTGTTTGCCAGGCTCTCGCCTGCCGGCTAACAGCACAAAGCCAGAGCTCCAAGTTCTAGGCAGTCAGGGTGCTTTTTTTAATGGTGTGAAAATACCAAAATAAAAAATTCCTTCAGTTCTCAGTGGTCAGCACATCCTTTCCTTTTGAAGAGAAGTTAAGGTGGATTTCATGCCTTCTGTACAATGTCAGACTTACTGGCAACGTGCAAGTAGGTGCCAAGTTTGGTGGGTAAAACATTTATATTACAGGTTACGGTTTTCATTTTGCCTGTTGTAGTGGCATACACCTGTCCCCTGAACGCCATCCTTGGGGGCAAGGGGGATGATCTGCTCCTTGTAGCGAGAAAAATGTGTTTACATACTAGGTAAAGACGATTGCGTAATGAGACAGAGGCATTTGCGTACGTACGTCATGGCCTGGTAGATGGATTCAATCCCATAACGCATTGCAAACTCATCCACTATCTCCTGCACTACGTCATCAAAATAGACCTTCCAAGCATCATCTCCACGGGCACCTGGGATCTTCACCACGCCCTGGCCAAGGACGTCTGTCGTGTGGTGGAAGAGATTCTGGGGAAAAGTTAGAGATGACACACATTAATCACATAGTAAGATTTTTGGGTTTTCAGTCTTTCAGCCATTTTTTTAACACCATGAATAGGATTTGGAAGTGTCAGTGTGTGTTTTAAGGCCACTTGTTTAATCACTATTTTAAAATGATTCATAACTTTATTGCCAGCAGTTTCACACCCATTCACACTTCCAGAATCCAGCAACATAATGCAATCATTTTGTCCTACTACTGCCACAGGATAAAAAAAAGATGTGTGTGTGTGTGTATGTGTTTTACCTCATGTAGGCAAGTGTACTGCACATGGTAAGGAGCTACTTTTTCTTCTCCTTTAATTTCCACACTGATCTGAAGACGAATGGCACCAGACACCGCAGACTTATCAGTCCTTTTCTCTGCAGAAAGAGGGATGCACATACACACACAAACACACACACAGGGAGAGAGAGAAAGAAAAAGACTGGATACCAGAGGCTATTTAAATCAACATAATGGGCCGGTAGAATAAATGCATCTATTCCGTTCTTATTTCATGTAAAACAGGCTGTAGATAGGGAGAAAACAGACTAGACAACACTACAGCCTTTTTCCAGAGATACGGCGTTCATCCCAGGAACACTCTTTTTTCCCCTCTGACAGGAAAATTATTGGGGTAATTTGTACGTGTCTACTGATCAGTTGATTTCCGATGTTAGTGGGGTACGTAATAATCAAGGCAGCTTACGCCAGAGAGAGTGGGAGTGGAAGATGAACAGAGAGAGAGAGCGAGACTGTGTGTGTGTGTGTGTGTGTGTGTGTGTGTGTGTGTGTGTGTGTGTGTGTGTGTGTGTGTGTGTGAGAGAGAAAGTAAGGCTCAATTACTGGTATTGACTGTAATTGTTACAACCCATGCGGAGTCCAATGCTATAGAAAAGAGCAATTAGAAGAGCAAAGAAATGTGAAAGATAATGAGGGAATCAGGACAGCTTAAGCAGAGAAGATGCACATACGGAGACAGAGAAAACGAGTGTTGCAGAGACAGAAAGACGACTGAGAGGGGGCCAGAAAAAGGATTGGAGTGAGAGGACAATGAGAGATGGAGGCGGCTTCAGCAGCGAATTTGGAGCATGATTTAGAATGTGTGTGAATTTAGTATGTATGTGTGTATTTTTCTGGGATGAAGGGGACAGCTTGGGGGCCTCAGCATCCACACGGAGCTTAACTGTCCAGGAAGACACATTCCCTAGAGCAGGAAGATGTAGGTAATGGAGTTCAGACACACACACACACACACACACACACACACAAATCCTGCACTCCTGCATGGTCTCCCAATTGAGATTTTTGAGAACATTAGTGTTTTCTTCCTGCCAGCTTTTCCCATACATCATGTGTAGGTCTGAATATTCAACAGCCCATCAGTCATGGCAAAGATACAGCAGTTTTCAGCACCAGTATCACATGGCATCAGAAATACAGGCACTGTGCAACCTCTTACATCAGCTACATAGGGACTGGCGACCAGGGCTTATACAGTTCATATACATGCCAACGTCACAGCTGCATATGGTCATCATATCAATAACCCATGAATAAAACAACATTTCAGCCTATTTGACCTGTGATACATGCAATAATGGCGGATCATATATCACGGATAAGCAGTTGGTCAGAGACTAATAGTAACATTTTTCTTTTTTAGTGTTGGAGGACTCCGACATGCATTGTGTACATATCTGCTGCACAAATTGCATTTGTTATCATCAGCAAATGAAGGGGTGCACAGTGCGACGTAACAGTTTACACTAATAACACTACAGATCCTCTCAGAAAGGCAATGCACACACACACACACACACACACACAACTTACCCAGGTTGTACCAGACATCCATCTCTCCACTGAGGGTCCGGACCTCGATGATGCTCTGACCCAGGAAGTCGTCAGACTCCCTCTTCAGCCTCTGCTTCACACGTGACTTAATGTCATCATCCTCATCCCACACACGCACCTTAATGCGGTCCGATGAGTTGTGGCACTCACTGGGAGAAAAAGAGGAAAGTGTCAGATAGTGCTCTTTGTCTCCTGGTTGTTGAACCAAATTAACTAGTGTGACTCTCACAGGATGTGAAAGCAACAACATGCTTATTCACCAACACAACTATATAATTGATAAACTTGTGGAGTGCAGTCAGTCATTTATGGTAAAGCTTATAATTGCATAATACATTCAGTCATTGGTCATTTTTCTTATCCAGTTGGATCTAAAAGTGTGTCTAAAGTTTTGTTTCCAAATAATTCAGTAACGTTGAGACAGTAGCATTAGAGTTTGTAGTATCACTCTTTTCTGATGCAAAAATATATGGGTTTATAGTAACGCCCCTTACTGAAGCAGAAAAATGTGGGTTTATAGTAACACTCCTTACTGAAGCAGAAAAACGTGGGTTTGTAGTAAAACTCTTTACTGAAGCAGAGGTGTCTGGTTTTAAAGTATTTGTATATGATTCAGATTCTTTACTCTGACAGAAACCAACTCCTGTATTAATAGTGGCCTGTAGCAGGAGAGCTGTGCTTCCTCAGGATAAAATTTAGCACACTCTCATAGTACTGTAACTCCACCCTCAAAAAGAACTGAATCTTCAAGAAAAGGTGTGATGGATTTTAAACCACAAATCCAGGGGCTGTCAGTGACAAAGACAATGCTTAATAATGTGTGAAAGGTCTGGCACAGTCTGTTTGGCACTCACAAGTGAAACTTCTCCTCCCAAACAGGGTTGAGGTTACCATAGATGGTCTTGGTTCGCTTCTTAGTCTTGCCCACCTGAACGGTCACGTAGGGATCACTGGAGCCCGTCTTATCTTTAGCCTGCAGCCCCTGAGCACAGACCACTGGAGCACACAGATAGGCAGATAAAGGGACCAATGAGTGAATCCTTAAAATCACTTGTGCTGTTTTTAACAGCCTGTCTTTGAGTCAAGCATAGATGAGAGTAACATTCATTAATGGAAAATCTCAAACTGAAGACATATTGAGAAAGTATTTTCTATCCAACACAAACATTCTGAAATTAGCAGCTGGCTTTGGAGTGTTCAGAATAAAGAAAGACAATGCAAATTATTCAGTGTGAATTGGCTAGATCGTTACAGCAACTCCAACACAAATCATACCTGCATATGACAACCCAGCGTTTGGACTTTTTTGGAGAGTGATGGGTCAGTGTGTCTTGAGTTTAACTATGTGCGAATCCCCTTAGATCATAAGACTGGCATCACTTTAAAGACTCGGTCTCAAAAGAATATAGTTATCCATAAAACGACAATCCCTTTAGATAACTGGTTCCAGCTGAAGTGCATGGCATTTGTCACAGCATAGAACGTTAATGCATGCGTTCACTGCTTCATACCTGTAATGGTGATCTTGGCCGACCACTTGGAGGTGCCGTCAAGCACGCTCTGCTTGATGGTCTTCATCTGCTGGGCATGGACAGCCTTACTGACCATGAACACGTCCCTGATGACCTCAAAGATCTCAGGTTTGTTCCTCTCACGGATCTTCATGCGATCCTTCATGGCCATGATGATGTTCTGCGTGCGGTCCTCTGCTCCATGCTTTGAACTCTTCTCTGCTGCACCTGTGTAAGTAGCACGTGTCGGGAAGAAAAGACCAGTTACACACCAGTGCACACAAAACAGATTGTAAAACCATTACATTTTGCAAATGGCATAACAAAATACATGATCAATATGACCAACAATACATTTTCTATTCTATTCCTCCTCCTAGTAAACAGGCAATTTTACAGTAGTGAACACATCTAGTCATTATGAGAGCTTCAGATTTATAGACATTATGAATTAGATTTTAAATCGAGATCCATATACTGTTTCAAGAAACCCTGGAAAATATGATCCCTAACTTTAATTAAAACTAATTCCAATTTTAATATGCAGTAAACAAACTTGATCTGGCAAGTCTATCAATCCTGCAGGTACCCAAGCCTCTGAAATACATTACGCTAATAATTCAGGACTCTGCTTCTTCCTTAAGTCAGCTCAGAAAGCTAATAAAGCTGCCACTCAATTACTCAATGAGATACCCGTTTGGATAAACACTGTTGGCCAACACTGCAACCACTACCCTCTTGCTTAAAAATGGATACACATGCCCTGTGATGGACACCTAAATCACATTTAGGGCACCTCTAGGCCAGACCTTAGAGACCATGTTCAAGAAAGGATGAGAAGAACTAGGCTGATTTGTGACCAAACACGAAAATCTTTTCTGTTTTTGCAAAGCACTTTGCCAGGCTGAAACCTGATTAACTTTTGAAGCAAAGGTCTAAGGATTTTTTTTTTTTTCAAAAAGAAATCAAAAGGGCAACCCAGATAAAATCTAACTATGGAATACAAATAGTTTATATTGAGATATAAATTTTGCAAGTAATAATGACAGGGCATAGACAGTCTGTCCCCTGCAACAATAAACCAATCAAATCTTCTTAGAGCTTATTTGGTGTCTATGTTAAAAGCTGGAGAAAGCTGCTTTCCATGGACATGTGTTTGTTTCTCTGTCTGTCTGACTCTATATTACATTAGCTGTCTCCTTTAGGATTTTCACAAGGGCACAGTGGCATCAGTCATAATGGAACCCACAAATCAGTGAGTTGTAAACAAGATTTCTGACATCTGAACTGTTCCCAACACATGGCACCTTAATGACTTTCATTTAATACAGAAGACTATATTTACAATGCTACCCTGTACCACTTCCTATAGAGCTTAGCTACCACCCTAATTCACCACACCTGATGTTACTAAATTATGTTTTTTGAATTTCTTCATTAGCTGACCAGCTGAGCTACATTCTGATAGGAATGGAGCTGTTCTTAAGGAAGGGTTGGTGACAACTGCTCTATTAGGAGATCATGTTCCTCCACTGTACACAGTCACACTGCAGTCCTCACTGCACACAGTCACACTGCAGTCATCACTGCACACAGTCACACTGCAGTCACCAATGTACACAGTCACACTGCAGTCCTCACTGCACAGTCACACTGCAGTCCTCACTGCATACAGTCACACTGCAGTCCTCACTGCACACAGTCACACTGCAGTCCTCACTGCACACAGTCACACTGCAGTCCTCACTGTACACAGTCACACTGCAGTCATCACTGCACACAGTCACACTGCAGTCATCACTGCACACAGTCACACTGCAGTCATCACTGCGCACAGTCACACTGCAGTCATCACTGCGCAAAGTCACACTGCAGTCCTCACTGCACACAGTCACACTGCAGTCACCACTGTACACAGTCACACTGCAGTCACCAATGTACAGTCACACTGCAGTCCTCACTGCACACAGTCACACTGCAGTCATCACTGTACAGTCAAACTGCAGTCCCCATCATTCATACTTGCAATACAGTGCCCATCATCTATACTCACACTACAGTAATCATCATACATCCTTCATCACCTCCATACTCTCCATTCACCCATACTCACGCTGTAGGCAGTCTGCATTGAGGAGCTCCTGGCACTTCTCGTGACATTTGACCCCGCACTCAGTGCAGCGCATGCCCTGCCGGGCGATGCCCCACAGCAAACCCTCGCACTCGTAGCAGTAGGTGGGCGTGGTGGCCGTCCACACCTCAAAGTTGTGGGGTGTGGTGCAGGAGATGGGGTAGATCAGAGCCTGCAGGGTCTTCTTATACACGTGGTTCTTCTGCAGACGGAGGTGGTGGTGGGGGGTGAGAGGAGAGGTACACATTGAATGCCAGATGTCTCCTGATGTTTGTAACAACATCAAATATACATGAAGAGTAAATTAGCTCTTACTGTTCTCGCACTATGAAAAGGACATTTACATTGTCTTATTTAAATTGTATTAGGTATTATCTGTAGCTGTATTAGGTTTCGGGAAGATCAGCAAACTCACAAGTTCCTCATCTTTGATGGATGAACGTGTGGACATTGCAGAGGTGATACCTGCTTTCCTGGCCTGTACCAGTGACTGTGCCACAGAGAACTGACATTAGTGGGTGGTAGCAGAAAACACTTCAACAGATTCTCCAAGGAAAGTGAAACACTTAATGATATCCAAGTCTGGTAAAAACAAAGGGAATTCCAAGCAACACAAACAGACCGCAATTGAATCCTTTCAGTAGATGCACATTGCAGGATTCAATTCTAAATGAAACCGATTCATGGTTTGATATTCCTAATTTGCATGATATTCCTAATTTGGCTGCCAATGTAAAGCAGGGTGTAAAACAAAGCCAAAATAAACCAGTGGTTGAGGAGGTGAACAATCACTCCCATGTCTTTATGCCAAGTAATGTGCAAAAACATAGCAGGAAATGCACAGTAGACTTTCACCTAATGTACTGAAAATGTACTTCATTAGTAAAGAAAAATATCTCATTAATTGTAATTTCGATGAAAAAGGAGGATGGTGTATTTGTGGTGTATTTGCACATTATGAGACTGAAGCAATACTAATTCCACAAATTCAGTACTGTCCAGTCCTACTTAACATAAACGATAGCCAACGTTCATATCTGCAAAGGGGGTATTTCTTTAAACTTACCATTGCCTGACCACATTGAGTGAATGCATTCAAAAGAGGTACAGGTTTGTTTTAAGTTTTTCCAAGTTGGGGAGAGAGGAAACAGTGTCATAGCAGCTCTGTTGCCAAGTTGATGAGCCACGGTAATAAAACTGATGATTTCTTAGGATTTAGTCATCCATGTTGACAGTAAACTAGGTTTTTCATGTGAATGTTTGAGCTGGCTTGAATCTATATCATTTTCTCACATCCATAAAGCTTAGAAAATAAACAAAAAACAAGTTATGCTAATAAATGTTGGTTATTGAGTTTATATCTAACAAATTTTAAAGCATAAAAATCAAGAAAATATTTCACTAGTTTACCTTAAAAAAAGGGATTCAAGAGACAATCTTCCCACAGGGAAAATAAATGCAGCAATTAACATTTGTTAAAAGGAGGAAAACTCCTTAAAACATTAAAAAACTAGACACCAACAGTTCAAATAAAAGTGATGATTGCTTCTTTTGCTGGCAGGCAGAGCTGTATGGAAGAGTCCCATCACTTACCACATCACTAACCAGCGGGACAGGTTTCTTCTTCCTCAAGTCTGGCATACTGTCAATCCCAAACAGGCCACTCCCACTTCTTATCAAGTGAAGTGTGCATGCAAGCGCACCCACACACACACCCACACACACACACAAATGTAAATTTAAACAAACAAAATAAGGATACATGCTCATAATTCTATTTGTCTACCATAAGCTGCTACTGGTAATCTGCTGGCAACAGAACAGCTTTAGCAAAAGTCACAATAGTATGTTGGTCTGAAATCTTATGAATCAGAGTTAAAGCTACTAAAGGATAGCATATATCAAAGGATAACACAACAAATTACATCTAACCATAATCCTTAATAAAATGAACAAAAAACAATACAAAACAAAAATAAATATAAAAGGAAGCTCTTGAAATAAGGAATAAGGTACAAGATACAAAACACTTTTTAAGAATCTGGATATGGCCCAAAACTGCACTGCAAGGCCATTCGGCCTTTTCTGGGGTTTATTCTGCTCAAAAATGCCTCCACATGTCTGCACACTTATTTCACCAAAAAATGTACTTGATTTTATTTTTCATTTTCATTGCTTCTCTTTAGATCAGTAAACACTTTCCTTTACTGCTACTATACAGCATATACAATGGCACGTGGTTGTGTTTAGGGTACAGTTAGGAGAACCCACCCTGATTTCAGCCAGGCTTGTGTGGAATTCTCTCCATTCCACCGGTTCTGTTTCAGGCACAAAGACAATCATGTTTGGTATATACTAATGAGAGCAAAGCAAAAACATACGTCTTCCATCAAACAAAACAAAACAAAACAAAACAAAAAACAAGCATGGGTAATAAGACCTAAAATAAATGACAGACATGTGATTGGTCGAGTCTCACCACTCTTAAGGTAGAGTCAAAACTTAAAGGGGCAATACCAAAGACGACCTGGGAGACGAAGAAATACCATTTTTTATTCTAAAAGATTGAAATTCATATGATGAAATGCACAAAACTGTTACATCTGATAACAAATCAAAGCTTAACTTTTAAGTTGCCGCTTGCCAAAAATAAGTATTTGTTTTATTTTTTATTATTTTATTTATAGAGAAAGTAGGCTGAAAGTTTGAGGAGCAGATTAAACTCAGCAAAATTATTTTAATATAAATGTTTGTAATGTATAGATATTTGTTATACATATTGTAAAATAATTTATCCTCTGGTTTTGTTGATAAATATACGTCACCTATGATACAGAAAGCAAGTTCTTGAAAAATTCAAAATGGAAATATCTCTGGATGTAGTACTTAAGTATAATGTTTGTACATTTAAGTCTGCTGTTGTTGGAGGGTTGTTTTTGCTCTTACAGTCTTGATCTTAAGCATTGATCTCTTACAATTCTGCACACGTGTCACAATACTGTGCTTGTGCAGGCCAACAACAGCAAAGGCAAAAAAGAAAAAGAAGTGAACCCCATGGTACACGCAGAGTGATATGCTCTTGTAGGCTTTTTACTTCATCATATGTGGCCAATGCTTCCAGTATCCGTAACAGGGTCTCTCTCTCTCTCTCTCTCTCTCCCCCCCCCTCTCTCCTTCTCTCTCTCTCTCAGACATTCTGATTTATTCAACACGTTCATTTTTTGTAAAAAAGCAAAAAAGAATAAAGAATGAGGTCACAAAAACGCTTATTTAGACAACACCTATGCATTTCACATTCAGTGGTGAGAGCATGCATTTTGTTATGAGCACCCGGAAACAGTAACACAACAAGATGGACACTGAGAATGCAACTTTAATCAAACAAAAATCAAGGAATTGATCAAAATGACCTGATCATCCTGTCTGCTTTCTTCTGCAAAATAGATTAGGATAAAAACAGCCACAATAAGTTTAGTGCAAATATGTGAGTAAGCAATTTTTTAGGAATATTTTTGGTGGCCTTATATATAATTTATACCTGTATTGAATTCCTCCTGAGAAAAAGTATGCTTTGACCCACTAGAAATCCTACACAAACTGTGTCTTTGTCTCTGCTCCTTGAGAACACGCTGGATATTGGCAAGGCACTTCTGGTGGTGAGGATCTAGTTGTTCAGGGCCATCATTGTCTGGGTCTACCTGAGTCTCTGTCTGATCTAATCCAGTCTCCGTTTCAGGGATTGTGCCCAGAGATCTTGGTTCAGTGGTTTCACAGGCAGTCGAAGTTATTTCTATGTGAAGTAGCTCCTCAGGACAACTATTGACTATCCCTGAATTGGGGTCTAACCTCTCTGGGCTTAGATCAGGAGAACCATCTGCATTGGAAAGTTCTTGGTCTGACAGACATTTTTCTGCACTGAATGAATTGTGCATTGAATAGTATTCAGTTGGAGAACAAAAGGGTGATGCAGTACCAGAGGTGGATCCCTGAGGATCAAACAACTGCAAAGATTCAGTTGGTTGGATTACTTTCAAATTACATAAATTATATTCTCTGTGGAAAGAAGCATCACCTGTCTTTTGCGGTGATGAGCATTGATCTAAAGCTTCGCTGCTGGCTGGTATAATGTGAGCGGAACCATAACTATCCACAGTTGAGTCGACATCCAAAAGCTCATTTGAGTGGTTGTCTGGACTGGAGGCTACATCTGATATATTCTCCTCATCAGAACACTGACAATCAGACACCTCAAGCCTCTTCAGAGTTCCACAAAGAGCAGACCGAAAGGTAAGCATGGCTCTGCTCACTTTTACCACGTCGATCGCAACATTAGGTGGCTGGGAGGCATCTGTGACAGTATTGTCAGAGCAATCTGGACCACCCTGTTCTTCAGTCACGCTTGGATAAACCCCGTGAGGCCACATCCTCTCCATGCTGTCTGCAGAATCCATACCTGTGTGCTTGACGGAAAGGCAGTGTTCGCAAGAAGAGTGCAAGTCCTGGCAGCCATCATCATAATCTGTTAGTCCCAGTGTGGAACAACTAAGGCTTCTGGATGGACCACTACACGGCTCATCTGCATATGCATCCATAGTGTGGTAACCCGAACTCCGGGAATATGGGCAATTTGGTGCATATTCACATTCTATATCAGACACCGCCTGTTTTCTGGTATGCTTCCAGTCTGCAACACTTGACAGACTGGAGAGAGAGTTGTAGTGGTGTCCAAACAGTAAGGAGAAGTGCTCAGAACTGCTTTCGGATGAGTGGTCTAGAGTGCTACTAGTCTCCCCACCATTGTATCTGTGCCAGGCATCAGGATTCCTTACATCTTCTACCTCATCTGCACTATTCTGGCATGAGCAGCAATCTTCCTCACTCCACCCTGTGTCCCCACTCCATCCTCCTTCTCCACTTGCACTTAGAGTCATGTGTGAAGGTTCCCATCCACTCATTTGAGGATCTACATCCCTGGAATGAAGAGTACCATTCTGCCCTCTGCTTTTGGAGCTGTGACATGAGGACAAAGTGCTAGTGCTTGGGAAGTCCTGGCCATAAGCCATGTCATGATGGGGGTACTTAGAAGGTCGCACTCGGCAAGATGATTCATCCGAGTTTTCTGAAACCTCTGGGTCAGGCATTTTGGATTTTCTTGACACATCGCAATAAGCAGATGTTCCATTCTTTTCAGACTTTACAGGTCTTTTTAATAAAGGACTTTTATTATGTCTCTTGATAGCTGTGACACCTTTCTGTCTGCCTAAGCTCTTGCGACGAGTCACCACTCTCTGAGGTGAGGGATGACCAATGGCACCGGTTGTATAGAGCTCCTCAATTTCCATCAGCACAGCATCTACACAGCAGGACATCTCATTAACTGAGCCACTCACAGACATCAGATACTGACGCAAGTCAGAGATCTCTTCTTGGATTTTATTAATGCCCTGAAGCTCTTTTAAGATGTGTTCCACTATGGTGCTAGAACATCTTTCTTTGTTTCCACCTTCTTCTACCTCCTTGTTTGTGGGTTTGTGCATCTCTTCCATTTTGGGTTTTTTGTCTGTGTACTCAGAGTTGGCTAAGACTCTGCCAACTGTTGCAGGGCACTGGATCCCAGTGGTGCCATCACTGAGTAACTCAGTAGGTTGGTGCTTCTTGTCTCCTTTAACTGGACCTTTGCTACTTGGCAGAGAGATGACACTAGGTTCATGACTAGAAGGTCCTCGTTTTATTCCACAGATAAACATGTCTTCCTCCACCTCCAGAGCATTGTGATGAAAGCCACAAGTATCATGTTCTCTTGAGCTCTGAAGAAGTTTCTGGATCTTCTTGCACAGGCCTCGTCTGACATTGTGGCTCTGAGCTTTCTTGCCAACTTTTTTGTCCACTTCTTCTCTCTTGGGCAAGTTCTGATGAAAAATGCCTGTTTCGCTTGTTTCATCTTCTTCATCTTGATTGTGTGATAACATTACTTTGCATCAGGTGGTGCTTAGCTGTTGCCCACCATACAGTCAGGTGTTCCTCAGATGTTCCTCACATGGTGACCAGCAGTTTGAAGCTACAGTTTGTAAAGCCACAAAAAAGGGTCATCTCACTTGTAGATCCAACCTGTAATGTATGAAGAAACTGTTCAGTTCCACATTACCACAGAAGAACTGACTACCACAGACTGAAATGCACTTGACAAAAAATAAGGAAAGTTTTAAAAAAATTAAAAAGACTCACAGATGTCACTAAACATCATTTACTATGACAACAGAAATGTTCCTCTCAATTATAATACTGCACATACCAAAACACTTCACTTTTGCTATTCATTAATTGTAGTTATACCATAACAGAAAGAGTATAAAATGTCTTGGTGTGCAATAACAGCTCTTGTGAACTATTTATAAGTCAAAGCAAACAACATCTGAATACACATTCAATATACTGAGCAACTACACCAACAATTTCCTATAAAATCAATGAGACTTTCACAGAGGATACTTAAACATGTTAATATTATACCCTGTAAGCACAATGCGGAATAAATATACACAATTTCACAGGCCACCACAGAAAACTCAGAAATACAAAAGATAAAAACTTTGGCATGCAGTGGTAAAATAAGTTACCATCCAAGCTAATTATGATGGAAACCCTTAGTAATATTTGACATAGTCATGAGTCATCATCAGAACAGGCTCAGTGTTTTTATCGCTTACTCTAGTAAACCTTAAACAAATCATCTGTCACTTGAAGGTAATGACAGCATTGTAAGCCTGGTCTTAAAGCAGTGAACATTTGTGCATGCAAGTGACAACAAGATGACCTTTAAGCATTATTGTCTTGTCTGTGGCCAGTATTAGCATGTGTTAGAAACAATGGACTCACTTGCTCATCAATTTCTCACAGTTTGAAACCTCATGACCACAATAGCAAATTCCTAAAAATGATTTCTTAACCAGCAACACTATCTTTGTGCGTACTGCACTCGACATACTTGAGTCTTTGAAGGAATGGCAGGCTTGACACATGCAAGGACAAGTTCCTATTAAAAATCAGGGTGGTATTTAGTCAGCATGTCCCACAGTGTGTGCGACTGTTGCCTCCATCCAGCTGTGTGGACCGTGTGTCATTTAGCTGTTGGCCAGATCCCTGCTGTGTCTAATAGCTGCTTTACCATCTCCCCAGGCTGACAGAATGACACCACATTTAGCTCATCTTTTTCAGAATAACTGACCCCCTCCCCCAGAAATTTAAGATATATTTAAGGTAATTAAAAAAACAAGCAAAATCTCAGGAAGTCTGCTTGCTCACATAACCAGTTTTAAAAGCTGATCATAGTGACAGACTGTAAAATTTTATTTATTATTCAGTCTATTAGAATTTTCAACAGCAGGCTCGACAGTTCATGCTCATGATGGATCATGAGTTTGGCCAGAACCTTAGTGAGTATAAGCAGGGAGTCATCTTCTGAAACAAGAAGTTGAATACATTTTTTTATAACCATTCTTAGCACAGCTAATATCTGTTACTCCACAACAAGGTGGTCATTGAAATTCAGAGCCAGTCCCACTAAGCTTCTAAATGCACTCAGTGGTCGACATGATTGTAACTGTAACTCCAACAATATGCGTTTGAGGTGGTTGCACTCAAGGGCACGCATTGGCTTTTTGCCTGGAGTTTTAAATGGGACATTACAGATTATATTTTTACCAGACATACACCATCAGATATATACAGCATTTGAAGTCATATTGACAAAAAAGCTCATTCTTTTGTTTAATTATGAAAAAAAAAGCCAAAAATGCACTTATGAACTGATATCACTAAACTTATTAACCAGGGTGTGTTCAGCCTAGCAGAAAAAAATGTCTTAAAACATGGATCTTGTCCAAGACCACATTCTATATATAGTTATTATCTAGCATCTCAGTGTTCAATCATATATACAAAACATAGCAATAAAAATGCCAGACCCCATACAAATAAATTCATTAATCCCAGCTGAAGCTTATCGTCTAACCAGTGCCACTCAGAAGCTGCATGTGTTCATTAGCATGATAATAGAACAGCCAGTAGAAATGACAAAAATCACACACTCTGTAGGAAATCATGCAAGACCAGTGAGGTTATCAATAATATGCATATAAAATCTTAGAGGAGACAGCCAGGATTACATTATATATAGCAATTCATTTTACATTTAGCTGGCCCTTTCAGAAGTATCATAATTTTATTTATTTATTTTTTCGCTCATATGCAGACACAGAGAAGCAGTTTGTTAAGCTTCATTAGAAAGTCTTGTACTCTGGCAGAAGTTAAGCTACTCCAGGGAAGATGGCTCTGGGCCATTTGAGGAATCAAGTTAATCGGGTCTTGGTGGCCATGACCTGTTTAATCCAGTTAGGTCTCTGCTCCCCTCAATGTGGAAACAGCTGCTGAAAATCTTGATTGTTTTTGATGGAAATGTTGCTGCACCCTGCTACATAGTGATTTCCTCTTCCTGTGTGAGCTGTTTTGTCTCGTTTCAAACACATGCATGAGTGAGGTCCCTCTGATACCAATAGATCATCAGTTACTGCTTATGCAAAGCCAAAAACTCATATGTGCCTTTTTCTCTTTTTTATGCATTTCAAGCAGCACTGCACAACATGACTTTCCACAACAAAAGTGACACATTTTCAACAGTCCAGTGAGAAAGAAATATACTGCTTAATGAGCAACTTGGCACACTTAGTCTTGTGTTTGGGTTTCTTTAATTTAAGTAATATGCTATAATACTGAAATAATAGTTACAGAAAAAAACATGCACAAAAAAGTGAGTAATCTTACCTTGCAGAGGTGACCCAGGCGAGCGGAAGAAAATTGTGCTTCACTTTGATGGAATTATCCGATTCATCACGCTGACAAGTGAATAAAATATCCCCAAGATATAAAATCCATTACTACAAGTGTTTTCATCAGATGTGAATGGCTCATGGGTCATTGGAATGCTGACTGTTGGCAATGGAGCAAGACTTCAGAGAAGAGGCACTGACAACCTTCTTTTCTCTATGGCTGACATGGTTGAGTGGGGTACAGTCCAGCCTGGCATCACACTATATTAGACTAGCGGTTCTCCCTCAGACAACCAGCCCCCTACTGTCCGTCTCTCCGTCTCTCTCTCTCTCTCTCTCTCTCTCTGTCTCTCTCTCTCTCTCTCTCTGTCTGTCTCTCTCTCTCTCTCTCTCTCTCTCTCTCTCTCTCTGTCTCTCTCTCTCTCTCTGTCTCTCTCTCTCTCTCTCCATTCTTCCTTAGCCTCAGACAACCCCCACCTCTCTCTCCAACCCCCCACGCTCTGTATCCCTCCATCTAACCCCACCACTTTATTTCTCTTCCTCCCTCCCTGTGCATCTGTCCCTGTCCTCTGGCAGTGTATTCCAGCACAAGGCTAATCTGAAGCTGTCAAAATGCCAGCTCAGTGTTTCCTCTCTCTCTCTCTCCTTATCTGGCCCCCTTCCTCCCTCTCTGCCTTTCATTCCTATAAAAACAATATGGAGATACTTACTGTGAGGACCCTCATGCACAAACATCAAACAGAGATGAACATTACAAAGTTAGCAAACAAAAAATATGCGCAATTTTCATGGCAAAAATGGTCAGCTGCACGTCACCAGTAAAAATACTGTCCAGGATAATACTTTCAAATGAAAATGGACCTCTATGACCATCTTTGAACATGGCAAGGATGAGCTAACATGAGCTCCATTTCCCTGCTTTTTGCTGAAACTAAAAAGCAACATAAATCGGTCCTGCATTCATACGTGTTTCAGTACCGAGACGGAATGCTGAAGGGAATGAATCTTGCCCAACTTTAATTCATTAGTGCCTTTTAAGACTTGTGTTTTGAGCGCTTCCTCCTGTCCTCTGTAACATGACATTTACATGAATGTACACTGTGCTCAAACCTTGCCTCTCCTCACTTCCACTCTATTCGATTAGTAGGCGTTTACGCAGACATCTCCAACAGCCTTCCTAACAGCAATCGCCATAATGGAGCTTGGAGCCAGGGCCGCTGTATGAGGGCAGTTAATTAGCATTAACTGAGTTTTATTAATGGAATGCTTCACTCCATACACCTCTCCATCTAGCATCAAATGCCCTCCACGCCAGAGCACTTGTATATCAATCTAATGAAAAGCCCTTGCCCAACACATCTTTATGTTCTCTTCTGTAGCTGGATTTTCTGTTCCCATACTCCACTTTCCTTTCATGATCCCATGTCATTCACAAGCTCAGTGTCAATCAAGTGTTGCAGTCACACTTTAGGGTTAATTAAAGCCCCTGACAAATCACACACACACACACACATATGCAAAGACCTGATCCCCCAGTTACAGCCTGTTCAGACAAATGAGGAGCAAGAGGAGAGAGGACAGAGAAACAGTGATCAAACAAAAATGAACATATAAAACTGGAATAAGGGGAACATGCCATGGCACTATATGGAAATATAAGTCTACATAAATGCATACAGAGCCATTCCAAGCAGATTCATTTTTGATGGATATAAACAGGCAATAGAATACGTTATTTGATCCTTCAGAAAAGCCTGTGAACATACATTAGTGTATATAGGATTTCAAACACATTCCCTTTTGTTCTATTAAATTCCAGACCATTCATCATTATGGGATTTACCAAAATGACAGGTTTACAGGGACTAAACTGTATGGATTAGCTATACACATTTTAGACAAACAATTTACTTTCTGAAACATTGCCATGTTCCATGTAGTTACCTTTAAAACATTTTTATTTAATTTCTAGATGCAAGCACACACACACACACACACACACACACACACACACAGCTCTCTGTTTCTTGCTCTTTAATTAGTCCTCTAGACTTTATCAGTGATGGCAGGATGGCGTCTCCTGAGAGCCTGACCTTGGCCTTAGCAGATTAGCGGTCTGCTGTGGGTTTGAAGAGGAAGCATCCTCAGAATCTCATGAGCCTTTACCTGCCTGATATTAGAGTAGAAGATTAACGGCCATACACTGGCACCGAGGACCACACATCACTCTCCCAGCCACACCTGATGATCTATGCTATACAGGCGCTCCAATCAGGGCTGAAGGGCTGAAAAAGTATCGCACCTGTTCCAGTATTACTGGGGTTTAGTGCCTGAGAGCAGGGCAAATGCACACATTAAAGGCTTCATGAGGCAAATGGTATTGTTTAAATTATTTGTTGTTGTAGTACTTAAAGCGTGCAAGGAGTAAAAACTGATTTCCAAGAGAAACTAATTCGTCTACAGATTGCAAAATGCAAAGCCCTCTTTTTCAGAACAAGCCAACATGTCCCACTAAAAAATGTGGTGAGATTTGACCAATCTAAAACACATGTTTATGTGTCAACCTCATAAAAGAGTGTGATTCATACTTACCCGCCTGCTGAAGTGGGAGTTTTAATAAAGTATATTGGTAAGATGTCGGTAATAGGGCTAGACGGCGGCGATAAAACAGCTCTCTGTGGTGTTTTATGTGAGGCATAGGGGATGGAGGGTGTAGCCTCCCTACTGTACCTCCTGAAGCTGAACTCTCACTCTGTTGACAGCCTTTAGCCAACGAAGTCGAGATGGGGAGAATGGCAGAGGTGATCCATTATCCTGGGAACTGAGATGGGTGCATATGCTTTGAGAGTAGCTCATTTTCAGAAATTTATGACTTAGTACACTCAATCAATTAGTTGCACTGAGCATTATTCAAGGGTCCAGTGGCAGTACCAGCAGCAGGAATTAACCAGTGCTCAATTATACTCAAGTGCATATGGCTGCACAGTTAATATTATTTCATTTGAAATGTTAAACCCTGCACTTGTTACATTGGAACAAAGACTTATTCCAGCACTTTAGCAAACAGAGAACACACAGTAGCTCATAAAGTGCATATAAATCGTCATCATACCATACAGATTTCTCTGGCTGATTCTTCTCTTGGAGCACACCATCTTTTTCCAAGGAGCTGCTGTTACCCCTTTCAGTCTTTTGAGAAGACTTCAATCCTTCCTTCTCCACAGAGGTGTTTACATTGGCAGGACAGTGTCCTTTGGCAGTGTACTGTCCATTGGCTGTGTGGTGTCCATTTGTGGGTGGGCGATAGCCTGTACTGTGGAATGAGTGCTGCGACTGCTCCAGTTCTGAACACACAATACTCTCATGGCCAATCTCACTAAGTGGAGAACTGGCCTGGCTGATGTTCCCTGAAGATCCAAAGTGACTACAATCTCCTGGGCTGATTTGTGTGAAAGAAAAAAAAGACAATACTGTAAGACACAAAATAGATTTAAATGATCATAAAATAATAGTAACAATTCTTAATAATGTTTTTTTGTTTTTTTTTCAGGAACATGTTAATGCACTCAGCTTTGGGGTAGGAAAAAACTACTAAGATCTGCTAAGGTCTTAGCAGGAAAGCAAAAGTATGCTAACACCCCCTTCCCCCACACCTCCACAAACCCACACACAGGGAGACAACATAAAATGATGATCTAAAGGATTGAGGGCAATAATAACAGAGGAAGCTACTAGCTTTTGATGCTAATGTGGTAATGTTGAAGACATTTCATCATAAATTCTTTTCATTTATGATGCTACTAGCCTTTTTGCACTTAAAAGCTCCTTGTTTTCCTGCTGTAATCCTGAAGAGAGCGCTGCAGAGGGTAGGGGATGAATCTGGGACTCTTGCTGTTTTTGGGATGGAGGATCTGTTTCTGGTGTTAAGACACTAATCTGGGCTTTTGCCAAGTTACCTATGGGGCCTTTTATTTGGACCTTTGTCTCAGAGTTTTCTGGGTGTGGAAAAATGTCATGTTTTATTTCAACATCATCTTTGTTGACATTTTCTACACTGCTAGGTTTTATGTTTCCTTGGGCACTTTCTGGAATGTTTACATTATTGTCCTGGCCTTTGGATTGGGTTGTAACAACAGTGGGAGTCTCCTGTGTGGTCGATGCTGGAGTATCTCTTTGCCATAAAAAGTCTCTCTGCTCTGCAAACAAAGAACCTGTTGATATTGTATCCTTTGATGCTGCTGGCTTTTCTTCTTGAAAAATAACTGTTGAAAGTGACTTAAATCCAGACAGAAGTCCACCACCATCTGCTTGTAGCATTGCAGGAAAACCTTTTGGTATGCTGGGTGCTGAGGAAAAGAAAGATCCAAAAGACATTCCAGCATCTCTGGATCCTGCTGTGAAACCAAGTTTTGGGGATAATAAACCAGCCATGCCAAATATGTACTGTGATGGATCTGATGAAGGCAATTGAGCTGGTTTAGGTATGCTGTCTTTGGGAGGTCCTGACTTGTATCCTATCTTATCTTCAGGTTCTGCCAAAATGACAGTGGGCTTCTCATGTATTGCATCATGTTTTATGTTTTTCTCAGTATCTCCTGTCCTAGTTGATGGACTAATATCAGATGGGTTTACAGCTGCAGGTGTTTTGTCTGAGTCTTCAGTGGACTTATTCAACCAAGCTGATTCTTTGTTAATCTGATCATTGTTGTTTTTGTTTTCTATTAAAAACCTCTCAGCTTCTGGATATTTTTGCTGAACTTCTCTGTCAGCAGTTATGATCTGTGTAGTAGTCACATCTTGTTTAGGCTGAGTTTGAATCGGACAGGAATTCTCATTTTGTGAGCATGGCTGAGTATTGTATGGTACTTCTCCAGAACAATAAGGCTTACTTACGTCTTGGCTAACTACCGTAAATTGTATATCAACAGTCGCCTTCTCAGATCTAGTGAGGTACTGAGAGTAAGAAATGCTCTCAAGTTGTTTTCCTGTGTCTGCCATTACAGTTTGTGCTTGCATAGTCACTGCGTCAATGTCAACACTTGTTTTTTTAATTATTTCTTCTGGCATATGGTTAGGTGATGTAGCTGTTTTTTGATCTTCTACAAAACGTGCCGGACACGTATCTTGATGTTTCGGCGGCTTGTTTAAGAGACCCAATCCTTCTGTTTTGGATTCATCATCCCCTGCATCACCTCCTTGAGAAAATAATGAGGAAACATTAAAAACACCCTTATTTTCAGATTGTCTGTACGTTGTCCGTGTCTGACCAGGTGTTGAAGCTGGACTAACTCCAAGAATCACAGACAGCAGACTTCTCTCAGGAGCGTCTTTTGCAGCATGGCAACTAGGCAGAATACCTCGAAATAATGAGGAAATAGGAGGTGTGGCCTGCTGGGCACTTGTCCCAAAAAACACAGAAAACAAACCTTTTCCTTGTAGTTCTGAAGCTGAATTTTCAGGAATATTATCCTCTGATCCTGAACTGCTCTGAACACCAGCAAAAAAACTCTGGCCAGGAATGTCCTTATATCCTGAGGTAACTGGAAGAGGGTCTGTATCTAGGGAACCTGACCCACTAAATATTGACAATAAACCTGATATCGCTCCTTCTTTAGGTAGGAAAGCACCCTGGGAGTCTACCTCAGGAGCTGAACCTTCATAAGGATGGGTTAATTTGACAGTTGATTTAGCAGATACAGAGGTTGTGATTGGAGAAACCTCCTTTTGAGCAGCTGAGGTACCTACTGTGGGAGCAGGAGTTTGTATAAGCTGCATTTCACTGGCCTGAAGGCTAGATCCATTTAGCGTTGACATAAATCCTTTACCTGAAGTTTTATTTATCACAGATGTACTGGACAGTGTTCCACTTAGAAAATGAGGTTGAGAAGGTCCTTGCTGCTGAGTTAGGGTGCTGAACATGGACAACAAGCTTTTAGCTGGTGACTCTTCAGACTGTTTACTGTCAAGAATGGTAAAGTTCTTGGAGTCTGGTTGTTCTGCAAAAGGACCACTGGATACTGAGGATACATTTTTGACTCTTATGTCTTTAGATGGTTCATTTTCTGGAATAACTGACTCTGGGGTTAAACTCTCCTGCTCATTTCGCAGAGCACCAGTCTGTTGATGTGGTTGAGGACACATGTGAGCATTTGACTGGAGACTTTGTCTATCAAACACTGACAGTAATAATTTTGCTGGCCCTTCATTACCACTAGATCTGGCTGCGATACCACCAAAAATGGATGTTGAATGAGACGTTTTCTGTTGTGGACCAGGACCACTGAACAATGAGAACCGACCTTTTGCAGGGGGCTCTTTTTGAGTGGCTACTTCTTGAAGATTACTTGCATCAGAAGGAGCTTGTGGGGAAGTCTTTTGAGGACTGGATTCACTAAATACAAAAGAAATACCTTTGCCCTCTTTCTTTGACTCTTTGGGTGGTACTACTTTTGGAATTTCTGTACCTGGAGTTGGCCCTGTTGCTGATTGAAAACTGGCTGGTGGTTTTGGACCAACTTCTTTCAACATAGAAATCAAGCCTTTAGCTTTACTCTCATTAATAACTGATGATCCACCTAACACTTCACCAAAAGCAGATGTTATAGTTTGATTTAAGGGTCCAGTTTGTTTGCTGGTTTGTTCAGTACTAGGGCCACTGAACACTGAAACAAAACCTATGCCTGTGGTCTCTTTTGGAGAAGCAGTTCCAGGAATTTGACTTATGGAAGCAGCCTCTTGTGTCTGCTGTGTGCTGGTACCACCGATGATGCTTTTGCCTGATGTGGCTCTTGCAGGTTTACCTTCCACTTGAGAAGAAGATACAGTCCGAGTTGGTGCCTGTTGTGGACTAAAACCACTCAACATAGACAGGAAGCCTTTCCCTGGAGATTCATCTTTACTTCCTAAGGTCTCAGAAATTATTTCCCCAATGGAGAAGCCAAAAAATCCAGTTCCTGGTTTGTTGGAAGGTTCTGGTTTTATTTGCCCAGATGTTGGTAGTCCATCATTAGCATTGGGGGAAAATATTTGTGATTTAGTCTTACTTGATAATTGGACATGCGGTATCTGTGATGCATCAGGCATATCTGACATATCTGATAGACTATCACAACTAAATGTATTCATTGTCACTTGTTTCTGGATTCCTTCAGACTTTGACGTAATTTGCTGATCATGACCTTTTTTTGCATAATGTCTCAAATCAGCGGACAGAGGTTGATGTAAAGAGGACACTTGTGAATCTGTTTTCTTCGATGTGGCCTGAGAGCAAGAGTTTCCCTTTAACCTAAAATGACTGGACTTTACAGTGCCCACATTCTTTGTGTTTGAATCTTTAAATCCACCAGGAAGACATTTGTTTTCCTCTGGTTGTGTTGCAACAGCTTGAGAGGATAGGGAAGTCATTTGCTTTGGCTCTTTAAGCACTGCTCCATTCTTGAAAAAGTTTAGAAAACTTCCCTGGGGTTTATCAGAAGGTATTTCATCACTCTGTGCATCTGGAGAAAGAGTGGGTTTTGTAGGTGGACTTGAGTTTGTGGAAACTACAGCAATGGGTGGTGTAATAGGAAAAGCTAACTGTTGAGGCATTGTGGCTTGTCCAGCTAGTTTAGACTTCAGAGTTGTACAGTGAGAACTTGAAGAGGATGTTGGAAGCCCTACTGGTATTTGGGGAAAGATTCTAGATGACACTGAAGCGGTTTTTGATGTTTCCAGATTCCTGCTTCGTGATAGGGTTATAGCAGCTGACTCATCATCCTTTATGAGTTTTGTTTTTGTACTATGAATACCTGTTGAAAGAATGCCATTTTGGTCATGTTGGTATGCAGAGACTAAGCGCGTACAAAAATTTCCCTGTTTCACTATAGGATGTGTATCATCTCTATCTGTTGTGGAGCTTATATTGTTTGATTCTGATTTTGGACTTATTGCAACAATTGAAGCCAGTAAAGAGGATATCTTAAGGGACTTATTTTGCAGTATCTCTCCAGGCTGAACTCTCTTTCGCCATTCTTCCTCTGAAGCGTCATCTATATGCTTTATTTGTATTCCAGTATCTGAATGGCGTCTCTGGTGAGGCTGGTAGCATCTGTAAACACATGTATCAGCAGAGTACGTTTCTGCAGTTGGGGAAAAAGAAATCAGCACTTTCTGTCCAAGGAGTTCTTTCTTTCCTCTGCTATTTAAATCTGAGTGATTGTATTTGGCTCCATTTACTGTGAGATCAACAGCTTCCTGTAAAGGCTTCAGGGTGGCAACACTGTTCTGAATTTGTCTTGTATCCAATCTAAACCTGTTTAATTGATATGATGAAAGAGCCTTAGCTTGTGCTTTTTGGGCAAAAAGAGAGCTCTCAAACCACTGAGAGAAACGATCCAAGTTCAGATTCATTATTTCATTACCTTTCCTATATGCCTTAGACAGGTTTAAGGGTGCACTTAAGAGCTGAGCCTCACTCTCTTCTTGCGCTGGAAGCCCGAGGACTTCATCTTCATTGAAGAGAGGAATTTTGAAGCCACAGACAATAACCATCTCATTGTTGAGCCAGGCACTAGGGTAGCTGCTCGTCATCTGCCCATTTGTGATCATCTCTTCTTCTGGAGTACATGCATAGACATACTGGCCAGTGCCATCGGTCAGCAGGGCATATATATACTCATAATCAGTATAGATAAAGTAGCCACAATCTCCATCATCCGCTTGCCACCACATACCTTGCTCCATAAGTGAGAGCCATTGTTGGTACCACTCTGACTCTTTAAGATATACATAGTCCTCTGTATCCACATTGGCTATAGAAGGAGGATTACAGCCATTGGGATAACCAGTTACATCTGGATGGCTTTCATTACTAACACGTCTGTAAAAGTCTGATGTGCCATTATACATATATTCTCCATTTTTGTCCACCAAATTTGGTGGGTGCTCCTCATAATACCCCTCATGATATTCTACACTATTTAAACTGTGACAGCTCTCAAACATGTGAGAACTGCTAAATGTATCATTGTCTTTTGTGCTTAAATTTAGAGCACCTACTTCTTCAGTGCAGTACCCATGATAATTGATCCCATTCAAACTGGGGTATGTTTTTTGCACAACTGAATTGTTTACTATATCCTTGCAATATTCTGGCTTCTTATAGCTCTGTCCCTGGTTAGTGGGTAATTCAGTCAAGGCTTGTGGGCCACAGTACTTTTGATTTCCATCCATATTTATGTTGCCTAAGGATTGAGAAGATTCTTGTACTGGCTCTCCATGTGGTGGTTGCCCATATTCCCCTCCATAGTAGCCCAATGACTGATTATTCAGCTGTTGCCACAGAAGAGAGTCTTGAATACAGGAATGTTCATAATTATGAGAAAGTTCATGTTTAGTATAGAATGTGCTATTTTGACAGCCATTCTGTCCTGGCACAGCATGTAAGGAATGACAGCTCTGTCCTAAATATTGCAGAGATGTCATTCTTTGATCTGGGATACTAGGAGGGAACACACAAAGATTTTTGGCACTATATGATATGTTCTTTACATTGCTTGAATGAGATGGCTTTTGATAGAAACAGTTCTGAGGAAAATAGCTGGTGCTATTTAAAGTATATGCTACAGGAGTTTGCTGCGATCTTGCATAACTTGCAGATATCTTGAGGTCCCAACTATTGTTTTCACTGCAGACAGGCTTATTATGTGCGATAGCCTCCTGTTGAATGGTGTGACTTTCAAGGAGCCCATGCCCCTTTGTTTCTTTTTGTGTTTCTAAGCTAGCCCCTAAGGTGGTTTCATTTGAACTCATTTTTAAAATATTTGACATGAAGCCTAGGGAGTTACTAGAGCTTTCCTTTTGATCTGTGCAATGCATAGGTTGATCCCCTGATTTTAATGTAGACACATCTTTTAAAGTCCGACTGAAAATGCCAGATACAAAACCTTGCTGATCAGGGGACTTTTGGTGTCTTGCTATAGCCTTACTAGGGGATGGTGCCTCAGGCAGCTGCCTAGATAATGGGCTGCTGTGAGAAGAAACCATTTTTTGTAAATTTTGCTGGTTTTCTTTCTGGTCATGTGGAACCCAGTTGCTCTGTGGTGCTTCCTCGAATGAAGTTGTTATCTTGTTAGATCCAGAAAATATTCCTGATTTGGTATCTTGTCCTCGAGGAGGATTTATCCCCAAGATTGTACATTTACTCTCCATAAAGGAACTTTGGTTTTGTTCTGTAACTTTTTGAGTTTTGATGTGGTGCAAGTTTGTCTGACTGTTGGATGAATCTGCTTGTTGAGTTAATGCAGACTGAGTAGCAGAATCTGAAGAAGCCAATTTCAAAAATCCAGAGAGGAGGCCACCTTGCTGAGGGGTTACTTGTGTAGATACAGGTTGACATTGTCTAGAACCCTCAACCATGCCAGTTTGAGTATCTGAGTGATTATTTGAGGTCATCAGCTGTTGAGGGTGATAATGTCTCTGTGTGTTTTGCATGTTTTGCTTGGAAGATTGATGAGGATGAGCAGGTGTTGATTCATGTTGCTTCTGCTGGGGTGAGTTAGACTGAGTGTTTGGTAGACTATCATTTGAATCCAGTTGAAACAGGTCAGACAACAAACCTCCTTGACTATATGTGGGATCTGACTCTCTTTGTTGAGGTTGTACATTAGTTGATACATTATCAGAAGAAAGACTTAAAAGTCTTGAGAAAAAGCCTTGTGACTGAGATGGATTGGATATACTCTGTTCATGCTGTGGCTGATTTTGCAGATGGATCTGCAATGAATTTGTTGTTTGACCTGGCTGCTTCTTTGGGTACGTGTGACCCATCAATACTTCACTGGCAGAGGCAAATTTCACGATACTAGAGAGCATATTTCCTTGGGGCATTTGACTAGAACATGCGCTGGAACTTGATATATTCTCAGAAGAAGCAGATTTAAGTAAACTAGAAAACCTGTCCTGAGGTTCTGCCTGAGAATTGTGTTGTTCTGAAATACAGACTCCAGCTGGACCTGGATTTTGTTGCTTATTCTGTGTTTGCTGGTTAACTATCCTCACAGGGTTCCATTGTTCAGCTCTTGCCATGCTCTGATTTGACCCAACTGGAGACTGAGAGCTCTTGTTCTCTGGCCTCTGGCTCCACAGTGCATCAGCCACAACATTTTCCTTTGGTGCAGTCCTAAATAAATTGGAAAACCAGCCTGTCTCTGTATTCTCTTTACTTTTTATTTCATGCTTAGCAAGGTTTTGTGGCCATGATCTGGCACTGTCCGAGTTTACAGGGGAAACTCTGAATGACAAACTACTTTTAGAAGATGCATTTTGATCTGGTTTGACTGGATTTTGTGCTGAACTCTTGGGTGAACTGATATCATCACCAGAGGCAAATATTAAGAGTCCCTCTTCTGCTTTTGGGGACTGCTGGGTAGATTCTGTGTCTGAAGGGAAAAAAGGAACTATGGTTTTGCCCTCAAGTGATGAGATATCTGTCAGTTTGTGTTCTGTGTGTTCCATTTTCTCTTCTGATCTGAAAACAGGAAAAGCTGTTTGTGTGTGATATTGAGGAGGCCTAGTAGGTACTGGGGAGATCAGTGAAACAAATGATTTTTTTAAAGGACTGAAAAAATTAGAATCTTCATGGGATTGTTGCAATATGGTATCCATATGTACATTTGTCTCCATAAACACAGTTGTTCTAGATTTTCCAGTGTCAACAGTCTGATATTCACTTCCAGATATACAGGTTACAGGTCTGCAATCATCCCCTGATTGCTTATGACCTCCATCTGGCTCGCTGATATCAAAAGAGCCATCTTTTAAAAAACTTCTACAAGTGCTCTTAAAAAAACTTTCAGTGGAAAATGCAGAGTTTACAGAAGAGGGTGGCTGACTTGTAATGCCACTGTTATTTTTGGTCTGGGTCTGATTTATGCCTGTGGTATGCCCATTTATCTCTTGTGACATGACATCTGATGGATGAAATGGCGAAGGGAACTTCCTATCAGTGGAAGTTTCTTGAGAAGGGGATACCACAGCTACTGCTGCTGGTCTTGGAGATGTTTGCATAAAAGAAAATAATTTTGATAACCCAAAACTACTAGCAGCACTAACTGAGCTTTCTGACTGTTTAAAACAATTAGATCTCATTTGTTTTGAACTTGGATTAACTTTATCAGTGAAGGAGCTAAAGAATGAGTTCATGGTATTCTTCGCTCCTAATATTCCCTCTTCAGATGAATTTCTTGCTTTGGACAGCACAGAGTTTTCTCCTCTCATCTCCTCAGAGGTGATACCTTGTTCATCTCCGAGTGATTCTGTTCTTGCAGTACCATGAGATACCCGCCTTGACGTACTTGATTTGGGCAGAGAACCATACTTGCTGATCTCCTCTTCTTTTGCAGCCAGATATTCTGACACGGTATTAACCAGGCACTGGAGCTCATCCATAGGATCAATATACACATCACTGGGTTCTTCCACAGGGGACAGCATGGCCTCTGGTGCCCAACCCCAGCTTCTACCCTTTAGGGTGGTCTTATCACAGCAACACTGAAGCTTTGCATTACAGCCACGATAAGGTGACACATACCTGCGGTGATCATAAATCCGCCAGCCCTCAGAAAGGAATGCCTCAGCTAAAGAGGCAATTTCTTCCAACTCCTCCTCAGAGCCTACTGAATTCAGTATCTCCGAGCTATTGGAACTAAGGCCCGCACTCGCCAAAACTTCACCTGCTTCTTTCTCCTGATATTCATGGATCTCTAACGTGTTTTTTAACTTGTCGTCTTGAGCCCACATTTTAGTTTGGTAGAGTAAGCTGTTTTTGTATGGTCTCAGGCAATGCATCATCTTCTCCTCCTCTTCCTCCATTTCTGCCACTTGACGCAGTACCAACTCTCCTCTTTTTTGAAGGAGGGGAGCAATATCAGGAGGGAAACAGTCTTCCTCCATGCATTCTTCGCCAGTGTGAACAAACCCCTCTAGATCCCAGATCCTTGTCTTCGGTCTTCGGCCAGTGGTGTCATAGCCCTCTGGGTAGGCAGCTTTCACTGGGCTCTTCCCTTGTGTTTTTGTTGGGTGTGGGCTGAGTGTAGTGTCATGGCCAGTGTTTGCTGTGTAGACGTCGTTATATCTGCTTTTCTCTTCATCCCAATCACAGTCTTCATCAAAGAAACTGTTCAAGGAACTTGTATGCTTGATTTTGTATTTCCCTTCCCAGTCCTCCACTCCCATACCAGGATCTATGGGAATGATTCTGACCCTTCCTCTCTGGTTTAGAGTTCTGCTATAAGATAAATTCGTTACAAGATGGACGTGGGAATGTAAAAAAGGAAAGAAAAAGAGAAAAACAATTTAAAACACAAAATATACAGATATAAGAAACCCAGAAGATCGCAAACTGTAACTAAAACTTGATGAACTGCCAAACCAAAAAAAAAAAAAAAACCCTACAGAATTTTGTGTGAATCTGTAAAGCATTATCGGATCAAGTCAGTTCACACAAGAGACTCATATTTGCCAGAATCTCAGGTAAACTAATTGCTTTCCCCTTTTAATCTTAATCTTAGTACTACTAAACCCGGGAGGCTACAAGACCATTAACGAAACACATCTAAAGTTCAGCCATAAGCCAAAAAGTCAAAGCCATTGACAAGGAGACAAATGAAAAGCAATCACGAACAAACAGCTAATGTAGCATCACGGTTACACACATCCAGTGTGTATGTGCCAACTGCAAAGAGAACACCAAAGTCACATCTGTGAATGTCATGGCCAGTAAAAGTAATGTTAGGGAAATAATATAAGGGACCATAACAGCGAACACCTGGATTAGGACCCAAAAAGAATGTCTGCATAAATGTCTGAATAAAGAGAGAAACAAACAATTGTAGCCTAAAGTTTCCTTAGAAAATAGTCTGCCAACTAAGCAATTTTACAGTGCACAGGGTAAAAATGTACATGTGGTAATATGTGACATATCTGTCCTCATTTCTCTACTGTGTGCTTACATCGAAGCTTTTGATGGTTTTAAACCAAACCAGCCAGGGCTGTACCAAAGGGAGCATCTCACAGTCCACAACAGGACGTTTGGATGAGTAAAGCTGTTTTCTAAAGACTAGCATCAGACAATGGGACTAATGCCTCCAGTTCCAGTGTTGCAGTACACCCCCTATAATAACAACAAGGTCTTTCCACACTGGGTTTAAGCCGGGTTGGTGCCTGAAGAACTTTCAAGACATCTGAAACATATATGTGTTATTCTGTGTCACGCCAAACTAGCGTGTTCTGGTGTGACGAAAATAATATACCTGCTGGCATGGTGCTCTCTGTAGTCCAGGTCAAAACTGTGCACCGATTCTGTGCAGGAGTCTGTCTGCTGCTGGAAACGTGGTCCCAGAGGGTACTGGTGTAGGGAAGAGTTGGGCTGGGACGTGCTGTGGTACCGGGGAGGAAGACTGTTGCTCGTCTCGCTCCTGTAGTCACTATCCCGATCATCTACCACACTGTCCATGTCATCCAGCGCTGTAGGGTTGAGATACACAGCTCAGGAATGGAGTGCAGCATGTTCAAATCAGACAAACAAGGCAACAAAAATGACAAGTGAATATCACATTACAAAACTAGAATCTGAGTTAGGCTATACCTTGAACAAAATATAAAGCAGTTGTGCTTCATGTGTAAATGTACTTTCACACTGAACGTGATATCATGCTACTCATTCTGTATTTATTTGATATGAGATATAATAATATATAACCCTTTACTGGGTGAGCCTCATTAAGGCAATACACAATACATCAAGCATCCCAGTAGCCAACATAAACAAACATTCACAACTAGTCACACAAGAAAAAAAACGCGTTTTAAATTATAAAGGAAAACACAAACTCAACACACACACACACACACACACACACACACACACACAGAGACAATATTCATTACTTTGTCAACAAACAGTCATCTGGACTCAGAATCAGAAAGGATCAAATGGACTCAGATAGGACGTTTGTGCATCCACTCACTCACGTAAACAAAGTACTACAAAGTATTCAAATCCCTGTTTCTCCATCCCACCTAAACTGTTCATATAAATGATGCAACCCTGTTGTGGTGTGATGAATGTGCCTTTGTGTGTTTGTCTATTGCTGCTAGACTCTTTTTGTTTAAATAACTCATGTCTGAGGAGGAGCTCATAAGTCAGACAACATGCACATACGGTGGGAAAACTGAGGGTTACAGAGGAGGAACCCAGGGAAGATGAACCAGGGCAGATGAACCCAGGGAAGATGAACCAGGGCAGATGAACCCAGGGAAGATGAACCCAGGGAAGATGAACCAGGGCAGATGAACCCAGGGCAGATGAACCCAGGGCAGATGAACCCAGGGCAGATGAACCCAGGGCAGATGAACCCAGGGCAGATGAACCCAGGGAAGATGAACCCAGGGAAGATGAACCCAGGGAAGATGAACCCAGGGAAGATGAACCAGGGCAGATGAACCCAGGGAAGATGAACCCAGGGAAGATGAACCAGGGCAGATGATTTTTTGCCATCAGGGCATGTGATTCCAGTTCTGCACTGCATAGTTCAGTGCTTTTCCCCCTCAAACATACCTGATTCACCTCAACAAAAGGTTTAATAACTTGCTAGTTAGGTGAATCAAGTGTGCATGAAGAACCCTACTGGAATGTACCACCCTTGGGAAAGGGCAAAAGGTCAGGGCACTTATAATTGTAAAATGACAGTTACATACTTTGTAAGTTGGCCCATCCAAAATAGTCACCTGGTAAATCAAACATCAGAGAAGCAGTTGAACGATAAGGCAGAAATGACTTATTTTCCCCAAATTCTTTCTACTGGGAGGAACATTTCTTTTCACAGCTCTGCAAATAAATTAGGCTCAAGCAAACTCAGACTGCATGACACAGTGACACATGACAAATGAGTTTTCAGTGCACAGGTAAGTACAGAAAGAGTATGACCTGCTGGTGAGTTGCCCAGAGGCTACAGCAATGACTACATGGCGCCATCTAGTGTGAAAAGGGGAAAAGTACTCACAGCACTGGGAGGCTGCGAGAGGCAGTGGGTGTGTCTCTTCATCATCCTGGAGTGGGTACTGATGTGACAGGGAAGGACATGAATAAACAGGAAACAGAAAAGAGGTGTTGTCACTGTAACTAATACAACATCCCCTTATTTCACAGATATCTCCACACTCTCAATCCACAGCTTATGCTTGTTACCAAAAGGTGTTTTGTCCATGTTTTGGTAAAGGTTTGCCAAAAGTGGCACATCAAACCAGGAAATGAACAACTCAAAATTCAAACAATGATAATATGATGATAAAAATGATAATAGATCATAAATTAATAACATTTCATAGAAAGGCAACACAGTGAGTCACTGGTCAACACAAAATCAGCATCAGTGCATTCTATTGTCACTTCAAACAGTTTAGTTTAAAGGGGATTCTTGGTGCAAACTGACGTTGCACAGTAATGGTGGTCTGAAGTGTTCTGCACAGCGTCCAGGGGACATTTTGCTTTGTCATTTCAAGCACTCACAGCACATGCAAGCCATGGTCATACTTTTTTGGTTGAAACTGGGGGAATTGGTGGGGAATTCTGTGAAAGATGATACACTCTCACTCTCTCTCTCTCTGCTACTTAACTCACTGAAACCTGAAATGTACATTATAGATTGTATTGTTTTCCTCATTGAATGCAACTGTAATTCCACTTCAAATTAATATTTTAATTTAAATTAATGTTAATGTTAAATTAATGTTTTGATTCTACTTGTAAATTTCAGTGGTACCCTCTACAAAACCCACACACACTAGGCACTAAATGAGCAGGCAGAGAGAGGCTTACTGCACCTCTGAATTAAAACCAAAAGAAATGCAATATGATAATTACAATTCCAAAATTTCCAGTCCATCTTAAAACTCAGCAAACTTAGCAGCTCTGACGTGTCATGTGGTTTGAACATACTAAAGCCACAGAGTAATTAACTTCATGAATTTAGAGGAGAGTGCTTTACTCATTTAGTTAGAGTTTCTCCTCTCTGGCTCTCTGATATAATCAGGAGATACCTTTCTTCTTTCCTCAACTTGCTTTACCTCATAGTCAAACTGCAAATGGCTTAATAAACAAATACGGATGGTGGTGAACAATGCTAAAACACTATTTTGTCTCATTTAAATGCTCTCACTATCATTCCAATAGCAATGAAACTCATCATGCGAGTGCAGGAATATCTGCATTTGGACAGAATAGTTTCAGTCGCGGCTAAAAATACAGTGCTCAGACTAACCTGGCTGTGATCACATAACCTGCAGTACAAGGCTGCCAGCAAAGCTCTGCTGGGCCATTTTAAGGCAGGACTGTGACTGTATTGGATCAGATTTTCTTAAAAATGTTTCTCCCGATATCTGATCCAGCCTTTTATGAATGATATAAGGGATTTTTCAGTGGATTTATGGTTGCCATGGTATAGCCCTTGATCTGTCAGAAGTAGAAAGAGTTTTTACAAGCATCACTCAAATATCTTCACTGTTGTTAGTAACTTCTTTATTCATTTTGGCTATTCACAGCCTGCAAGTTATTGAACAAGATCACTTACAGAACCATTGCTGAGCAATTTTTTAATGTTTTTTCTGTTATTTCAACTTCTTCATAGCACCCTGTGGTTAGCCTGCACTTCTGTTTAAACATCTGTCACGAATGACATTTAAAAATCAGTCTGAACAGTGCAACTGTGGTAAAGTCATTATACTGATTTTGTCATTATTTCATTTAAATCAAATCTTCAGTAATGGACATGTTTTTATTTTTAATTATTATTTATTATTATTATTATTATTATTATTTTATTTTATTTTTTTCATTCTGTCCCATGCTTCTGTTTTATCAACATTTTTCGAAATAAGAAAGAAAAATAAAGAAACTCCTTACACTAGAAAATGATGATGTGTAACGAGAAGCAGACCTGCATGGTATGTAACAAATGTGAGGTCACGTTAAATGCTTCACCTCGTTGTGGATCCCCAGGGAGTTGATGCGCTCCAGTTTACTGGACCAGTAGCAAGCTTCCTCCTCTGGGATTTCTGTTGAAGACAGAGAGATCAGGATGTCATGTGGCTCCATTTGTCTCAGACATGCTAAGACTGCATGTTCTGGCTGTTTGAAAACTGTACATAAGAAGAAACGCAATGAAACAAACAAAAAAGATCTTGAAGCAGTAAGTGGCAAGGGCCAGCATTTCGGAGTCAAGTTCACAAGGGCACTCAGCTCCCACTAGGCGCTCCAAATCCCTGTTATGTCTGTGCTGGGGGTTGGGCCTTCCCCCAGGCCAGGGTTGCTGTAGAGTAAGTAAGATGGCATAAGCTAAAATTATTCCCCAAAGCTGAAAGGGACATATTCTACAAAGAGAAACAGACATACAGCTCCTAGCCTGAAGTCCAGTTTTACTTTGTAAGTAAAAGAAAGACCCTGGTCATTGTAGGTGGTAATAGGAGTTAATCATGCCAGGAACTACAACAGCACTATGATGGCTACAGCCAATCCTGACCACTATTGGCAAACACAATTGCATCTTGTTTACTCATTCAGTAATAGACCCCACTATGTGTAACCAAGTCATAATAACCAGGGCCAGTAAATCTGGGGCAGATCCATTTGTCCCTGAATCATATGACCAACCTTTGAAGCCACAGAAGACCCTGAGTACAGGTGAGCAAAAAAACCCACCAAAAACAAAAACCCTGTAGCTTCAAAGACGGCAGATGAAAGCTGCAACAGGCAGACTGAATGGGATCAATCACAAACAGCGCCTGGGTTACCAAACCAAAACACACTGCTTCAGTAAAACCTGACCTTCCAATACCAGCCCAGTATGTAGCAGATGTGCCAACTATCAGCAAGGTTCATATATCTGCTCTACATTCCATCTTCTCTTAATTTTGGGCTTTTTAATCAAGAATCAAATAGAACAAAGATAATACATAAGAGGTACATTACAATATATAATTGGTCCAATAGCACCAAAACACATCCCGCTATTCTGGTACTGAATTATTTTGGGGCTGGCAGGGTTGTTTTATACAGGTTGTTCTGTCAATGTGTTCATAAAATATCTCTCGAATCAACTTTTTATGTATTTTATGAATTGATGTAATGTATATATTTTACTAAAAGAAAATAAGAAAAATGCTTTTATATCTCAATGCCCCTACCACACAAATTATGCTCAAGCAAAATTTGAATGTATAATCCCTCTGAATTTATAATCTAAGATATCAATGCAACAGTGGCTATTAATGCAAGGAGGTAAATGACCATGCTGGCTGCCTTAAACAGGATTATACATTTGTAGTTTTTAGCATCTCTGTTAACACTGCTGTGTGTGCGCGCATCAAATGCACACTACACTACAGGGCTCCTGATTTTAATGAGTCCATCATAGCATTTAGCATGAATTCAGTATGGATCCTTCGAAGGCTGTTTATACTCTTTAGGAGGCAAATGGATTTTATAGACCTGAGTGGTATTGATACCTTCTTTTGCATCAATAACCTTCTTTAGAAAATAACTGTGATTATATAAGTAAGTTAAAGGATCAAATTGTTCCAGGGCTAAATTGGGATGCTCATGTTAACTACATTAGGATTTAAGAATGGCTTATCAGTAACTGGAACTGATCGATTGTGGTAAATCTCAGTTGGCGATGTTGGTCATGGTGACTATGTCCAGGTGAAATCTGCTAATATAAAGACATTGAGTTATCTGGAATAATTGTTTGAAGAGGGTGAATTTAACATCAATGCAGTGGGTTCTGTGCACAATGGGCACAAATAACAGTCATTGCCCATTTAAGAAGGAAACGCACCAAATGGCAGCTCGAAGCGTGTGTCCAGTAGGATCCGGTGTGACGTAGGGTTCTTCGTGCCATAGATTTCGTCAGCCTTCATTAAAACCTCTGAGTCCAGCAATGCCCATTCTCCAGGGCCTTCCTGAGGAGATGAGAATAGCTTAACAAGAAAACATAATGAAGAGGGTTGACAAGATAGGTTGGTATTTGGGAATGTGAATAAGTGCTAGACAATCACGGTGCTTCTATCACAAACCCTGCAAAGTGTCATATAAATGTGAGTAGAACAAGAGGAAATGCCAAATGAACCAAAGTGAACCACTGTTAATCAATGTTAATGTAAATCAGAGTCATTCACACGTGTGTTATTAGTGTTTCTTTCTGATGTGTGTATGAAATTACTGAAAATCTACACAGTGCCAAGTTAAAAAGGCTTCACACGTATTCTACCTAATCCTGCTCTCCATCTTGAGAGTGTGTGTGTGTGTGTGTGTTTCCTCACCTCCTCTGCATGCTGTATGCTTTTGAGAGGGACCCATGCTGTCCCCAACAAGGTGTCCCAGATAAGGCCTTTGTTCCACACCTCTACAATGAGACCCAGGTCCAAGCGGTTGATCTCACTAAGGAAGAGAATCGATGTGGTTTATTAATTTATTCTTTACCCATAATTGTTTATTCGAATAGCAATTATACAAATAGCAAGCACGGGTTCAGTGTGTCATTATGCGTTGTCCATGAGGGTAATAAAAATTCAGAAAAAAAATAAACACAGTTTAAGAAAATGTAGTAATGCAACAGGTAGTAATGAATGCTTTTTTAACCACCATCTGCAGTAATCAACTACTTGTTGCCCAACATGGAAGCGATTTTTGAAATACATATACACTCAGACAACAAGTATGTTGTTGCATGTCACCTATAAATCAGACTAATTCTAATCTCAGCATTAGCAAATATCTTTGCATTGAAATTATTTTACTCTGTTTTGAAGTCCCCCCCCAAATAGCTCTAATGCCCAAAATGCTCATTCAGTGCATCCTAAAATTGAAACCCAGTGCTCTACAGGTCCTAAGGCGTCAGAGCTCCGCACATGTTGCGTGCAACACTGAAGAGCAGAAGATGTAATGATTGCAGACAAAGGAAGAGGTCTGAGAGTGGGAGAAGAGCTCACAGCTCAGCATGAAAGAGCTGCGCTAATTAATGCAAGCTCCTGCTCTTTTGTCTCTGAGCTTTCAAAGATACCAGGTGCATCACACAGAAGGGAAAACAAAACAACATTATACATATTACACAAAACAACATTACACACACACACACTCACACACACACTCACACACACACTCACACACACACACACACACACACACACACACACACACACACACTGCTGGGGGCTGGAATACTCTCAATTCTCAAAGACAAAACCGAAAACCTCATGATGAAGAACACACCTATTTGTTTATTTATTTTCACCTTTTTTTGGCAAAACACACACACAGATCAGAGGAATAGGAGCTAATTGATAAGTTGTATGGAAATTGGGAGTAGTCTATTTTTGAGGTGGTGTATAGCCAACAAAACATCATTAAGGCCCTCTGAAAGAGTTCTTTCTCACACACAATGGTACCAATGGTAAAGGTACCCCCCAAAAAGCCTCTATTTATAAATACAAGCCAAGTGTGTACATCTCCCACAGATTCTTGCTGCGTCAGTTATGTCAGGGACTTTGCAGTAAACACTAGCAACACATAGGTTAATGGATAAAAAATAGTTGATTTGCAGGTACAACTAGCCAACCGAGCGAACAGCAGCAACATTTGAGGAGATGGTGAAGAATTTTCAACCACCTATAAGGTGTTCTGATTCTTCATACAGTTCTAATTGCTGGTGAAATAAGAATATGTGAGAAATGGAGCCCCAGATAGTCTATACAGTTGATGTTGAAGTCATCATACAAGGCTGTGTCTCTTCCTATGGGTTGGACTATCAAAAAGGGGAATTTTAACTGCGATGACAAGCCATGTGAGGGCGACAGTTTGGCAAGTCTCCTGGTGTTGTTTTCACACCCCCCGGCACTCATATAAACAGACCACCTTTCATCGACAAAAACAAGAAGCTTTCAGAATAAAAAACAACAAACTGAATCCAAAACATAGGCTGTTTGGTGGTGCTGAAAGAGAGGAAGCAGATGTTGGCTTCTGGAGTGCTGAGTGAGAAAGCACACAACTGCACAGCCGCAGCAGCTGAGGAGAGTTCACACGATTCTGACCACACAGCCAATTCTGAATATGATCGTAAATACACAGCTGATTCTGAACACGCAGACACAGTGCCGGTTCTGAACACGCAGACACAGTGCCGGTTCTGAACACACAGACACAGACACAGTGCCGGTTCTGAACACACAGATATGGTGCCAGTTCTGATCTGCTTTCAACCAACTCTTATTGGCTCTCAGCTTCTTAAACACACACAAATATCCCTGATGTCTGTTTACGTACTTTAGTCAGGTGATTTTTATGTCAGAGCATTGAGAGCCAATCTTTTCACCTTCATTCTGTTTGGACCATAAAGGCTACACACACAGACACACACATACACACAGACTCAGACACACACACGTGCGCACACACACACATTCACACTCACACACAATGCCAGCCAGCCTTCACCTTATTCACAGGTGTCTTTTATTTCTTAGAAATCTCCCCAATTTTGACCATAATCCCATCCTCCACCCTAGCCCTGACCCTGAACACAACCACTTCATATGGCATAATTTTCCCAGAACATGGTCTACTAAACTCCAACTCATCACCCATTTTGTAAAGGGGTAGAAGGAAAAACAACCAAACAAATGCTAACGCTGCTAAAAAATGAAAGGAAATGAAAGGGGACTACTTAGCATGACCTCATCTGCATCATGCTAACTGGCCCCCTTTGTGTTTCCTTCATTATTAGCAATGTTTGCAGGGTAGCAGTTAAGTCAAAAATACTGCATTGTGAACTCACAACATAAAGTCTTGCTCCCAGCAAGGCTGCTCCCCCCGTACCGCAATTGTTGTGCTTTTCACATTCTGCACCTTCAGGGTAACGTAGGTGTTGAATTTGTCTGTAATAAAAACAGAATAGTGAGAATTAATGAGAAAGTATATGGCAGAAATAGAGAAACACATCACTAAAAATTTCAAGGTAAAAATTAAAAGCACTGTGTTATAGAATGCATATGTAATGCACGGAAAGAAGTAATCAGACACAACATATAGGGCTTTATACCGTGTGAGGCTTCCAGTCGTGTAGGCTATTGAGTCTAAAGGAGACCTGTAAGGCATTTCCAGTTTTTCCCTTTCCTTTAGCATGTTGTACAATTTTTTGTGCATGTTCAAATTCTGCAAAGTTATAAAGCCCAAAATTCACATCAAAGTGTGTAACACACTCTCAAATAAATGACTTTTTTTCAGCTGCCTGAAAAGCATAAATCCTGAAATCTGCAGTTGCCTCATTGGAAAATAAGCCATTTTCTTTGTTACAAGATGATGCCTACTGGCAAGCTTGGCACGCCTTCATACATAGGAACTACTGGAGCCCAGGAAGAGTTTGCTCATTTTTGTAGTCATTTCAGGAATATGTTGTGTCCTTCATTGTGAAGGGAAATCTCCTTCATATGCTCTGCCAAAGGCAGAAACTCAAAGAAGTCAGTAGTTGAAATTCATTTTTACCACTGTTACAATTATTTTACTGTGTTCCCAGCACATCACGGAGGACTGCTTCAAAAACCGTGTGAAGTTTGATGCTAAATTTTCACATCTGATACTCCTGAAGGATGGGGCAGTTCCAACTTTGCATGGTCTAACAGAAGAATCAGGTACACAACTTGCAGGTATGCATTATTATTGGTGGATTTGGGATGTTTAAACCAAATGGGATAGCTCCTACAAATGTTCAGGTGTGGAGTGGTTGCCTGCAGCTAAGTGATAGACACAACGTTCAGCTAACAAGGCTAACATAGTCTGATTTCATAATCAACTGCAGGCTCCTTTTTACCCAAAATTGTGAGGAAATATGTCAATCAGTGTTCAAGTGTGGAGGTGGATTTATGATTACAAGTGCTAATATTTCACGGTTTTAATCTACTGTTGTGGGACTGTGAACATCTGTGAAACCACCAGACACTAATGTTCTAAGGGCAAGTACAGCTTGAATATAAATTGTGCCTAAAAAGAAAGCAAAGAGTTTACCTACAGAAAAGCATACCAATTTTCAGTCTAAAACCTCTTCAGTAATAAGCTTTGTATCATTTTTAATCATTGATAAACCTAACAAATATTTGTACATCATTTTCAAGTGCTGTGTGCAGACTGCACGACAGGGCAGAACATGTAGGGACAGAGTGGGCAAGCTGACCACAGGTTGATGGCACGGGTTTACTATAGTCTCGAGAGTTGCATTTCATTCCACTTTCCTTCGCTATTCTTTCCATCTCCTCTTCTGAATTCCATGCCATTACAGTGTCTTTCCCCACCAAACTTCATATCATTGTCATCTAATGCCCTCCAGGTTCCCTAGATCACTTCATTGATGATCCTGACATTCTCCTGAGTCAATTACCTTTGAAAGAAATCCACTCAATCTCCTTGGAGACTCCAACCTTCCAGACAAGCTTCATTCCTCCTGCATCCTTCCACTGTTCACAGCATTTGACCTCACCCTCAACCACTCTCCTCCAACTCACAAAGTGGGCAGTGTTCTGGACCTGATCTTCACCTGTACAACCACAACATCAGACATCGCAGTCCTCCACCTCTCGGACCATCACTTTCTATCCTTCTCTCTCTCCTTCCTGCTCTTTCCATCCAGTCCTCCCCAGCATGTTCCTCCTCCTTCTGTAGCAATCTGCACTCCATAACTCCCTCTTCCCTTATTTCTACTATTGTGTCCACCTTTCCTCACACTGACTCTGTCTTCTCTCTCTTTGGATACAGTTACAAAGTCTTTCATTTCTACACTTTGCTCATCAATGAATATTCTGTGCCCTCTCTCCTCTATACCTGCAAAATCCTCTCCTCTTCCAACCAGTGTGCATTCCCCAACATCCAACTCTCTGACTTCTTTTTCTCCTCTCTCCTCAGAGAAAATTCTTCAGCTCCTGACTTCCAGCAATCCAACTACATGTCCACTGGATCCAATTCCTTCAACTCTGTTCCAGATAATCTCAAGAGATCTGCTTCCTTTCATCTCTGTCATCATCAACAACTTCTTATCTTCTGGATACATGCCAACTGCATTCAAAACCACCAGGGTGGTAACAATCCTCAAGAAAGCCATACTCGATGGCTCCAACGTTACCAACTACAGACGAGTATCACTTCTCACTTTCCTCTCAAAAGCCCTCGAACGAGCAGTTTACAATCAATTGTCTCTTTTCCTCACCCAGAACCAGCTGCATGATCCTAATCAGTCTGGCTACAAACTGGCACATTCTACAGAAACAGCCCTCATAGCAGTGATGTAGAAACTTCATGCTGCTAAAGCAGCCAAACTGTCATCTGTTTTGATTCTTCTAGACCTTTTGGCAGCCTTTGACACAGTGAACCACAACATTCTTCTCTCTGTTCTCTCCAGGCTTGGTGTGACTGGCTCTGCTTGGAGATGGTTTCAGTCCTATCTGGAAGGATGGTCCTATCAGGCAATATGGAGAGGATCCACATCCAAACCATGTAGATTCTCCACTGGTGTTCCACAGGGCTCAGTATTAGGCCCCCTTCTCTTCTCTTGGTGTTGTAATATCTTCTTATGGTTTCTGCTACCACTGCTATGCCAATGACACTCAATTATTTCTTTCTTTTCCACCCTCTGACACGCAGGTCTCCAAACGTACCTCAGCATGCTTTGACTGACATTGCGTCATGGATGACAGCCCACCACTTGAAGCTCAACCTCAGTAAAACTGAGCTTCTGTACATCCCAGGTACTCCCAACGCTTACCATGACCTCACAGTTTCCTTCGAGAACTTCCTGAAGCTGCATGGACATAACTTTGGACAACCTGTTGTCATTCTCAATTCATGTTTCAAATCTAACCCAGTCTTGCAGATTTCTCCTTTGTAACATACGAAGGATTTGGCCCTTTCTCTCGCAGGAAGCTACCCACGTGCTTGTGTAGTCTCTTGTAATCTCATAGCTGGACTACTGCAACTCGCTACTTGCTGGTCTTCCTCTAAGAGGCATCAGACCTCTACAACTTGTCCAAAATGCAGCAGCACGACTGGTCTTCAGTCTTCCAAAGTTCACACGTTACTCCACTGCTGCACTCCCTTCGTTGGCTTCCAGTAGCTGCACGCATCAGATTTAAAAGCCCGATCCGTACCTCGAGTACTTCGAACCTCAAGTACGGCTCGGCTTGAAATACTGTGATTCCGATCTCATGGAAGACAAGCATCGAGACTATTTTCTCTCCTGGGTCCAAGATGGTGGAATGAACTTCCTGTCCAGACAGCAGAGCCCCTTGCAGTCTTCAAACACAGACTGAAGACCCATCTATTCGTGGAATATTTAAATAACAACTGACCCTGCTCCTATATTGACTGACTAAATTAGTACTTATTGTTTATTACACTGTTGTTTAACAAACTCTAGCACTTATTGTTTATTGCACTTATCATTGTCTAAGACAGACTTTATGCATTTTGTACTTCTAGGCATCAGCAGCGATCCCGGTATTTCTACAGTATTCTAGATCGTTGGTATGTTGGACTCTAACCTGCTGTACTGTACTAGGATGTGTTCTATGAGCAAATGACAAAGTGCTTTTGTAAGTCACTCTGGATAAGAGCTTCTGCTAAATGCCATAAATGTAAATGTAAATGCAAATCTAAGCATTTCAGACTTAGTGAAAATATGTAAAGTATGAGAAAAATAATGTGTTTGGGAACAATCTATTCAAGTAGACCCCAAAATTGAAATTATGAAAATTAAAAATTAGTAAGAGCCTAAGAGAAAGCCCAGCACACCATGCTGAGGCTAAAGACGTAAATAGTAAATACTGCTCACTCAGTAATGAATACTACAGCTGAATAAAAAGGGGAGGGACAACAGAAAGCTGAGTGCCTTGAGAAAAACAAACACACAAAAACAATAGTAGGAATGAGGAACACACACACACACACACCACACAAACACACACACACACACACCCAACACACACACACACACCAAACACACACACACACCAAACACACACACACACCAAACACACACACATAGGTAAAAGCTTCAATGTAAAAAAACGTTTTTAAATACTGGATTTTTCAGTCAGGTCCTTCATCAGCTGTGTAAGTTTGATTTGATTGTTTATATCCATTCTGTTTCACTTTTCGTCTCTCTCTATTGACGCTCTAACTGCACAGGTGCCTCTAGCAGGCGGCTGAGACAGAGGCCTGCACTCTGTCCGTTGTCCTAACGCTGTGTGCACTGACCCCGTCTGACCGTGCTCTGGTAATTTCACGGAAGCCTCATGCAGGCCGCAGGGAGATTACAGACATGGTGACAATCAAGCCTCTTCATTTCCTGCTCTTTCTGAGAGAGGAGTGCGTTGTGGGAGTGACATGGGTCCAGTAGCACTCCCTTTCATCCTCACCAGCCCCCTCCACAACCATGTCCTCTTCTCCCACCCCAGTAACAGAAGAGGACAGAACACACACACACACACACACACACGCACACACGCACACGCATACACACCACACACCACACAAACACACACACACCACACAAACACACACACACACACACACACTAGTGGAGTGGTACTATGGATGATCACAGGCACACAGACATATATGTGTGTATCGACAGCAATGGGCATGGCTAGTGATAGAACCAGAGAAGAATCTCAGCTGATAAAACAGATCCTCCGATCTTCAATGTCCTCCATTGTCTCGCTCTTTGCCATAGGGATTAAAAAGCAAGCGGTTTTGCCCATGACAACAGGTCAACAAAACAAACAAAAAAATTCAAACAAAAACAGTTCATTTTAAAAAACAAGGTCCTGTAAAAATATCAAATTCAAAGGCTGCTATAACAAAAGGAGGTATCCTACTTCAACCAGAACATGTCTCTGCAACTGCCAACCAAAAGCCGATGAATGCCTTTTGTCATAAGATTAAACAGGAAAGATAATGGCAAAGAGAACAACCATTTTGTTTTGTGCACTGCAAAAATAGCGTCACCTAATAAACTGCAGTAGCATTAAAGAAACTATTAAAACTATTAAACAAACAAACAAATAAATAAAGTCTACTGGTTGAGAACTCTGACTGTAATTGGAAAAGCCTTTCCTCTGAGGTAGCATTAGTATCGCTAAGGTAGTATTGTCATCGCTGAGGTATTATTAGCGTCGCGGAGGTAGACTGATAGCCATTAGCGCTGTTGTCCTGAGAGACAGGAAACCTCTGTTCACTTGTACCTTATGCCGGGTTCTGCAAAACCACATTTTACTTTCTCAAACAGATTACACAGCATTTCCCATGACTGCTGCTGCGACTTGTAAACAGCACAAGAGTATGAAGACAAAAGCGATGAGAAGATGGAGGAGGAGCTAATTAATCACAGGAGCACTAGAACCAGGCTGAGGCACCAACTACAATAATCCTACAAAAGCAGTAAACTGGATGGAAGACAAAAACAGGGAACTACATTTCTGATGAGTTAGAATTCAACCTTACTATAGATGAATAATTCAGCTTTAAAAACTCTTGAAGGTTGCTTCTTTGCTAACCAACCAGTGGTGTACCAAATGTTTCTTTATTCATTTTTGATGCTTGTTAATTTTTTATGGATAGGTGTAGAAAGCCTGGAATCTAGAAGCCAATGCTTTGCATTGATCTCCTAATGAACATGTGAGTGCTTAGTATCATCCATCCAATTAGTGTGTAGTACTAATCATTCAAATTAGTGTATAGTATTAATCATTCCAATTAGTGTGTAGTACTAATCATTTCAATGCCTGTGTGCAGAAAGTTCTGATGCCTCTGGGAAATAGTTCCAATGTATGCATGAACATAAATCTGATGTGTGCAGACATTGCCAATCCCTGTGGTGGACAGTTCTGATGTCTACGTGCAGATAGCTTCAATGTCTGTGGTGGATAGTTCTGTTGTTTTTATAGATAGTTCTGATATCCAGGGATGTCATTAGGGATAAGTCTTTGGGGCTAAAGCCCTAAATGTTTCGATGTCGCCCACAAATAATTTTTCCTTCTGCACAATAGCACTACAGTCAATTAAAAAAAAAAAAGTACATTGCAAGATTGAGCCCAGAATCTTTACATATACAGCTAATGCCCCTGGTGATGTGTGTGGTTGATCAGTCTGATATATGTGGAGGATAATTCTGTCCCTGAGGAGTCTGTTCACCGTCAAAGCGAACAGCAGTGCATCTTTTGTGTGTCATGTCTATGATGACTGATGTGAACTGCCAAGCAGCGGCATTGATCAGCAGAGACAATGATCGAGATCATGAACTGTAAAAGCCTCTCTCAGAGCCAAACCAAACCACTCCAAGACAACACCACATGTCCCTCTGACTTTCTCAGAGATTAATGTAAGATTAATGTTTATACAGTATCCAGAGTAAGCTCCAAATTAACTTCTCAGAGTAACCTTTTGTTTGTTTCTTTCTTTCTTTCTTTTTGTTTAAAAAAATGTTTTTTTAACAGTTTATATGTTTTCTCAACTTTTATTCTTCAAGTAGATGCAGCAAAAGTAAAAATCATAGGGATATATAGGAAGATCGCTTCACTTACAATATTTCAGGTATGATTGTCACTGATACAACAATTCATATCATTGCATTATTACAGCCAGGGTAATAATGCAATGATATGAATTGTTGTATTAGTGACAATCATCAAGCCCATTAAATCAAGACCTGTCATAATTAATTTCCTTTCACCCAGAGCAGGCCACATATTGTTTGGCACGAGAACACCCATGCCGCTGAGATAGGTGTGGGGTGGGCGTGGAGGGCCCCGGGTGAACGTTTACAGAGCTAAGCAAACACTGGATTACATGGAAACAAAAGAGCCGACAGCCAGCCATAGAGGCAAGATTGGTAGGCCTGTTTACAGTCAGTCATAAAGAAAGGCCCAGTGTCAGCACGACAGCTTGCTTGTCTGATCCCATGTTTGTCCAGGACATGAAGCACAGCGACATCCCAGTTCTTGTATGCCATGCCAGTTTCATGCAATGGCTACGATAATTGAGCCATTACATCATTCAAGGAAGCTAAAAATCAGCAAGCAATAAGCACGATGGAATGCGTCACAGGAGAAGAGAAGGAAGGAGCTGATGACTTTAGTGTCGTATTTTCATGTTGCATTTTGTAATAAAGCAATCCCATGCAAGCAGTGTAGCTTACAGGTATTTTAAGGGAATGTGAGAGGTAGTTTAGGGGTAGTCTGGAGTAATTTAGAGGTAGTCTGGGGTAGTTTAGGGTAGTTTTGGGGTGGTACAAGTCATCCTGATGTGGAGCTACTTTCTTCGCTGCTCTAACACAATCACCAGGCTTTTCAGGAGTTGAGACAATTGTTATAGCACAGGGAAAATTGCTGTTCTGAGGGGCTCCAGGACTAGATGTCCTCTCGCAGTGTGGGCCATGGCATAAACTGGACTATGGAAAGTGGACTAAGTGTCAGAACTAGAGGAAATCCTGACAACCGTATCCTTTGTTTTACAGAGTCATATCATGTAGGGTAGATCAAACCAAATATTGTTTCCCTGGAGATGTACAGAAAGGTCAGGCCCTGTCTTAAGATGCATCACAGATAAAGGAGCAGTATTTAAATAAATAGGTTTAAATTATATACTAGATAAGAAATAACAATACTGCACTTACCTCGTGGGCCCTGAAGTTTGGCTTTCTTTACTAAAGTAACAAAAGGAGAAAGAGAGAGAGAAAGAGAGAGAATGGTTAGAATGTAAAACAAGCCAATATAATACATTGAGCAGTCCCAATGAAAAGTAACTGAGATTGGCACCATTCAGAATAGATTTAGAGGGTAGAGGGTATTTCTCATGGTGTCCTTTGTCACTTCGATGCTGGACTTCATTCATTAATCCTGCTGCCTTCTTCTCAGAGGCCCTGTGCACTGCAGCCATGACCTGTGTTCAAAACTACTGGGGCATTGGGCTTTGTGGCATTGTGGAGCATATTAACTACATCAACGAGCAAAAAGTGAGAGACTAATAATAATCATGTTCATTTATATAGCATATTCCAAAATCTCTGAATGCTTCAAACAGAGTAAAAAATTATTTGATTAAACAAAGTCCATGACAGTACATTAATGAAACATTTTACATATTAATAAATACATTTTTTTTAAATAAAAAATGACAATAATACTTATAGTCCAGCTATATGTCTTTAAGGTTTACATTCCTAGTATTCTTTGAATATCTAGTTCAAAGTTTAGGAGTTTTATAAGAAAACCATCTTCTATGAACTTGGTCGGAAGTGATCAGCAAGATATGTCAAAGCAAATCCACCAAGGGCTTTACACATCAAAAGCAAGCCTTTGCAATAAATATGTAACTTAGTAGGCAGCCAATGTAAAGGATTTTGTTGTGCTGGTAAGGACTATGTTGCTCACATGATAAAATCTTCAAGGGTTACACCAAGGCACTTGATCTGAGTTTTTAATTTTACAGAATATCCTTCAAGGATAAAACTTGGAAATTGTTGCCAATAATCTCCTGTTCCACTGTATCAATAAAGCAGCGAGGACCCCGGAGCAGCTCAGTTTTTGGGGTTTTTTTCCACTCAGTTTTTTCTACAAAAACTTACTCTGGATACAAAATAAAATTTAATGCTTGAAATCAACCTATGTTCCAAATGATCATAGAAACTGACTGCTCTTAAAAAAATCTTTTTCCTGTTTCAAACAGTTTAAAATATAACTTTTATTCATAACTATATTTATAACTATAAAAATATTTTTAGAAGTACAGAAATGAAAATGTTAAGCTCCTTTTGTATAGACACAATGACTATTATGGGATTGAGTGTGGATTTGGGGGAGATTACCGTAGCCCGCATTATAACAGCAGCTGCAGCGGCAGATAGATGAGAGGACCAAATGTCTAGCAGCCATCACTGGATTATTCCACATAAACACTTCCAATAACAGTGTGTACTGTATTATATAAATTCTAACCTATACGTAATCTAACCTAGGTATAGTTGGTATGTAACATCCTACAGTGTGAGTTTTAGGTTATTTCATATAAGCAGTATAGTCAAAGCTGCTCTGGCTGAGTATGGCTTGGACAGCTAATGTGATAGCTCACTGTCAAATATGCAAATCACTAAGAAAAGTCAATTCCTTGTAGGACATTTGACTACATTAAAGTTTCAGATACAAATCAGCACAAGTCAAAGCAATGTAAAGTGGCAGGCATGATTGCTTATGCAAAGACATGCAAATTAGAACAAAAACATCCGCAGATTGCAGGCCAAGAGAGGAACACGCAGTGGAAAATAAAAATTAGGTATGCAAGTGCCTTTCCCCAGTTTCCTTATGGCTCTGGAGAGTGGGTAAGCATTCAGTGTCTCAGTGGAAACTGAGGCTTATCCTTCCGGTTAGTTTAGATTCAGGTTTTCTCAGAAACCCTAATGACATTTTAACTTTCCCAGTTTCGCTCCTAGATGTAAAATGTTGTTCACATATTCTCTCAGAATCTTAAAGTGCACCACAATAACATACTACACACTAATCCTATGAGATATATACAATATACTGATCTTAATAGTATGGGTTTGTTAGGTTAGTACACAAAATATTAACATACTACTTTGTTTTGTAATAACAGAAAGTGATGAAGCGTTGCTATGCCAACATGCATCACTGTAAGATGTGACAGTTACTTTTGACAGGGGTATTAACATAAAAATCTAAAATACTTAGTCCTGATCTTTTACCTCGCTTATAAATATGGATAAGTTATCTAAATTTAGCTGCCATCATCTAGTTAGATAATTAGCTTATAAAGGCCAAGCACTGAGCTAGGTGACTACTGTGGCTAGCTAAATTCAAAATTCCCTAGACATAAGTAGCTCCTCCCTTTCCATTTTGCATTGCATTATGGGACAATAGTGTCCATCCAAACCATACTAAAAAACAGCTGGCAGCATGAATATATACTCAACTCATTAACATTTTTAACTATGCTACATACTCAAAAACTAGTTCGAAATTGCTTATTCCTTTACATGTGGCCTGTGTCATGAGAACTGGGTCATTGTTTCCATTGTAAATCAGTTCCAGAAGCAGACAATTAAAGCATTCACAATGTAGAAATATGGACTGGCTGAATGATCCAAGCAACTGCACTGGGGATCTGTGGTGCTGATGAGCCATAGTGAGCTTGTACACTAAACATGTTTCAGTGGGGCAGCAGAGCAGGACAGTATATTCTGGTAGCAGAAGTAAGAGTCACATGACCAATGTTTTGCTATTACAGAAGGTAAAAAAAAAACCCATCAAGTATCTTCACATCAGATATAAAATTGCTAACAAAAGGTAAAAGAAAGAAAGCCAGATTGACACTACATATATCTTTGCTGCGACCAGTGGCCATATTCTGGTGAACTGAATCTGTGAATCTGCCAAGTAGATTACCAGTGATGATGCCTGCATCTTAGGTCACATTACAGCCATCCTGAGAGTCATGTGACAGAGAGAGTCATTCACCTGTATCATTCTCTCTGCTAGGACTCTACACCGTATATTGTAGTGTTTCCCTACATTATCACACCTGATTAAGCTCAGAAAGCACTTGATATAAAATACATGGCTTAGTACTGGGAGAAAGTCTATAAAGCTGGGATATGTAGCCTTCCAGGACTGAAACTGTGAATCCCTCTAGGTAGGCAGGAAGTGTGCAACAGGAAAAAGGAAGTGGGGGGTTGGTGTCTTTTGCAGTGCCTGCTGTTTACATTTGGCACTGTGGAGTCAGCGCGGCGAGGCCTGAGAGTCAGCTGGACGAGCGGACAAAGGAGCACAGCAGATGGGTAGAGGATTATCGTCCAGTTTCCCTCCATCTCTCCTTTCCTCTCAATCTCCCTCCCTTTTTCTCGCTCCCTCTCCCCAACTACGCCAGTCACTCACTGCAGACTGCCTTACCTCTTACAGACAGAAGCTTTTTAAATTCTCTATCCTCTATCTGACATATATACACTAAAATATTAAATAACAGAAGCCCCCCCCCCCAAAAAGGACACTGCGACACCAAGTTTTTTTTTTAATTATAGTGCTTTGGCCACTTTGAGCTCATTCAGTATTTTTAAAGCACATCAATTTCTTTTCCAGCATATCTGTGCCAGGATTTTACTTTGTGCCATACATTCATGCAAACTACAGGCTCACCAATGTTCTGTGCAACACAAACGCATTCCCACAACGTCACAATAAGACAGCTACTGAAAATGATACATATATAACAACAGCTATAATAGAATCGTCTGCTAAAACAGATCTGATTCTGAATGCTTTCCTCACCTCCTAAGTGCTTTGATGGGCATGGCTGGACCCTACCTGTCTCTCCCTGTACAGATGTTTCTTACATATCACACAATACCTGCTGTTAGCATTACAGACATGCAATTCAAAATACATCATATGAACTAATGAAAATGTATTCAAGTCAAACATGCACTGTGTGATCTCTGCATTGCTTCTTTTCCATTGATCTAGAGAAGCAGCAGCGTGAAGACGGGACAAGTCAGGGCGGTGGGAGAGGTCAGGGCAGGGTGCTGAGTTGATGTGGTTCACCACACCATCTTTTGATCTCATGTGGACACTCGTTCACCATAGACACTGGCCGTGACATCACCATAGAGATGGCTCTTTTGGCGGGAAATAATTGAATAAAGAAATTGCAGTGTGACTGCAAAAAGACAAGGAAGAAGGCAGTCATGTGCAGCAGTTCCACTGGTCTCACACAAACACACACACACTCTCAAACCTCGGGTTTAACTGTCCAATATTTGTGAGTTATCATCAACAAATAAATCTGAATTTTGGTGTGAGTTTTGCAGCCTACTGTGGAAAATCGGAAATGATGCTCATAGACCAAAAACATTAGGAAGTTATATGTAGCATGATCTATATTGTGACATCACCCTTTGTGATGAAGAGATCATACTATGTAAATGAGCCCTCTAAAACTCTCTAAATGCTTGACTGGGTGTAGTGATCTTCCTGGCCAAACTCAGATGCTCCTGATGAGTGTTCTGTGGACTGTTGGATTTATCAATTCTGAAAACCAGTCTGAAACCATGTCACACTAAGAGTTCACGAATGTTTCGCCAGGTGTACCAGGTGTTAGCAGCACCATGCTCTACCTGCTCTACAAGGTGCTAGCAGCACCATGCTCTACCTGCTCTACCAGATGCTAGCAGCACCATGCTCTACCTGCTCTACCAGATGCTAGCAGCACCATGCTCTACCTGCTCTACAAGGTGCTAGCAGCACCATGCTCTACCTGCTCTACCAGATGCTAGCAGCACCATGCTCTACCTGCTCTACCAGGTGCTAGCAGCACCATGCTCTACCTGCTCTACCAGGTGCTAGCAGCACCATGCTCTACCTGCTCTACCAGGTGCTAGCAGCACCATGCTCTACCTGCTCTACCAGGTGCTAGCAGCACCATGCTCTACCTGCTCTACCAGGTGCTAGCAGCACCATGCTCTACCTATTGTACCAGGTGAGCCACAGGAGTTACTGGAGCAACACGTAGTAATATAATCACAATGTGATTTTGTCAATATCATGCAATTCTGTTAGACATTCAGTGCAAGTGTCAGACAAAGTCCATGATGAAGTCAAAGCCTAAACTAACACTTGAATGGTGAGAATCCCTGCAGCTGGTGCATGACGCTGATGAGAAGATGAAATTACAAGGGAGGACTGTTTTCATTCAGTACACAGAGACCGCTGAAATCACCTGTGCAGCTGCCAGTCAATGTTATGCTGACCTCTTCCATATCTATAGTAATACCTATCATAGATTAGAACTCATGTTTATGGAATAAGGCAAATAGGAGAAATGTCTGTTCCCATTTTTGTTGGGTTAATTTTTGGGGCCTGATTCTTGGAGATCTTTGCAGCATGCACAGACAGGATTTTTCTTGGTAAATTCTCCAAGTAATTAATCTTTTTCTGTTGCATAAACATTATTTCATGCCTCATATGGTAGCTAATCTCTGTGCTACAGTCTCTCTGGTGATTTTATTTCACAGCTGTTCAGTGCAATCAAATCTTTCCCCAACCGTTTTGTTAAAACAGCCTCAGACACAACTGACCCAAAATACTTACCTTTTCTGAGCCTTTATTGTAAACCCATTGTAAACTGAGCCTTTTGTCAGTTTACTGTCAAATTGTCAGTTGTACTGTCAAATTTATTGTAAAATGCTAACTGCCAATTAATAAAAACTAGTAAGTGTAGTAAAATCATGTTACCTGATCCCAAGTTATCTTTCAGCAGTTGTGAAATTACCCAATGGACCCTAGTATAACAAAGAAATCATTTCTTCGAGTGAAGATAGTCAGTATTTCGTAAATCTGAGATCAACATGGGAGTCAGTATCTTCAGGTTTTTTAAACCTGTAAACCCAACAGGCAGAACAGACTACTGCAGTGACCAGATTACTACCATGCACAAAATAAAGGAACCAAGGTTAAAACAAACAAACAAACAAACAAAGAAAAACCTAATTGTAAATGTCATATGGTGTTACCATATACCAAAACAAAGAATCAACAACAAAAAAGTCATTGCTGGGGTTGGGAATGCTTCATGGCAGCCATCACTGAATCTTACAACTGCTATCAAAATTACAAAAAAAATCAAATAAACTTCTCAAAATGACTACACATACTACACCCACATTCACAGTTACTACAGCTTACTTAACCAATGCATTCATTTTTTTCCTTTAGCCCTTGTCCTCTTAACTTAAGTGGATTTATAACACATTACTATGTCATTACTATGCATGTGTGACAAAATACTTGTCTCCATTCTGAGAGCTGCAGGCTACAGTCACAGCTTGTCTCGTTTTCGAGGCAGTCACATCTTCTCTCGTTTTTCGAGGCAGTCACAGCTTCTCCCGTACTTGAGGCAGCAGCTACACAGCACTGTCAGTTAACCGTGCAGGACTTCAATGTTCAACTGGTTAGTACATTTTTTCACCTCAGACACACTTTCATCCAAACAACATGGCTTTCTGCATGCTTGAAGACTGGTACATTACACAAAATCTCTCCTCGTTCTGAAAAAAACTGCAATTTGCTGATCTCACACAAACAGGTTTTGAGTTTATATCAGCGTACAGAATCATTGATATTTTTTGCACATCTCTTGCATAGTTGTAAGTCATATTCCAATTCTGGCACAGCACAAGTGAAGAAGGGCATAGACAGAGGAGCACAGATAAGAGCAGATCGACCCTTCACATTCTCGCAGACCATAATCACTGATATCACGTGCTACCCACCAGTTAAACATTGAATCTGCACTGCATCTGTATTTATTTATTTCTCATACCATGTATGCCAACATTCTTCTCTTTCCCGCTCAGATAAGAATACCAACTGTGATGCACAATTTCATGATTTATCTGCCTTTTTGGCATATGAAAAACTGCATTTCATTCTCCTGTACTTATACTGTGTTCAATGACAAGGTTGTATGTGTGTATGTATCTATCAGCACAGAGAATAGATTCAACACAGAGTGGACAGAGAAGCAGAGGGTACTTGGAGAAACGGTGAAAGAATGAATAGGGCAGCACAGGGTAGGTAGACGAGGGCAGATGGAGTAGAGGAGCACAGGGTAGGTAGACGAGGGCAGAGAGTAGAGCAGCACAAGCTGGATAAATATACAACAAAAACAAAAACAAGCACATCTTAGGGGTCAACTTTTCCTGGGTAACTGGAATCTGAACTCATTTCTTTGACAATAAAAACCATATGAATGTGCATATCTGATGCAACTATGATAAAACAAAAACTGTAAAGTGACCCAATGTCCTGTCCACTTATTGGATAGCTTGAATATAGATGATGTACAACACAAAAACATTTCTGTAATCTGTCTATATGCCGCACTCACAGCACTACTGGATTGGCAGAAATAAGGACCACGTGTCGAGTAAATCCAATCAAATGTCGTTTTTGGTGTTTGGAGGAATACGTGAACCAGCCGAGGAAAGAAAAGAGCGAGTTAAACAAAGGAGTTGGCAAAAAGCACCCTGTATTCAATCATAATGTCGCTAATGCACTCTTGCACACACTCAGATGATGACCCTCGTCAATTACACACTAGCCAAACAAACATGCCCCTGCCCAACAGCACATGGGTTTGGTGAGAGACAGGTCTCTGGTCATGGGAGCAACAAGGTATTCAGATCCATACTGCTTCTTCTGTAGACTGAATGCATCCAGAACGTGTGTGTCTACATCCCAATTTACACCAGATGTGCTGTGCCAAGTACAGCAAATCCCAGATTCTCCTAAAGCTCAAAATGTTTCTTTTTTTTTTTACAGTGTCATAATTTTAAATATTGTGTTCATTTAATGTGAATTGTTAGTAAAAGTTGCATTCTCATAAATACAAACAATCAAATTTATGGCAAATGAATATAGGCCCCAAATATCAGTTACCAATGTCCTTGATTGCCAATAATCTGTATTGGTTTTGGTATGAGACCTGAAAAAAAAATCTGTCAACCCTTGGTAAAGACAGATTATCCCTGCCATCTCCTTTCTTCTAACATTACACTTTCCAAAATGTATTTGCATAGAAATAAGATGTTTTAAAAGTTGTCATCAAGAAAAAGATGAAGATCACAAACATGCTTACAGGTCTTTAAGAAGTGTTTCTGTCTTATTGACTGTCTCATCAGTACCAGGGCTTCTCCCTATTCAAATCAATCTGTGTAATAACAGACAAAGGCCATATGAGCAGTGTGCACCCCCCCCCCCCCCCATTGCCTTACACCCTAAAGCAATACCACACAAACAAACAGAGGCAGTTCAACAGAGAGAGAGAGAGAGACAGAGAGAGAGAGAGAGAGAGAGAGAGAGAGAGAGAGAGAGAGAGAGAGAGAGAGAGAGAGAGAGAGACAGAGTGCCCATAACGTGCAACCAGAAGACAGCTGACTGCCAACCAGACAAGGAAGCAAAGGGGAAATGTTGATCAGTGACTTGCCAGTGGCCACAGATGAAAGTAGAATTTCTAGAGCAACTCCCCTTATACACACACACACACACACACACACACACACACACACACACACACACACACAAACACACAGGATCAGACTGGAGTACTTATAATTATTTCCATATACACCATATGTCATGACTAAATAATAAGCAAAAGTAAATAATGATGATGATGGTGATACTATTGTTGTTTTTATAGCAGCAACAAATATCAGTTAATGTTAAGTGAATAAATGTTAACAATAAGTGAGTTGGATTTAATGAATTAATTTAATTATTCATAACAGGTTAAATTTCCGCACAGGGGCCTACATGTTAATGTCGACAGAAATTAAAATCTGTATTAATTCAGTGTGAATTCGTAATAATATACAGCATGTAGTGACAGTTCTTCGTTAATGAGATAGTACTTGCTTTGTTGAACAGTAGAACTGGTGGGCTCTACCTATTTGTTTACTTTGGGACATTCCAGTCTCAAAAGTAATGGCATCACGCTGGCGGGGAGAAACAGCTGCTAGGTTGTGGTTGTCTTACACGCCAAATTACATTATTATTTTCAACAATCCTTTCCGTTCCAACAAGAGATTCTGCTCGAATCATTCAGTCAAGGGAAGCTTTACACAGTAGTGCGATAACTAGATTACAAAGACCTTAGTTACAGTCAGCACTGAAATGGCAACTGGTATAGTATCTTATGTATATTGGACAAGAGGGACCGGCGCAACTTTCCGAAAAAAATCTAAACAAAGTAAAGCGCGTATTATCTTTTGTACACAAAGCATAGGCTACGACAATGACACGTAAGAATCTAAATTAATTAAACTCAAAGTGAAAACACCTCACCTCTCACACAGAGAAGAGACATGCCAATCTTTTTCCTGTTGGGTAAATCCTGGGTTAGTATAAATCAAGGGATTTAGAAGAGACGACTGCTGTCCGGTGACATTGCAAACGATACCACAAGTCACTTTACTGTGTGCGTAAACACGGACGTCTGGCAAACTAATGCTGCGCGGTGAACTTTCTCCAACTATTCTACAGGTGCCGCGTTGAGTGTCCGAATCCTCGCCATGATAAAAGGTAGCTGGAGGCAGAAATCAGCGGAACGGGTCGAGGGCGGTACCATCCAGATCTTCATGACATAACAACTATCCATTCAACAACTATGATTCCTGAGAAGGCGGGGCACCAAAGTCTAATAGCCAATGGAGAGCAAAGAAGCGTTTGCTATCGTTGACTAGACAAGTAGTACGAACAGGTGTGACGCACGGAGTTTTAAGTGCAGTGTAACACAGGTAATTCTGTACTCGGGAAAAATTGGGACTTTGTAACATTTTTTTTTTTTTTTTGTGGAAGCTGTCTAATGAAAAAATAAGGCATTTCATTTCTTAATTTAAATTTTTAATCTAATATTTATGACTTTATATATCAACAGTGAGAGATAATCATAATCTTATAATAATGAGAAACGTATTATTAAAACTTATAATTATGGGATAATATTGAAAAAGACTAAATAATATATTATATTTATGATAAATTTATGAGGGCTTTCACGTTGAGCAAACAAGCTTTTGAAAGGAACACCATTCTACTATCTGCCGCTACATTTTAATCACTGAGAGTAGCTGAGCAGTATTTTCTTATTTGAATTTATTGTTTGAAATCATAGTAATCATAGTATCATTATTTGAAATTTTCATTGTTTGAAATGATTTGTCCTGCCATATTTTCCTGAAAATGTGAATGTGTATGAGAAGAAATCATTGAAGCTGTTGCTTTTTGTTTGCAATAAATTGGTCTATATGATGAACATGGTTTACTTAAACAGTTTAGTAAGGCCATTGTTGGGTACACGAGGAATATGCTATTAGAGGTGATAGCACAGTTTTATGCAAACGAATCTATTGATCGTGCACGATTTATTTTTCCCTTTGTCTTTTTTTGGGGGGTGGGGGTGGGGGTAGCGGGGGTTGATTAGGCTACTTAATTGCATTCAAAAGAAAAAAATTATGGAAAAAAATAAGAGTTTTGGAATCATTTTTTTTTACTTTTGATCATAATTATCAAACTGGGTAGTACTGGGCTTTTTGAAACTGATATTTTAACGTACTCCACCACAGCTCCCCCCTAGTGGAAAATTTGAGTGTAGATTTCTGAACACGATGGTGTTGTCAAAGGAGAACAGAACATGAAACCTATTTACACTTTCCTGGACAAGCAGGCCTAAGTTACGATTGGAATTATATATCAGGAAATATCAGAAATTACATATGTCCATGACCTTGATAATTGACGTTAGATGTCAAATGCGAGCCTCTGCCTCTAAACGATGGATTTGTAAACCTGTAACGAGATAACAATAACTAAATGTGATGTTGGAAATATTCGATACCATAAGAAAACGATTGAACTTGTAGCGTTAAGGAACTGAGCTATAAAATAGGTAGGCTCTACCGTTTAATACCATCGTTAACAACCCGGAACGATACATGGGTGCTATAGGCTTCTACCAAGTGGACGGATGAGTTTCAGCGTTGCACGTTCTATCGTGGCGCAATCGTGCATCTCTAACCTGCAAGAGTCACGTTTGGAAAAGCGGGCTGGAAGGTTGGCGAGGAGCTTTCCGTTTTCTCAGAAAAATTACCCAGTAACGTGTGTAATTTAATCTTGATATGCTAAGGACTGTAGTATGGCGGGCCGGTAGTGGCCTTCTAAAGGTAAGGAATTTTATTTGTGAATGACATTCTGTCTTTACTGCTGTAGCCATGACAGCTAAGTAACCTAGCGTTAGTTAGTTAACTATCCAAGCTATCTTAGGTAACTTAGCGAAATAATTAAGACTAATATAGACGAGGAATCTGAAATAATAATTTAGTATAAATCTAAAATATTTTAACTATAATATATTTAAGTGTTCAGTTTGCCTATGTTCGAGATGATGACTAGTGTAGCTAGCTACCAAATGATCAGTATAGTAACGTTCCTGCAGGGCCGTGGTCCCTGTCCAATAGTGATGATAAGCGAGAGCTACAGCAGCGGTGGTAATATCTGAAACTAATCCGGATCAATACCTAGAACATCTCGGTGAGGCATTACACAGACCCAACAAGCTTTGATATGATCCATGCTTCACTGCTATCAGCTAACCCGAAACCAGTGAAGAAAGCTCCATGTAATTTTCAAAGGGCATTTAAAACTTTGGTCCAGTATTCTTGTCATTGAAACCTATTTTTAGAGGCATTCGGTCATATTTCTAAAGGATGTGTGTGTGTGTTGGTGTGTGTGGGTGTGTTTAGCACTCGCAACAGACTGTCCCAGTGTCGTGGAGAACTCGGATCCAGCAGCGATGGGCATCCAGTCTCCCCATGAACACAGTGGTTCTGTTTGTACCACAGCAGGAGGCCTGGGTGGTGGAGAGGATGGGTCGCTTCCACCGCATCCTGGAGCCAGTATGTGAGCGCTCTGTAGAGCAGATTGTGGCATCCCTGGACCTCCAGTCCAGATCTGGAATTTGCAGTCCTCGGTAGTTTATTGATATAACGCAAGTATTTCAATCACAGCCCTTGATGTACAGATATTACAACCTCCTTCCTTTTACTTTGGAGTCAGGTGTGATGACAAATTGGCCAGTCAGTTACATCATCTGATTATTAACTACCAGTGATTACAAAATTCAGGAATGGATTTGGTCCAGAGTTGTAATATCCCTGCTTTAGACCTATCTGCTACTCTAGTTGATTCCTAACCTAGAATGGAAATGTAGAGTGGTTGAAAGTCTTCAAAGACTATGTTCCCTAATTAACGTTCACCAATTTCTGCAGGGGCTAAACTTCTTAATTCCAGTACTGGACAGAATCCGGTATGTACAGAGCCTCAAAGAGATAGTGATAGATGTGCCTGAGCAGTCTGCTGTATCTCTTGGTGAGTAGAACTCAACTGTTTATATATTTTACCTTCACTAAACTGGATTATTTTTAGTTTCACTCTGTTGTCTTAATAAGTGTGTCTTTTGTGTTTCAGACAATGTGACGTTGCAGATAGATGGAGTTTTATACCTCAGGATACTTGACCCCTTTAAGGTCATAACGATACACTGGATTGTGAAAGAGTTCTGTATCTGTGGCACAGGGCTCATAGCATTCTGTTATGTCCTGCCGTTTCCAGGCCAGCTATGGAGTTGAGGACCCAGAGTATGCAGTGACCCAACTTGCACAAACGACTATGAGATCAGAATTAGGAAAACTCACGCTGGATAAAGTTTTTAGGGTATTGGAGTCTTGTCCACCTTCCTCCACAAAGCATTTCAATAACTGTAATAGTGCCATGCACTAGCAGATTAACACACTGTATTGAGGCTCAAAAGCTTTTAGATATGAAGCCGTCTTGTCTTTTGGTATCCATGTATTGTAGATGGTTAGACTTCACTGCTTAAGATATAATGACTTAAAACAACATAATTTTGATAACAAGTTAAAGGTTTCTATAAATGTCAGTAGTTCAGGTTGCATTCAAGCCCTTTTTGTGTTATTGGTGATCCTCAATGGGAACTACAGCAGTGTGATCCTGACTGACAGTGCAGTGCTACCCTAACATGAGCTACGACTCTACACTTTTCCAATAGGAGAGGGAGTCTCTGAATGCCAACATCGTGCACTCCATCAACCAGGCATCCGATGAGTGGGGGATCCGCTGTCTACGCTACGAGATTAAGGACATTCACGTTCCCCCACGGGTTAAGGAATCCATGCAAATGCAGGTGCGCAAAAGGGAACAATCTAGAAAATGTCAAAAGTTGTAAGACCTTTACGCAGAATGCTCACAGCCTTATTATTATTAAACACTGAAGACAACGGTGGCCTGCATGGGACTATGGAAACGAACTCTGGCGTGACAGTTCACTGTGTGGCCTCAGGACTATGATTTGCTCGTGCACAGGTGGAGGCTGAGCGGAGAAAGAGAGCCATGGTTCTGGAGTCGGAGGGAACACGAGAGGCAGCCATTAACGTGGCAGAAGGACGCAAGCAGGCTCAGATCCTGGCGTCTGAGGGAGAGAAGGCTGAACAGATCAACAAAGCTGCAGGTGGGTTCAGAGCTTCCATTACTATGCCAAGTGCTTTTTACAAGTTTTATAGAACTTCTGCTATTATGATGCTGTGTGTGTTTGTGTACAGTAGGTTGACTGAATAGGTGAAGTTTAATGTGTACCTTCACCAATAGGTGAAGCGAATGCTGTACTGGCAAAAGCAGAAGCCAAAGCCAAGGCCATCGGACTTCTCTCTGAAGCCCTCACTCTGGAGGTCTGAGCTTTTGCGTCATGTCTCTGTGAACTCGTGTCATTGTGAACGTGTGTTAAGAAACAGTACACACAGAAAGAAATTCATTAGCACGTGAAAACAGATATGCTGAGTGCGGGATGTGCTACTGTCTGTGCTTTAGAACGGAAATGCCGCAGCGTCTCTTAGTGTGGCGGAGCAGTATGTCTCTGCCTTTTCTAACCTGGCCAAGGAGTCAAACACCGTCATCCTACCCTCCAACACAGGAGACATCTCCAGCATGGTCACCCAGGTCAGTCTTCCGTGACTAATGTCCTTCAGTTATTTTGGTATGGAAAATTATTCCCTATAATGAGTATTCCTTATAACTGCCATGGCCTGCAGTAGCCTCCTTTTTTCCAAACCAGAATCTCTTATCTTGTGTATTCTGTATATTCTATAACATTCTCGTATTCCGTGTTCTATAACATACACTGGCTTATTCTTTGTATTCTCTAAGGAACATTGTCTTGTCCTGTGCTCTTATTCTTTGTATTCTCTAAGGAACATTTGTCTTGTCCTGTGCTCTTATTCTTTGTATTCTCTAAGGAACATTTGTCTTGTCCTGTGCTCTTATTCTATGTATTCTCTAAGGAACGTTGTCTTGTCCTCTGTTCTTCGTGTGTGAAGCTCATACCTTTTATCCCTGTCCCATTAGGCAATGGCTATATATGGGAGCTTAGGAAGGACGCAAGGCCGAAGCTTGCGTGAGGGGGTGGCCCCTATAGCTCCAGAAGATTTTCTAGAGATCCCACCAGCACCTGAACCTGCAGCTCCCGAGCACACCTCTAGCATTTAGAGCACACAGTCCATCCCAATGAGGAGGCCACCGCCCAAACCCAGCGTCTGCGTCCGGCACTGGGGCAGGGTGTGACTGATACGGGCGTGTCCTGTCCCTGCTGAGCAACCTGCCGAAGAAGAGATCCAGGCTAACCATTCTGCCTTATAGCTCTGGCTGCACACCAGGCATCTGAAGAGAGAATAAGAGAGCAAAGGAAAAAGAGAATAATTCATATAATTCCACTGAGGATGTCAGTAACTGGAGTTTTTCATTGTTTTTTGTTTTTTCCCCTCCGGGAAAGAGTAGGTGAAGGTGTTACATATTTTAAAAATATTTTTGTTGGAATACATGATAAATGTTAACTGAAACATACTTCTTTAAACCCAAGTTTATCAGAATTTATAAAACATAATTGCATCATAGACGTTTGTTTTTTTTTTCCCCCTTGATGTGAGCATTGGGAATTTAAACAATATATGCTAGTGTCTATGTAGTCAAATGATGATAAAATAAATTATGCCATGTTCTGACAGCACTTGTATTTAAAATTTAGAACTGAATATAATTAAATTCATAATTAAACTGTGTGTATGTATGTGTGTGTGTGTGTGTGTGTGTGTGTGTGTGTGTGTGTGTCTACATACTGGTTATAGCTTGTGCCTTAGGCAAAAGCAAGTGCTTTTGCTCTATGCAGGGAAAAGAATTCAGAATACATGTATGTCGGGTCTTTTATTAGCACTGCACATGACATGCAGAGAATATGCTGCCAAGTATGTGTTCTGGAGGGATTAGATTTTAGTGAGTTCACTTTTGGTGTTTTACACCCTTGTGAGTAAATTTCAGATGCAACTAACACATGCAAGATAAGAACAAAATGGAATAGGAAGTGTCGCTATACTGTATAAGCACTAAAAGTTAGAATTGATTTGTGTCGGTAACTAAATTCGGTTTGCATTGTTTTGGTTGTGCGCTAGCTGTGTCAAATACAAACACCAACACGTGACTTTTACTTTGACAGTCACTAGGTTGCTACCGGTTTTCGCGTGTCGACGGAAGTAGAAACCGCGCAGCGAGGCGACCAATATTAACAAGGCTCGCTGTCTCGTGTTGAGTGTGGTACTGGTCCGGACCTGAAGCCCGAACTGGGGTTCGGATGAGGGTAATTCAGCATTCACTTGTGGCACCAGGTTCTTCTGGCCGTGTATGCTGCGGGCGCGTTCCCAGTCCCGACTGACCCTTTGAGAGAGGACGAACGGAGCTTTACAAGGTCAGTAGTTTGTAGGCGAGTAACCGTAACGAGCTGTAGTTATCAGCGGTAATCGTACACCTGTACTAGGATCTTGTTATTTGCGTTTCACGTACCGTTTAACTGAGTGGATATTCCACTACAGTCCACAGGATAAGAGGTTGTTTCGATAAATAAGTTCTACTACGTTACCTAACATTGCACAAAGTCTAAAACATTCTTACAGTGTTTCCAAAGACACCTCCCCTTGTCGTAGTGCCTGTTAATTTATCCCCTGCTTCAATCTCCACAACCACCAGAATGAAGAGGCTTCCAATCCTGCTCCTGCTCCTGTGGTTGTGCTCTGTGTTTTACGTGGGAATCTTCCTCTTCGTGGGGGGCTTCCTTCTTGTGCGGCTGGAGGTGAACAGGACCAGCAGCTGTGCAGATGTCTTACCTCCAGGAACATCAGGCAACAGAGATTTCTGCCTGAAAGAGCCACGTTTCCGTAGGGCTGTCATCCTGATCGTTGACGCTCTCAAGGCCGACTTCGCCCGCTATGACCCGCGCAACACGTTGCCCAGACCGTTTGAGAACAAACTGCCAGTCCTAGATGAGATGGCATCGTCGAGGCCGTCCCATGCCAGGCTCTATACCTTCAGGGCGGATCCGCCCACCACCACCATGCAGAGGATCAAGGGCTTCACCACTGGGTCACTGCCAACTTTCATCGACGTAGGGAACAACTTTGCCTCCAGCGCCATCCTGGAGGACAACCTGGTCCGCCAGCTGGGTCAAGCGGGTGAGTATAGCCATGCTATGAAAGCATGAGGTCAGCTTCGTATATCAACTTCACGAGCATTAGGGTAGGAGGTCGTCAGTGTCAGCTGATTTTGGCTGCAGTTCAGTTGATTCATTAAAATTCAGCCCAATGTTAACATCCATATATCTTTTTCAGATAACTAATTGGATATGTTTTGCCCCAAGTAAAGATACAATGGGCCATGTGTCTCACATCCATTGCTTAATGAGTTATAAAACATCCTGGTATTCCACTTGAGGACCTTAAGGAGACAGGTTAACCTGTGTTGCATCAAATCGTACAGTAGACAGGTTTTTTAAGTCAGATGTGACCACCCAGACGTGACTGAGGCTAACAATTGTCTTTCTCTCCTCTTTTCCTGTGTCTGAAGGCAAGCGAGTAGTGTTCATGGGCGATGACACATGGGTCAGTCTGTTCCCTGGAGGGTTCCATCGCTCACTGCCCTTCCCGTCCTTCAACGTGAAGGATCTGCACACCGTGGACAACGGAATCCTCCAGAACATCTTCCCCATTTGTGAGTGTCTAGGGCGTTTAAAGCGGAGGTATTTGACTCCACCTAGGTTTTCAGGTTGTTATTACCTGCTGAGCAGCGGGTCCGGAACAAATTAGACCTTGATTGCATTCTACGCTTAGCCAGCCGAATTGATGAACATGTAACGGCCGAGTGTCCTCCCCACAGTGGAAGGAAATGACTGGGACGTTCTGATCGCTCACTTCCTGGGAGTGGATCACTGCGGCCACAGATTCGGCCCTGACCACCCTGCCATGGCAGAAAAGCTTACTCAGATGGATGGAGTCTTCAGGTCAGCGTTAAAATGGTTAAACCCGAAGTACCCTGCTACTGGAGATCCACTGCTAAGCTAACACACCCGATGCTAACGTTGCTAATAGTAAATTAAGCAGATGCTAATGCTAAATTAAGACTAGTGTCCACCAACTAGCATGTCATAATGTGCGGTGCTGTTTGGGATTATTTTTGTTGTAGCCTTTAGTCATTATTAGCTGCCGTGCTGATTGGTCATACTACTCATGGAAAATACAATGTACTGCAGAAGCACTAAGGGTGTCTTGTGTCCACCCGTCGATGATTCCAGATCTGTGATTCAGCGACTACAGAATGACACACTGCTGGTGGTGCTGGGAGATCACGGGATGACCGACACGGGTGACCATGGAGGAGAGAGCCAGAAGGAGACGGATGCAGCTCTGTTTCTCTACAGCAGTTCCGGCCTGCTACTGGCCCCCAGCTCACAGGTGACCTGCTGAAGCTATAAACACTAGACAGCCCCACCACTAAAGGTCCCCAACCTACTCAGCTGTAACGCAGATACGTGATGGTAGATGATGGGCAGAAGAGGTGAGCGATAAGCCAAAGATTTAATATCAGGCATTCTGAGGCCCTTTGTGCAGTCCATGAAATATTTCAAAATAGTTTGCTTTCCTGAGTTCAGCTGATAGCTGGTTAGGGTCCAAAAGGACTGATGATACCGCTGATGTGCTCAGAAATCATAATGTGTAACAATAATCATAGAATATGATCATATCACCCACACTTAGTTACTAGTAGCATTCATGTTCGCTTATTACATGGCAGCGCATGACCAAGTGCATACAGGTGAGGTGTTGTTCTGTTATTTACCACAGAGTCAGTATGTCAACTGGGCCAAGGCTTGTGATGCTTGTGAATCTAAAACAGTAGAATATCTGTCTGCCTCATTTTGACTTCTGACAGTGAAAGGTGTTCCATTACGTTTCAGTACGTGTTTTCTCACCTCCTGCATGCCCATAACTGAATTCCATTAGTCAAGGCAACGTGGTAATGTACCACAGTATGTTATATGCCACTACTTCCACAACAGGGTTGAACAATATGGACAAAACCACCATATTGTGATTGTACTGGTATATAATGCAATAGCAATATGTTCTAAAATGTCTTACACATCAATATCATAGGTTGGCCTGTTTTATTTTGATTAAATTTGTCTGTGTGTTTGACCATGTGAATACAATGATTCACCAAACCACCCACACAGCATCTGGAATATATAGGATTTGTCAGGATGCTCATAGAATACAATAATTTGATACACTGTGTGCCTGAAAGTAGCTATTATAGAACATTTGCATATTTCAGCCTTCTAAGATAACAGTAGTGCACCAGCTAGTACATGTTAATAAGCAATATGTTCTGTAGCTCTGGTCTCACATGCATGTGTTTGCAGATTTTGTATAGCTCAAGTGATCAGTGACATGCAGCATTTGTGAGGAACAAATGATTCGAAGATCGCAGAAGGTCTATCTTTATGAAGTCTGTGCAGGTAGAGCCAGAGGTGGTGCCGCAGACCGACCTGGTGCCCACGCTGGCACTGCTACTGGGAGTGCCCATACCCTACAGCAGCATGGGCCAGGTTCTACTGCCCCTTTTCCCCCTCAACACCACTCTGGGTGTACCTTTGGCTCTCAGCCAGGAGGAGGCGCTGTGGATTAATGTCAAACAGGTGACCAGGAATGACGAGATAAATAAACCTACCAATAGTACACCGAGAAGTACACTAGTCGCTGAAGTTTAGAATTTTTTTCAGTTAGAAAGAACAATTTTGTATGTAAGCTGTCAACACTATTAGAATATAGGTAGATGCATAGAAATTCCAAACTTGCGGTGCATATCCTGTTGTATGTGGTCTGCTTGTTAATATTGGCTAAAATCTTTTTTGTCTTGCAGGTAAACCGTTTTCTGGAGACCTACTCGAACATGGCGACAGACATCCCGGCAGACAGTCTGTGGCACCTGCGTGCCCACTTCTCCCAGTTGTCCTCCCAGTATCTCAGCTCCGTGCACACCGGTACCCCTCTCCCCCCTGCTCTCGTGGTCTCCATGCAGGAGTACCTGAGCTCTGTTAGGGAGACCTGCCGTGCCTCCTGGGCCCGCTTCAACCCCGTGAAAATGGCGTGTGGCCTGCTGGTGCTTTGTGGTGCGTGTGCCGTGTGCTATGTCCTGTCGGAACTCTCGTCCGTGGTGCTGCGGGCCGGTGTACTGAAGCCAGCGGTGCTCGGCGGCCTGGCAGCGGGCCTGGCGGTGGCTGCCGTGCGGCTCTTCGCGCTGGGCTCCGCGGAAGCGTCGTGGGGTTTGGGAGCTGCAGCACTGGGGTCGGAGCTGCTGTTCCTGTGGAGGACCTGGCGTGCGTGTCCCCGTGGCAGGCTCTCTCCCCGGGGACTCCTCACGGCACCGCTCCTCCTGCTCCTCCTGCGATGTGCCTCCCTGCTGTCAGACAGTTACATCATCTCGGAGGGACGCGTGGTCACCTTCCTTCTCTTCACGCTGGGAGTCTACGTTCCAGTCTGCCTGAACTGGGATGGCTTCCTGGTACCTGCTCCCCCTGCTGATGCGCAGAAACCCCCGGGGCTGCACTCTCCCACAGTGCCACCCTCCACGGTCCGCCGGGAGAGCACCTTCCTGCTGGTCTGCCTGAGCGTGCTGGTGTCCTGCCTCTACCTCTCTCTCTCCTTCCATAACTGCCGTGAGGAGCAGGGCTCCTGCCAGCCCTCGGCCTTCCTGATGCCGCTGTCACGCCTGCAGGACAGCCGTGTGCGCAACGTGCACTATGTCCTGTCTCTGGTGGCCCTCTCTGCCTGGGCCTTCCTGCTGCACCACTGGCTCCGCCACTACGGGAACCTGAACGGCTCGGGCGTGGCTAGGTTCTCCGCCCGCTGCCTGCTCCCGCTGGCGTCTGTCTGCATGGGACTGCACTGGGCAGTCAGTGCCGCTCCGGAGGACAGCTTCAGGAACCTGGCAGAGCTTATCGGCCTGGCGCGGGTGGTGATGCCGCGGGTGAGCTTTGGCCTGCTTGGCCTCGGGCTGCTCTTGCTGTGGTTGGACCCGCTGATGGTGTACCTGAAGAGCCGCGGACCTCCCAGCTCCGGGGGTCCCATGCCTCCGCCCAGGTACCGCGCGAGTACGGGCATCAGCCCACAGGCGGAGCTGCACCACCTTGTACCGCAGCTTTACCAGCGCATACGCCAGTCGTTGGAAGACGGCAGCGCACTGGGGGCAGAGTCAGACGGCCGCCCCGCCGTGGAGGCCTACGGGCTGGGCACAGTGTACTCGGCACCCCTTGTCTTGCTCTGTGGACTCCTGGGCCTGATGTTGCTTCTGCTCCACCCTGAGGGCATGGCGCTGGCGTTCCTGATGCTTCTGCTGCAGGCCACAGCTCTGCTCCACCTGCATGCCTCCACCTGCACCCTCTCCAGCCTTCAGAGTCACTCCAGTAAAGCTGAACTTTGTCACTCTAAACCGATGCTATACCTAAAATAAATAAATGAGCGACAGCATTGAAGAGCTCAATTACCATAAAAAAACTAAGGTGCTAAAGAAAACTATACAGCTCAGAGTTAACATAAAGGCTAATGTTGTTCATCAATGAATGCTACCATTTCCAAAATTAATGTAATCTGAAATGTAATGTAAGCGGTATTACAACCATTTGTGTTGATTAACGACAACGTCTTTTAATGTATTTCTAATTTAGAAACAAATTTAGAAATGTAGTCCCCCACTAATGGTGTTCATTTCCACGTGACTCTTCTCAGGTGGGTTCTCTGTGCCATGGACTCCAGTGGTACTGTGGTCACTGGCCGCATCCCAGTTCTTCCACGCAACAGGTCACCTGCCCACCTTCCCCTCCATACAATGGGGCGCTGCGTTCGTGGGCTTTCCGCAAGGCCATGCAGGCACCGTGCTGCCTGCTTCGCTCGTCACCCTCAACACCTTCACCTCACACATCCTGTTTGCAGGTAGACTCTGAGCTCCAGGGGTGCCTTTTATGCACAAACTGGCACTTGGAGTTTGATGGCACCTGTGCTTGGCTGTTCAATAATTACTAATAGTGTAGTTTATCGTTTTCAGCAGATCATCACTGAGGTGATAAATGGTTAAAGGAACATTCCTACTACAATCTCTGTCTGCCACAGCTGTAGTGTGTCATTAGTTATCATGAAAAACACATTTCCCTCTACTTGGAGACGGAAATAAAACCCGCAGACTGTGAAAACACATAACAGAACCCTAGGGGCAGACAATTTATGCAAAACATTTTTGTAAAACACTTTTATGAATTCTAAGGACAAAAGCATTTGTAAATTAGGCTTTCATTTATATGCACAGTCCTCGACTGTGTACTGGTTGTAGTTTTGAATTTGCATTACATCAGCATGTATTTTGATACATTTTGTAAACAAGCATTAAGTTTGTTCCCAATCAGAAGCATTTCTAGTTTTTTTTAAGTACCAAGAAATATATCAGAATTATTACATATGGCCAACAACCAAATGCTACAAATGCAGTTTATACAGTTTGGGTTGAAAAATGCCAAAATATTTCTTTAATAACTTTTTCGCTTTGAAATACAGATTTGACCACATTCTTGACCACATCCACAGAGCTTTGACCACATTCTGACACATTCATAATTAAAGTGAAGTCCTAATGAAACATTTGACTAAGATGTCAAAGCAGTAAAAATAATACATTTTTAACATTTAATTAATGTTGAATCCATATTTGTGTATTTTCTACTTGTTCACATGTACATGTTAATTTCAGAAAGTATAGTATAGTTATACAAGGCTCAAGAGTAACTAGTGCAGCCCTGCTCTCTCTCTCTGTGTGTGTGTGTTTGTGTGTGTGTGAGAGCAGTTGCATGTCCACTGCTGCTATTCTGGCCACTGGTGTGTGAGGTGCGCAGGACTCGGTCTGGTCGCTCAGTTGCCGGGGAGGATGGAGATGATGTTGCCATGGAGATGAAACTGCGAGAAAACCCACAGCAGTTCAGTTCAGCACTCCTGCAGCTTGCAGTGCGCTATCTGCTCGTCAGTGGAGCTCAGGTGCCCACTACACACACACACATACACACACACACAACATGCCAAACTGGGGGCAGAGGATTAGGGTTAGAGTTGGTTTTGGGTCAGGGCTGTGTTTTAATCTGTGTTTGCTTCTGTGTGTGTGTGTGTCTGTCTGTCTGTCTGTGTCTACCCTGTCTTAGGACTGTTTTGTCAATAGGATTTTGTTATGGTCTGTGTGTGTGCATGCTCAGGTACCTGCAGGTGTCTGTTTCAGGGTGTGTGTGTAGGTCTACAGGTGTGTGTCTCTGTGTTTACCGGTTACTCTGTGGTGTCTACAGGTGTTGGCCTCGGTCTGTGCTGCAGCTTTCCTCAGGAGGCACCTGATGGTGTGGAAAGTTTTTGCACCAAAGTGAGTGAAGAATCTCCCTCTCTGACAGTCTCTCAGTAACCCCTGCCTTATACTCACACACACACACACACGTGCGTGCTCACACAGTCTCTCTCTCTGTGACCCTCCATTATACACACACATACTTACACTCTGCATACTTTTATTCATTTACACGTTCATCACTCATCTACTCTTCCATTTTTTCATTTTGATCTTATTTCTTCTGACTTTATTTAATCTCTCTTCCCTGTGTGTGTGCTTGCATGTACACATTTGTGTTTGTGGGTGTTTCTATGTGTGTACTCATCTTGGTTTGTGTGTGTGTGTGTGTGCACAGGCTGATGTTTGAAGCCAGTGCGTTTGTTGTCAGCAGTGTATTTCTGCTGTTCGGAATCGCTCTGGTCCTGAGGGTGGATGTGGCAGTGGCGTGCTTATTTCACAGACTCCTTCCGGAAAATTCCAGGTAGCGACGCTGCTTGCCGCAGGACGATAGGGGTGAACTTCCCGGACACGACTGCCAATAGGATGGAAGAACAGGCTACAACCTAGCTTGGACTGATGAGGTCATAAAGGGCCTGACCTCTCTGACGTGGCAGGCGAATATGTACAGGCGCTGGAATTTCGCACTGATTTTGTTGAGACTCAGACACTCATGGCACCTCTGTGTAGCTGAGGACAGTTGGGAGATGCCTTTCTACTGCTAGACACCACTCTGACACGTGGCTACTGAAGGCATTTAGTCAGGGGCTGCAGGGTTGTACTTGTACACACTCATTGTACACTCAGAACTGGGGAACAGCCTCCAGGGGGTAGTTATTTAGAACTGTGATACCTTATCTCATGCATGAATCTGAATTTGTAGGTTTACACACAATGTTTGGCTTAATTTAAGACTTAGCTCACACTACCTTAAATGAACCCCGTTACCTTGCTAATAAGTAAATACCTTTACACAGTACACTCTAATGTACCATTTGCTCTGGATGGTTTATTCTTCTTCCTGCTATAATCCATCTGATTTCATGCACTGATTAGCATAAGTAGACCAGTCCACTGGCTCACAGCAGGGCTGACACTGCTGTGGGATGTAGGGGGGGTTTCCTGGACTGGGATCAGGAAATGCTGGAGCAGGGCACTGGACTGCCAATCTACATAGCAGCTTCCATTAATCTGTGAGCTCCGGTGTGTGTGTGTGTGTGTGTGTGTGTGTGTGAGAAATTACTTTTATTTGTCCATTCTGACTTTGTAGCAGTTTATGGTTAGTGCTAACTTTGCTGCTCGAGCTCTTTTGTAGCAATAACCACCTATTATCAGTTTCAGAGTCAGTAAAATAATATTAGTTAGTAATATTAATTTTGCGTTTGCTGTTTAGACCAGGTAAGGCCAGGTGTGGTGCAGGTAACAGGAGGATTGGTCTTAACAGCTGCCTCATGCGATGCAATTGATTGAAATGTTTAGTTTATTCAGTACGCATTGGCTGTTATTTATTGTTTTTCATGTTTGTGTCCCTGTTGATGAATGAAATTTATTTAATGTTTCCTGTTTTGTTTATGAAAGTGAAAGGTGAGAATTGAAAGGGTGAAGGGAAGTATGATATCAGGTAGAGTTTGGGTACAATTAAATAGTTGTGTTGCTGCTGTGGTGTATGTGGAAGTGTATGTTCTGTGTTGGACATTTTTATGTTGCTGGTGGCAAGTGCATTATATTTTACTGAACTGTTGGATTTCACTAACATCTGGCAGAAGCAGGTAAATGTAGAGGGTGTGAGAATTTTTTTTTAATTATTATTATTTTAAAATTGTTTTAAACTAAATGTTGCAATGAGGAAAAACTGATTAAATATTTTATACATTTCACAGTTTATGTGAACTGTGTCATTTGTTGGCTTTTGGGTCCATCTGAGCTCTGGTGCTCCACTGGAGAGATCAAGACTCCCACAAAATAAATCCTTGCTAAGAATGGTTTAGGCTGTCAAGACAAGACCACTGCTGAGATGGAGATCACATTTTTATGGTCACCATGTTTTAAAAATACCATTTTTTAAATTTAAACAAGTTAAGGTCAAGCCTCTTAACTTGTTGCATGACACCACATTGTAACAAACAAATGAAATAATCCTGTCTTCTGCTTTCACTCAAATGAAATTAGTTTTATGCTGGTTGTTGATGGTGATAGTCTCTCCTTATCTCTAACTGCACTGTATTCTGCACAAAAAAACGATGTCAATTTTATGGGGAATTTATCTTGCATGTAACAAATTACCCTTGACCAGGATGGTGGTAGCGGCTCTTATCTCTACTGGAAATAGCATATGGGGCTTTCCCCGAATGCTGGTTTACTTTTTTTTTTATTGTTTGTTTGTTTTTTTATTTATGAATGAATAGGTCACTGAAGTGCACATTATCCAGTAAGCTTCTTGCCCATTTCCGGAACTCGGGGCCTAAAGGTATTTTTCTATGTGGAAAATGAATGGCGGTAGGGAAAATCGCATACTGTGATAAATAAATACATTTAAATCCAAAACCTTTTGCTCTACGTACAAAACGACGTTGTTCTCCCCAGACGTCATTGGATTCTCTGAACTTCGAAGAAGTCAAAACACGACTTGAATTTTGAAACTAAAAGTTACAGCTCATTACAATGATATAAGTTGAAGCGCGCTGTATTTCCAAACATGCCATATGGTCTATCTGTCTTTCCCAAGAGATACAGGAGGATCAGCGGTATTCGGTGTGCAGTAGCATTAGCTTACTTGTTATGTTTTTCAGCTCTTTAACAACCTCATGATCAACATCAAATGATCCAGTGATATTTGGGAGACCAGCCCACAGAATGCTTGGTGAGAGAAACACCAATACACAGCAGGACTGAATATTTATGGCATTGAGCTGAAGCCTTTATCCAGAACTTACAATTATGACTTAATTTGAACAATTGAGGGTTAAGGGCCTTGCTCGGGGGCCCAACAATGGCATCTTGGCGATGGTGGGGCTTGAACAGGCAACCTTCTGATGGCCCTTGATGAACGTTGTCTTGCGGGATGGGTTTCGGATACATGCACACCATCGGGACAAGACTAGGATCTCTAGAAAACCAACCTAGACATTAATTGCTTATTTTTTCATTTTATTATTATTTGTTTCTCTTAAAAATTGTTACTATTGTGGAGACCATTGTCAGCCAGAGGAGGATGGGCCCCCTTTGAGTTTTGGTTCCTCTCAAGGTTTCTTCCTCATGTTCTAGGGAGTTTTTCCATGCCTCTGTTGCCCTTGGCTTGCTCACTGGGGGCTTGGACTTGGACATTTGTAAAGCTTCTTTGTGACAACATGTATTGTAAAAAGCCCCAGGTAAATACATTTTATTTGGTTTGATTTGATATTTGGGAGAAAATGTTGCTTACCACACAGATGATCTTTGAAAATCCCATTAATCAATTAGACCCGGAGTATTTTATTTGGGAATAAAAGCATGAGGCTGATAACAGTATGATGACATGACTTCAGAGGTTTGTGGGTCTTCTCATGCACACACAAACCTTTGGCACAATATTTTTTAACCATGGTGTCAGCTTAATCTTTAGTAGTGTCATGTTATTGCCTCACTAAAATCATTTTTTGAGGCCCAGAAGATCCTACCGATCCTTGGGGCATTTTGTTAACTTTTTCCTATGGAAGCCTGCCCTTTGTGTATGATATTTGTGTCCTCTTCCTGGGCAACTTCCCACTACACTAGTGGCGATGCATTTAATTTATTCCTCTTAGAATGGATACTAGTACTTTTATTTTTGGTGTTGGTTATCCTTTTCATAGTTGTCGCATAATTCGTGAAGATCAGTGGTTTGCCTCATTTCTGTTGTTGGTTCTTAGACCTTCTCCATTTAATAGACATGGGTTCCACTATCTGTTAAATGGATTCACATGTTTTCCCCCTCAGTGATTGAAACGCTTATTTAATGAAGGGGCACTGTAAATTGTTGTGTGTTATTTGTTAAGTGAGACTTAAATATTAAGTAATAACAAATTCAGATCACATTTAAGGAGCTATTCATGCAGATATTCTGATAATTCCAAAGGGGTCATATAATTTCCTTAACTATATATTAGCGGGATGGTTGAGAGCACAGCATAGGTTTATGAAAATGGGATGAACAGGGTTGGTCACTTTTCACTTTATGTAGGCATTTAGCAGACCTGCGGACCTACTGTGTCATATATTTTTCCTCAGATCTGGTGGTGGGGCAGAATGCACCATTGGTGTGTGCTGTAATGTCAGTCTGTGCTCGATGAACAGGAGCTTGCATGTTTTCCTGGTAAGCTGTATGTTTGCACGTTGCACGGACAGTAGAGGGCAGGGAGACTTTAGGTGCAGTGTTTGTGGGCTAGTCCTCCACTTCACATGGAGTCTTCTGGGACTGAACCAATAACCCCACCCTTTCACTACATGCTATCTGTGGCCACTGTGGCCTTAGCCAGCTATAGACCTCTGTCCTGATGAACTGTCGTGGTGAAGTAGTTTATTTTTTGTCTTTTTAACGACAAATTTTTTTTAATTGTTATTTTTATTATTTGCTATCAGTCAATCAGTGAATGAATCAGTCAATTGTATTGTGAGACTGTACAGGTGATTGGCTACTGTCTGTTGATCTTGGACATCTACTATTGGTTTCAGCAGATGAGTGACAAAATACCCACCTGGCACACAGCACCTTTCCTTCCTGGAAAGTGACACACCCCTTTTATACTTTGGCATCTCTGAGGGAGTTTCCAACAATCTGGCAGCCATCCAAATGGAACAAAGAATGAGCAAAAAAACAACAACCACCTTGTTTGTTTCTTGGACTGTGCTTAATTGTTTACCATCTAAAACATTCTGTAAATATGTAACATCCGAAGTAGAATGAAACAAAAGCTAAGAGAACTGAAGAGCTGTGGCTGTTTTTATGTATTTTCTTCTCCCTTGGAGCAAAGACCATAGGGAACAGAACGGATAATCTTATCATCACCACGATAAGCTAGTGTAGAAACATTCCACAATGACCTCCATGGCCTCATGAGAATTTTGTGGGAGTGCAAATACTTGGCAGTCAAAGAAGCAGTGATTTATTGTGAACTGTCAGTGAACATGTATTGTGGCTGAAATGAAGGTGCCACATGATGCTTGCCTAAGGCTTAACAATAATATCAGAATGGCAGTAGGCAGGTTCGTAGGCCTGAATGTCTGTCCGGTGAAGAGAGATTAGACCGACATTTGGCTGTATTTGGGAAAGCAGTGTGGCAAGACATGGTTCTCTTGCGTTTCATGAGGTAAACGGTTGCTTTGGAATCCAATGCCTCACAGGTTTAAAGAAGGTGATTATTTGGTATTATCAGTCACGCAGAAAAGGAAAGAAAAAATGCTCTCATTCGGTCGGCAGAGAGGAATAACACCACATACGTTCACATATGTGTATGAAGTGGCATTATATCATGGCAGGAGATTTCAATCAAGTGATTTGATGTGTTAAGGAGAGGGTGCAGTTAAGGGACATGAAAAGAACCTAAGAAACAGAAACATGTGCCTCACACATAAGGCAAAATCAAGTCAAGTCTATATTTATGCAGAGCATTTTACAACCGGTGTTGGCACAGAGCAGCTTTACAGCTGTTTGGGTCCAAGCCCCGAGCGAGAAAGGTAGGTTTTTTCTTGCCAGCTTTGGCTAAGAGCATGAGGAAGAAACCATGAGAGAAACTAAGACTGCCCCTTGACAAAGGACAGCACAACAAGAACAAAATAAATAGAAGTCTATTCTGGGCTCCTAAAAGTCCTAGTCTTGGTGCAATGAGTGTAAGTGTGTTTAAAAAGTTGAATAAAAGTCTTTGGAGCGGTTAATCTTATTGCATAGGTCCTTAACTGAACTTACCCCTTTGGAATCAAGCTCATTAAATCCGTTTCCTGTAAATGCAGAGGGAAGCTGGATCACGACAGCATTTCCAGTCTTTACAGATCACCAGCAAACACTGTAAGATTACCTATCTGAGATCTTAAAACTTATAAGCCAGCAGCTGGAGTTTTCCCTGCTCTAAAACATAAGTGGCCTGGTTGTGATGTGGCATGTTGAGATGATTATAGTAGCACAGTGATTAAAGGACTAGTAATCAGAAGGTTGCCAGTTCAAGCCCCACCACCCTCAATTGCTCAAATAGTGTTCAGTCATAAATGTGAGTTGCTTTGGATAAATGTGTCAGCTAAATGCCATAAATGAAATAATATCCTGACATATTATACTAACTAGATTGTTGCTGTTATTAATCAGGTTAAACCTTGAGTCCTGACCAGAATATTACCAGAAGTGCACTCTACAGACAGGTTCAGTCCCGGCTGTTCAGCATGCTGCTGTGGACCTGGTGAGGAATTTCATTGTCTGCCTGGAGGTGTCCCACTGTGCATGCTCAAATACTCCATGGAGCATAGATTGAAGTCATCTGGTGAGAGACTGAGTACCAGGCTTTTCAATCTCACATCCTGGAGAAACATAACGTAGCTCCGTTCATTTTTATTTAATATCACATGAGTGGATCTGGAAACCACCCTGTTAGATTCAGGTGCTTGATAAATGCCTGCCCTGGGTGGAATGTATTATTACATTAAACCTGTACATTGATTAATGTGAATACCGTACCAAGAATAAACTGGTTCTTATTAACATTCATTACATGTATTAACAAAATAAAAATGAGAATACTACTATTATTTTTCTCTGCTTGCTATGCACTTTAATGCACGAGTCATAATTTCCATCAAATTATGTGAATTCTGTATTCATTGCAACACCTTTGTCTTACCAATCATTATCAGGGATCTTTTTCTTGTTATCACTGTTTTAGGTTTTGTTTTTTTTTTCTGCTTCTCAGAAGTCTTTTCATCTCATTCCCACATGACACAGTTTGCCATCTTTTCTCATCTTGATCTTCACAGAAATTCTCTCTTGTATGCTGATGTGTGCTCAGACAGAAAACCTCAAGTAAATCTAGGGGATTTCACCTGAAAAGGTGGATTACTTAATAACACAGTATGTAAACTTTTGTTATTGAAATTGCTCCAGTAACTCCAGAGAGATTAGGGCTGTTTTTGCACTGTACTGGCCTACTCCTTATCCAACTTTGGTGTTTAAATAGATTATTATTTAACATATGAACCTTGTCTAAACCTTATTTCTTGGCTCAGCCCTAAGACAGTGATGAGGGATATTGAAATGTATTATTTGCAGAATACACGTCCCTCCTTGATAGACACCCACCCTGTGGCCTGTGTGCAAGTGTGTGTGTCTAACTTTATATTATAACTCAGACAGAATAAGAGCACTTGTGCATGGAGAGATTTATTAAACAAAAACAAGAAAGTGCACAGAGGAGGTGGAGCACCTGGAACATCTGGAATGTCAGGAGTAGACCCGTGGCACCTGTAGCTTGTGACAAACTGTAGCTATATTGGCAATACATCTGTGCAAGTACAATTGCTTCACCCAGTTCTCCTCGCTACCTCCTAATCTCCCCTCCTTAACTTCTCATCTCCCCTCCCTACCTCACCACGTCCCCTCTTTAATTTCTCATCTCCCCTTCTTATCTCATTACCTCCCCTCTTTAACTTCTCATCTCCTTAGGACTACTGTACTAGTTAATATTACCAGTTTTACTACTAAAGCTTTATTACAAAACTGCACGAAGAGAGAACTGGTTGTGACTTCTACATGTACATGGTCTAAGTGCAGTTACAGATTAACATGGTAGGAAACTTTTCTCTGTGTAACTAAAGACTGTGAATGGTTAAACCTGTTCACGTATCCTGTTGTATGGTTTAATATTAACTTCTCACCTTCAGTCTGAACAGTTATGGTGCCTTCATATTGCTGTATGGTCTACAACTCGCATTGTGTATCAAATATCAGATGAAATCAGGGGAGAACATATAAATGAAGTTTTATTTTTGGCTGTAAATATCCCATCTAATTAGATTTATTTCTTGCTTTTGTTACAATCATACTGAATATTATGATATTATAATATAATGAGTTTGAGAAGGATTAACATTGTGAGCAAACACAATCTGTAATTAAACATGAGATTACAATGTCAGTCACATGACAAGTATTAATATCATTTTTTAAAATGGACACTGCATTCATTTCATACAGTGTCTAAGGAGCTGATGACAGTCTAGATCATTTTTCAAAGTAATTTGGTGATGTCTCACTGGGAGGAGACCACAGAGCATTAACGGTAAGATATATCAACTGCATGCCAAGACTTTTTTCCCATGAGATGTGACACTGATAAGCACATTACAGGATCACACTGGAGGCGGGGTTTTCTTTTGTGCTCTAATGAATAGGGCAGTTGGCAGGTATCTCTGATTTCTGGTAAAAATATGTATTTGATTTGTTTGCACAACAGGTTCATTTATGTCAAATCTGGGGAAGGCGAAAGTGAAAGTATGATTGCAAGAATATATAGTGGTCGTGCTTGGTGTGCTCTGGACACTCGCGGAGGACACACACACTGAAGCAGAATGATGAGTAAGAGTGTGACTGTGCTTGCAGCTACTTTTTTGATGATGCTCTTGGTCTTCAGCTGGAACTGTGCAGAAGGTGAGACTTGCGCTATTCTGAGATTAGATATTGCAAGACCCACATGGTTCATTATATTTTATATACAAGTTTATTTTATGTAAACTATTTACAGTGGATCCTCTAAGAGACTGAACTTTTTTAAAAATCTGCTGTAGACTTTTTGTTTTGTGTATAAACTAATGTGTCAACACACAGCCTACCCGTGGAGGTACTATATGTAGCTTTTAGTAGAGTTCACTAACAATAAATACTCTAGAATTAACACTGTACATTTTAACAATATTTTAACTTTATAGTGAATACTTCTTTTTGAAACCAGTGCACTCATCTTAAGTCCATATGTTCACTGTGAGATTAGTGCGATTATTGTTACGCATACTTCATTACAGTGTGCACTGACTCTCATAGCCACCGACACAGCGGCTGACTGCTGTTTGACAACCAAGAACAAGAGCATTCCACCCAGCCTGGTGAAGTCCTACTACGTCCAGACAGAAGCACTGGGCTGCAGAGAGCATGCCACAGTGTGAGTTATATTACACACCATCCCAGTCACCTTGAGATTTCCTCCTCTGGCAGTACTTACTGTAACTCAGTGGTCAGCAATGCCTCTCCATGAGGTCTCTCTTTCTATGGAGTTTCCCTCCAGCCATAAACTGATGTATCTGAAATAAGAAACATGAACTACGTCGTAAATGTTATAAATACCAGAAATATAAATGTGCGTTTGATGTGGATGGTGACGGACCTGTATGGAAGTGGGCTGAAGGCAAGCAGCCTATTGTCTTACTGATTTTCTTATCTGCTGTTTTCTACAGGTTTATCACAAAGAAGGGCAAGAAACTGTGTGCACCACCTCCCACCAAGAAATGGGTTAGAAAACTGATTAGTCAACTAGAAAGAAAATCTAAACCAAAATCCAAAAGGTGAGTCTTTATGTTTCCTCCAGACCACATGGGATTTATTTTTGGAAGCTAACAGAAATGCTTTCCCAATGTGTTTGCACTTACAAGCTCTCCCACTTCTAATCCCCCAGGCAACAAGCAGTATGATGGCACATCCATGACAAATGGATCCAAGAACAGCTGCTTGTGATTCTCACCTTGCAATAGGTGTGACTTGGTCTGAATGCTTTGTCTGTTTCAGACCAAAGCTGAAACCACTGCCAAATAAATAAGCTGTTAAATATCATTAGTAGTAGTAATAATATAGAAATATTATTACTATAAATTACTAATGCTGATTGTTTAAATGTGAATCTTAGCCCAACACACGGGGAATGTGTGCAGCATATACATCAGTACTATGGGTTATTTTGTCATACTGTTTATAACCAAAACACTGACATATGGAATGTTCTCAGTTTATTTTTAGTTATATGCCATTGATTCGTATTGTTGATATAAATAAAGGTTCCCAAAAAAATCTGCAAGTATGTTTTAGTTGTCTGTATTGTATTAATCATGTGTTAGTCATGTGATATTTAATACTGAATGGTTCCTATAAGATATTCTATGAGAACAACTTTAATATAAATGTATACTATTATATGTCAGAGAGAACTTATTAAATTGTTTGACTAAATAGATGATGTTACAAGTGCTATTCAAAGAACCACCATGTTAAAATAATTCACTAGTTATCAGAAGGTTGTATTTCAAGCCCCACCGATGACAAGTTGCCACTGTTGGGCCCTTAACCCTCAGTCACTCAAGGTGTATTCAGTCATAATTGTAGGTCACTTTGGATAAAAGCATCAGCTAAATGCCTAAAACGTAATGTCAAAGTGCACCTCCTGCTGGTCAAATCACAGAATTATCTTGATAACTTTTAACCTCAACCCTTACAGCAGGTACTCTACAGAAGCTAAAACGGTCCTAAATAGATGTATTTTTGACAGAAAATGCATGCAAATGATATTTTATGGTGGACAATGGTAGAAAAGCTACACAATAATTGCAGTGTAATTTGACGTTGACAAATAGGGAGATGAGTCTTCCCCCATTCCCTCGGCTGCCAGCCATAGCTGTGGCGTTGGTGGTGATTCTGTCAGCGTGGAGGAGTGTAGTTTAGAGATAGAAGAGGTGATGGCGCATGAAGTCTGACTCTAGGATAACCAGCATAATTGATGATGTTGAGAAAGTAGATATTCTGGTTGGGAATGGTACCGCATTGAAAGATACTTGCTATGGTGTTTCCCCTCATCTATCCAGTGAGGAAAGTTACGCTGAGCAACGTCTCGCCGTTCATTAGAGATGAAGCAGGTTCTGTGATCTCTAGGTGTGGCCAAAATCTGTCGGCCTTTGAGAAAATCCCATTAGGCTGTAAATCTCCTCATGGATTTATGGTCTTGAAGAGTGATATTAGTGTTTTGATTACACTTTTGTTAAAATTCAAGATTGATGGTTTTGATTACATTGTTCTTGCCATGACAACAGTGACATGTTTAGCTATGGGAAGGAAGACCCTGAATGCCAGTCTATGGCCACTGAAGAGTCTCGAGGACAACTGATCCAAAACTGATGACACTATCACATTGTTAGCTATGTTAGCTGTCCTTCCGCTAAAAGACATACTAACATACATTTTCACTGTGTAAGTTCCTTTATCAGATAGTTAAGCAAAAGCTTTGCGGCAAATGTGTACAGCATCCCTGACAAATAGCAACTTTTCCTAAGTCTCCTTCCCACTTTAAAGAGGACACACAAACCACCACTGACCTTCAAAACACTCTCAATGTCACCATAGAAGACCATAACCATTGAAAGAATATTAAAAGAGATGAGACCTAAACAGAGCTCTAATCCAGACTCATCTAAAATACCTCAAAAACAGATGTGCCAGGTACACAGAAGACCTGATCCTAATGAATGATCCGCCTGATCACCTCCCACATGCGGTTAACCAGTACTTTAGAGAGGACTCTATAATGAACACATGACAAGCTCACAGGCCTCCGGTTCTTAACCTCACTGAGGTCAGCTTTCATTGCCAGTAGGAAAACGTGTCCCATGCCAAGTGTCCCAAAAATAATGCAGACACATCCTAAATTTAAACTCAATAATAAGTGTTTTTAAGGCATGGTGGTTGTATGTTGAGAAAAAAAAAACACTTCTCTACTGACGCTCTTTACTGGCTTCTGTGGGAGTCTGTGTACATGGGGCTCAGCTGTCGGCAGGAGGGACCCCATGCCTGTCGGAGGGGATTAATGGTCATTCTCACCTGCGGGAGACAGCTGGAGTGGCACTGGACGATGCGGAGCCTGTGATGCAGATACTCAGCATGAGATTCATCAGAGTTGCCAGACGGATGCTACAGAGGGTTAAAACAGGCAATGACTGCTGAGGAAGCAGGGTTTCTGAGGGAATCGATAGATAACCACTACATCCAATTAAAAAAACCCGACAAAGTTAGCAAGTGCTGTAGAGTAAGCTACAACCTTAGTTCAGAGCAACTACCCCATGTTGGGCCGTGTAGCTTAATACTAATGTCAGAGAATTACTGCTCAAGAATGGAGCTAATGCAGATGTCTAGAGAATTCACAATGGAAAGAGGATTTGAAGTAGCGAGGGTAAACATGTCTGTCCTTGGCAGGTTACTACGCCATTCTGTCATGGCTGTGCTCCAGGTGAAACCTTGGTAGGACAGAAATACTAAGCTTAATATGGCTTAATGTACTAAAATTGTTCAAGTTCAAGTTTAGTTTATTCGTCACATACATAGTCATACACAGTATAACTCGCAGTGAAATGGTTGTACGAAAAATGCCATAAACGTAAAATGACAGCATAGGAACACTAAACCTCTCTAACTTTTTACTGTTCATAGGTACTCTCTACTGCTGAAATGACAAATCTGTGATCCAAAAGGAAAGCAATCCTTTTTACTTTAAGCTTTTGTTTTCCCATTTTAAACCTATTAAGTGAAAGCTGTGAAATGGGAGAAATGAATTAGATGCAAAAAGAGGTAGAATTTACAATGAAAGAAGGCCACGGTTGGCCGGTCATCCAGCAGGATCACACCGCACACCTGCCACATTCCCAGTCAAGTTCAAGTTCAAAGAGGTTTTATTGTCATTTCAGCTATATACAAGTACACAACAAAAACGAGACAATGTTCCTCCAGGACCATGGTGCAACATAAAACAACAGTGCAACAGACAACATGCTACACAAGTGCAAACAGTCCAATATAGTGCAAAATGTCATTAAATAAACATTAAATGAACAATAATAAATACAGGACAGGACAAATACAAAATACAAAATGAGCAGACAGTGCAATTTAGTACAGTACACAGTACTGGGCATATGTAAAGCGAGTTGTGCATAGCAATCAGTGACATGCTACCCTGAACATAGCAGTCACCGGTAGCAGCCAGAACAGTTCAGAGTACAGCGCTGGTTTAGTACAGTACTCTAGCAGCAAGTAGGATAATGTGCAAGACTGCAACAGGAGTGCATAGTTTATTTGTGTGAGGTTTGACTTCGGCACTAGTCCGATGCAAAACAATGTGTGAGTGTGTGTATAGATATGTATGTATGTACGTACGTACGTACGTGTGTGTGTGACTGTCTATAAGCATGTATAGAAGTGCCCATTTTGGAATCTGAATTGGAGTCACCAACCTGTTAACTTTCCTCACCTGTTCCTTGTTTTCTTCCTTTGCTATTTAAACTCACAGGTGCCTGATGTCAGCGTTGCATATTAGCTGACCGCGGAGCTACTTACTACGACAGAACACAACGCTACTTCAAACGCCTGTTTCATTTTCTGTTTTGTCGCTGCTTTGCAGTTGTATGATTTATGGATAATAAAGCTCTCTGTCTTTCACCCTCATCTCTTGCTCCCTCTGTGCCGCAGAGACAATTCTCAGTAGTGTTCAGAAACACAACACAGGCGGACCAGTCATGGACTTTTGATTCGATCAAATGACAAGCAGAAAGGGTAAAAAAAATAAATAAATATGGGGGGAAAATCTTGAAGCATTATCATCACATAAGAACTACTCAATGTGAAAAATGGTCCTTAGTCTTCAGGAAGAGTGTTTATAGAATCTTTTTGATTCATTATTTGTGAGATGAGACTACTCATGTTCCATGTATACATGATGATGCCAAAACTGACAGAATTTTTTATTGCTTCCAAAAAAAGTATATTCTCTGACATAGTTCTCCATGACAAAGGGCAAGCCCCTTCTAGTATTTATAAGTCAGTCTTGGCCAATGACTGCAACACTTTTCAGGAAAAAAAAATACCTGTTGACATCCCACATAACCTGAAGCAAGTCCAGAACATGCTGTGTGCAAATAGAGCCAACAGAAGAATTTCTCAAGATGAAATGTTCAGCCTACATAACCCGGTGTAACAGCTGCCAGGTTTCATTTGGCATATTACAACTTTCCCTGACCTTATCATTTTTGCTGGCATGCCAGACATTATTGATTTAGCCTGTGCCAATTTGGAACAGCCATAGCTTTGCTATGACATTAGAGATGGGAGATTATGTATCTGTGCTAGTTAATTGAAATACCCTGTCTACACTGGGAATCTTGTTACACAAATTCCTGCAGCATCATGAAAAGTTTCTGGTGGAAATTCTTTGAAATCTTGAAATGGGATCTTAAAAGATTTAAAATATCCCTCTCACTGTTGACAGAGAGTAATTGTTGGTGTCTTGAAGAGGAATTTTCCAGATATTTGTCTTGTGTTCTACCACAATTTACAAGATGTTGAGTTGTGGGTCAAGAAAAAGGGTGGGAAGAGGGATGATGTGAAGGTCCTGAAAGATGAACAGCTAATTGATTCAAATAGTCCAGAGGAATTTGTGGTGCATTACCAAAAGTGTGTGCAGGGATGGTCACAGGGATTTCTCAGATACTTTGATCAGCATCTGAAATCTGATACATCACAGAACATAGCTGCATTCTACACAAAACAACTATGCATTTCAAAGCAAAAGTCCAGCAACATTAATGAGAGAATGAACAATATGGTAAAATCTACAAATGTGTGGCTAGAACTGCAATGTAACTTTAGCTGGCCTGAGTGCAACAAAGCACAGGGCAGGACACACAGACTTCCTCAATGGTGCAAGACGTTTATTAGCATTAAGCATATACGACACAGGTGGCACTCACTTACAGTAAACATGACTCTACACAACATTAAACAAAGAATACATACACTAACACAGGACTACACAAACTAACGTTACAGCTACAGAGAGCGAAATTAACACACGTAGCCACAATGACCAACAAGGGTGCACACACTGACAGGGGTTTAAATAGATAGATTCAACAGTGAACCCTGTGCAGGTGTGTGCAATCCCAGGGGCGTGGTTACAAATAATACACATGTGAATCCCCTGCACATGGTGGGCTGTACCACGTGACTCATGGGGGGGGAGACATGCATAGCCATGACATGCATAGCAGACGCAATGATTCTCTCTATACTACATGCAAGCCTACTTGTTTGAATTTCTAAGAGCCAGATGCGGCTTGGGCATTTACAGTGGTGTGAAAATGTGTCTGCCCCCTTCCTGATATCTTATTTTTTTGCATGTTTGTCACACTTAAATGTTTCAAACAAATTTAAATATTAGACAAAGATAACAAGTAAACACAAAATGCAGTTTTTAAATTAAGGATTTTATTATTAAGGGAAAAAGAAAATCCAAACCTACATGGCCCTGTGTGAAAAAGTGATTGCCCCCATAAACCTAATAACTGCTTGGGCCACCCTTAGCAGCAACAACTGCAATCAAGCATTTGCGATAACTGGCAATGAGTCTTTTACAGCACTGTGGAGGAATTTTGGCCCACTCGTCTTTGCAGAATTGTTGTAATTCAGCCATATTGGAAGGTTTTCGAGCATGAACCACCTTTTTACCTTGGATGCAGGTCAGGACTTTGACTAGGCCACTCCAAAGTCTTCATTTTGTTTTTCTTAAGCCATTCAGAGATGGCCTTGCTGGTGTGTTTTGGATCATTGTCCTGCTGCAAAACCCAAGTGTTCTTCAGCTTTAGGTCACGAACAGATGGCCGGACATTCTGCTTCAGGATTTTTTGGTAGACAGCAGAATTCATGGTTCAATTTACCACAGCAAATCTTGCAGGTCCTGAAGCAGCAAAACAACCCCAGACCATCACACTACCACCACCATATTTACTGTTGGTATGTTGTTCCTTTTCTGAAATGCTGTGTTACTTTTACACCAGATGTAACGGGACATACACCTTCCAAAAAGTTAACCTTTTGTCTTAACAGTCCACAGAGTATTTTCCCAAAAATCTTGGAGATTATCAAGATGTTTTCTGATAAAACTGAGATGAGCCTTTATGTTCAGCAGTGGTTTCCATCTTGGAACTCTGCCATGCAGGCCATTTTTGCCCAGTCTCTTTCTTATGGTGGAGACATGAACTACTGACCTTAACTGAGGCAAATGAGGCCTGCAGTTCTTTGGATGTTGTTGTGGGGTCTTTTGTGACCTCTTGGATGAGTCGTCGCTGCGCTCTTGGGGTAATTTTGGTCGGCCAGCCACTCCTAGGAAGGTTTACCACTGTTTCATATTTTCACCATTTGTGGATAATGGCTCTCACTGTGGTTCGCAGGAGTTCCAAAGCTTTAGAAATGGCTTTATAACCTTTTCAAGACTGATAGATCTCAATTACTTTGTATCTCATTTGTTACTGAATTTCTTTGGATCACAGCATGATGTCTAGCTTTTGAGAATCTTTTGGTTTACTTCACTTTGTCAGGCAGGTCCTATTTAAGCGATTTCTTGATTGAGAACAGGAGTGGCAGTAATCAGGCCTGGGTGTGGCTAGAGACATTCAACTAAGCTTTCCAAAGATGTGATAAACCAGTTAATTTATGTTTTAACAGGAAGGGGGCAAACACTATTTCACACCACTGTATGTTATCAAGGACACTGCCAGTATTGCTTTGAAGAAGGATATAATCAATCAAATGAAATTCATTATCAAAAATAAACCATGCCCAGTTCAGAACACCAAACGTCTAAACTCACAGGTATATTTGACCAAGACAGTTATCGAGATGAGTCTAGTGAGTTTTAAAGGCTTCCTTGAAAGTGTTTATGGTAAAAAGCCCCTGAAATAAAAATGTTGACGTAGTGTGAAATATCTCAATTGGTGCAAAATGCACCTGTCCTAGCTCTGGTAAATGCAATCACATGCTTTTAGTAGAAATGGCTACTGGATTGCATTTTACCATAAAGCCAATGTAAAGCCTTTCAGTCCTGTGGAAGAGAGGAGGAGGAAGTGAGAAATCTGGCCAAAAGAAGCCACAAACCAAGGATTTTGATTATTTGGTCACTCCAGTTCCTGATTCCTTCCTCTCATCAATGTCTGATGGTCTCATGGCAAACATTCCACCAATCCCATCAGATTCTAAAAATAAGGACTACAAAGAACATTCAGTATCCTGATATAGCCGCTCTGCCTGAGATACTATCACAACCTATAGTTCTAAACTTCTTATACTGGGTGTCCAGATGAAGCTACTCCATATGCAGTACCACTACAAGCATCCAAATTAATCAAAACAGATTCTTCCTTTACTCTTTGGATGATTGCCAATGCTATTAACCCCGACTGGTCAAACGTCTCTCCCAGAAGCCAATGCTTGTCTCCAAAGACATGGTTAGAGGGAGAAACTATTGAGCAGGCCATTGCTGCTTTCATTCAGCAAGAAAAAGTGTCAGAGTCTAGTTTGTGTGTGCCTATGTACATTTACCAGCAGGTAGCAGTTGAGGACTTTTATCCAATCTTGCAATTTTGTGTGGCACAACGGATTCTAAATTATGACAAAGTCAATACCTTTCAACAGACATTTCAGGCACTGGTTGTCACTGGCTTCTTGCTATTGTAAATTTCAGGGAAATCTTTTGTTCTCAATTCTCTCCACAGTTGCGAAACAGTAAAAACTGCTGCACTAAGACTCACGAAAGTTGTGAACTGCATGTATAGCTCAGCTGCAGAAGACCTTTAGGCTTCTGGCTCGAGAGATACAGATGTGGTAAATGTCCCACAAAAGAGAAATGGCTATGATTGTAGTGTATCAATCCATGGTCATTCATTAGCAATAATATTGAAATATCATTAAAATGACAAAAATAGCACTAAAAGAAAAATAATTACCATCATCCTTAAGATGGCTTGACAATGCCAGCATTCTTTTCTTCATTTATTATCCTTTTTTTATACACTCTCAAGATATATATTTATTCACTGCCCAGAGCCAGAACCACCAAACCTTTAGCCTATAACTAAAGAATATACTTGTGCTTCTGAGACTAAATAAACATACATTCTTCATACACCAGTCATTCAAAGATGCCTTTGTCCATAGGAATGAATGGATGGACAGAACAGTCAGCAACAGATAATAAATATACAATGAGACTGCTCCTAGCATACAACTGCAAAGTTTAGATATTTGAGCACATCTTCAGGAGAGCAGACAAACAAAATTTGTCATAATAATTCAGCAACAACTTAAACTTTCTCTCTGCATCACAAAACCTTTCAACAACTAAACAATTTTGGTACATACATTTGTCATTTCAGTAGTAGAGAGTACCTATGAGCAGTAATAACTGAGAGAAGTTTGGTGTTCCTAGGTTGTTGATTTAGTACATTAAGCCACATTAAGCTTTTTTCAGGTTAAATGTTTTACATACCCTAACCATGATCAGGCCTGAAACATTTTATTTTTGTTTCTTCTTTGAAAATAGCCATCTTCATGTAATTGAATACAAGGGTTTTGTATAGCATTGTGAAAGTGCATCAAGTGTTCCCAAATGATCAAATCTTCCTTTGAGGTCTGATGATTTAACCAACCACTATTACCTAGACTAAGGTAATAGATAGCCTTTTGTAGACCTAGACGTATTGATTAATTTACTTTCTGAAATTGATTATTCAGTGTTTTTTTTTTTTATTTATTGCTGTTTACTGGATTGGAGACACTGGGTCCTTTTCCATATTATCTGTTGCATTGAACACCACACCGGGGTTCCAGTCCTGTCAGCTAATAACAAGCAACTCAGGCTACAATTTGCATGGACTCACCAAAATTGGACAATAGAAGTTTGGAAAAATGTTACCTGGTCTGATGAGTCTCAATTTCCTCTGCGCCATATGGATGGTAGGGTCATAATTTAGCATAGAGAACATGAAAGCTTGGATCCATCCTTCCTTTTATCAACTGTTCAGGCTGCAGGTGGGATATTTTCTTGGCAAACTTTGGGCCCCTTAATACCAATTGAGCATTTAAACACCACAGTCTACCTGAGTTTTGTAACTGACCATGTCCATCGCTTTATGACCACAGTGTTCCCATTTTCTGATGGCTACCTCCAGCAGGATAACATGCCATTTTATAAAGCTCAAATAATCTCAGTCTGGTTTCTTGCATGTGATAATGAGTGCACTATCCTCAAATGGCCTCCACAGTCACCAGATCTAAATCCAGTAGAGCACCTTTGGCATGTGGTGGAACTGGAGATTTGCATTATGCGTGTGTAGCTGATAAATCTGCAGCAACTGCATGATGCTGTCATGTCAATATGCACCAAAATCTCTGAGGAATGGTTCTGGCATCTTGTTGAATATAGGCTATGAAGAATTAAGGCTGTTCTGAAGGCAAAAGGGGGTCCAACCTGGTACTAGCATGGTGACTTAATAAAGTGGCCAGTGATTGTATATTGGCCCTTGGCAATTTAAAAGGTGGCCATTTTGATTAATTTAATGTAAAGGACATATATTTTGGCTAAAGTGCATAACCAGGCCAAGCTGTCAGGCCTGGTAGATACTCCCTAGTGGGTGCACTTTGGACTCAACTGTGAGGTTAAACCTGAGCTGAACAGCACTCTACAAGCCATCATTGACAAAGTCTACTGGGAATTTGCAGTAGATATGTGCATGGTGTAATTGTTCTTAATGCTTTCGTGTCCATTTTAAATCCTGTGATGAGTGTCCTTTTGTTTTCAAAGGCAAAGTCTTTCATTGTTTTACTCATTGTTACAGACTCAGTCTTTTTTTATATAAGATTCAAAGTTCGATTTTGGTGTCCTTAATTAGGTTTTTGCCAATCATTTTTATTTTTGGTTATTATTATCATAGAGAAGAAGTCTCAAACAATCAATGTTTTAAGGTCAGGCCAAAACTGGAATTTCCTCTGATATGGATTGCGATTTCTATCATTTTTAAAACTTGGTTGGAAAAAAAAATCGAATATTAAGGTATTGCTGTCTATTAAACGTATTGTTTGAAAAAAGTGTTGTTTAACACTCTGCCCGTCTTTCTTTCTCTCTCTCCCTCTGTCTCTTTCTCTCTCTTTCCTTCTCTCTCTGTTTGCCTCATCTCTTTCTGCATAGCAAAAAGGAAGACCTTCATCTCTTCCTTTGAGAGTCTGATGGAAAGAGGGATGAAGGAAGCTCAGTAAGTCAGTGTAAAGAGGAAGGGCAAAGTGTTGGGGTGGGGGCAGCTCTCTGGGTAGGCTAGCAGACCGCTGGAGTACATTAGTACATTACTGCTAATGGACGTAGCCTGTGGGGGTCGGGTGGTGCCATTCCTGTGCCATTTGCTGCACACAGAGGCCAGAACTACATCAACTCCACACCACTGCATCTCTCCCACACCACTGCGCACCAATGCATTTGCAACTCAGTGAAACAGCTACTGACTTAGCCCAGGCTGTACGTCTGAGACAAAGGCTTTTTATGGAGCAGTGGGAAAGATGAGAGGGGTCAGGAAGTTTGGCATGTATGGAGAAAGGGGTTGTGAAGTAAAAGTGAGTTGCTCATGACCTTTGATCTGAATGTGCTTTGTGCGTGCTGAAACGCTGAAGGCTGAGCTAATGCAGACGGACCATGGCCTACGGATGGATACCAGTATTCTCCTGCTTTCACTCCAGATGCTCTATGTGTCCCAGGTTTGCTTGTGGGGCTTTTTCAAACAACATCCATCGTGTTCCTGCTCACTGAAATAACTCCTGGAAAAGAAAAAGAAACAAAAGAAGATTCACATAGTCCTACAGCACCAATAGGATGACGTTGCTCTGGGCATCTGTCTATGAAGCAGAGCGCCCGTCCATATTTAGGATTACAGTATGGGGCGTAGAGGGGCCCAACCCTGCAGGTGCAGCGGCCCTAATGGGGAGGTGTGGGAAGAGAAGAAGGGGCATCGCTGATATATCAGTGCCATGAGCCACAGAGCTGTAGAGCACTCTGATATGCCTTTCAAGTTCCATTGATTTTCAGTGATTTCAAATGCCTCCTACACCTTGTCTTTATCGCATTGTGTCTCCACTAAGGCTAGAGCTCCTGTCCTAACATTAATGTGGCTGCTGCCCTTTTCAAGAATTTTCAAGAAGATTTGTTGTCACATGCGATCAGTCATTCCCCCTGAGTTCTCAGGTTAAAGCAAACGAACCGAATGCAGACACTGCAGCTGCTCCATAAAGGCTTTTCTAAGAGATTTTGGTAAATGTCCTGTCTTTCTTTATAGTATCTTGGGGACACTGTGCACACATTCCTCAACAAATACAGGAAATGAATTGAAATGAAAGAATTAATGGCATTAATATCATGCCCTATCTGTGTGTGATTGTTTATAAAGATCCATTCACCTATGTTCATTTCCGTTGCCCCCCCCCCCCCCCCCCCATTCTATAAACATAAAATGTTTGTGACATGAGGCAAAACCTGTTTTTTTTCTGGTCTTGGGCTTATGAAGTGAGGTGATTTCAAACCTTTTTGATTATTTAGGCTTCCTGTATCCCACTGCTGTCTGCTATAATTGAAGGAGTGGAGACACCCCACTGCTGACAGGCTGAACCATGGCAAGCTCTTATTAGCTCTGTTAATCAGGTAGATTGATGTGTTAAGAAGAGGCCATGAGTAGAGGTTTCCCCTGCTGCGTTTTGTAATGAGGAATCTATTCACAAGCCAATTAAGCTCCCTCCATGGCTACTGAACATACACACAGCCATGCCAGCGATACAGAAAAAGGTAGGGGAGCATGCTAGTTCACACAGCTCTATCAGATGGAGCCGACAGCCCACTTTGAACCTCGTGGACGTAATGCTGATGAAGCAGAGTGATGGAGAAAGCCTACATCCTGCACCTCTTTTATATGAATGATCCCTTATCTGGGGGACTGATTTGATATCTAAAATGAGTAACAAGAACTAGTGAACCATAATACAAAATACCAGGATTATCATCCTGTGCACTGTAAGTCTCTGAGTGTTCCCTGCTGTGGCTCTGTGGGCCATTAAAGTGCTCATTTAATTGAGGTGCTTTTAATGACATGAGCAGTGCTTTTCTGTTCTAAACGAACGGATGCCCTCATCGAGTCTGCTTCTCCTGTAATTCCCTTAAGTGCCCGGCAGATGCACCTCCCCGGTAAAAAGGCCCAGTCCTGGACATCAGCCCTGAGACCATTCCAAGCGCAGGAATGCTTATAAGTTCTGCACGGGGTTGCCTAATTGAAGCCTGAGCAGGAGCTGAAGGAACTCATGAGAGTGACTTCCTTCAGGAACGTCACACCAAATGACAGCTATTATGACAGGGAGGAAAAGAAAAGGCTACTCACGAAATGGACAAACACAGTTGAAGAACTAAATGGAAACTTTTACTCTTCCCACATACACTTAGGAAAAAAGACAACAGATCAATACTGATGAGGAATTTATGGCTGTGTTAGGAATGAGAGACAAGAAAAGAGAGGAAAGTAAAGATTCTAAAGCTGAGCCCTAAATCAACATAATCTTTACAGTGTTCCACGCTGTGGTGAATTTTGCACCATCCATTTTGAGTTAAACTCAGTATTATAATTGTTCCTCAGACTGGAGTATCAGAACTCTGCTGAGAGAATCGTTATGCCCAGAGTGTGGAATGAACATAGAGTATCAGTGTAACATGCATAAGTGAGCATTTAAATGACAGCCTGCTAAGTTCTCCATTGTGTGACTGCACAGATGAGCCAGTTTGAGCACAGGAGGAATGAATATAAATTGTGAACCATTGCTTATTGACATGGTTTGAGGATATATGTTCGCCCACAGGACCAGACACAGACCCCTCTGACCTTAACCAAGGTGATTAATGAGTAGTCCACAATGAGAGCTCATTTGCTCAGAGGTGCATAGCGTCTTACTAATTACTACAGAGGTGCAGCGCATCCTGCTAATTACTACAGAGGTGCAGTGCATCCTGCTAATTACTACAAAGGTGCAGTGCATCCTGCTAATTACTACAGAGGTGCAGTGCATCCTGCTATTTACTACAGAGGTGTTGTGCATGTCGCTAATTACTACAAAGGTGCAGTGCATCCTGCTAATTACTACAGAAGTGCAGTGCATCCTGCTAATTACTACAGAGGTGTTGTGCATGTCGCTAATTACTACAAAGGTGCAGTGCATCCTGCTATTTACTACAGAGGTGTTGTGCATGTCGCTAATTACTACAAAGGTGCAGTGCATCCTGCTAATTACTACAGAAGTGCAGTGCATCCTGCTAATTACTACAGAGGTGCAGTGCATCCTGCTAATTACTACAGAGGTGTTGTGCATGTCGCTAATTACTACAAAGGTGCAGTGCATCCTGCTAATTACTACAGAGGTGCAGTGCATCCTGCTAATTACTACAGAGGTGCAGTGCATCTCGCTAATTACCACAGAGGTGCATTACATCCTACTGATTACTACGGAGGTACATTGCATCTCGCTAATTACTTCAGAGGTTCAGTGCTTCCTGCTATTTACTACAGAGGTGTTGTGCATCTCGCTAATTACTGCAGAGGTGCAGTGCATCTCAATAATTAGTACAGAAGTGGAGTGCATGTCTAATTACTGAAGAGGTGTAATGCATCTTACAAATTACTACAGCGGTGCAGTGCATCTCACTAATTACTACAGAAGTTGAGCACATGTCTAATTACTGAAGAGGTGCAGTGCATCTTGTTAATTTCTACAGAGGTGCTGAGCATCCTACTTACTATCTGTTATAGCAGGTACAGCCTTCTGGTTTCACTTTTCTTTCTCTACTGTTGATTATGCATCTGTGGTTTACAATCTTTGTTCTTCTCCATGTAGAGGAGTGGATTCTGCTAGTGCAGTTACTCTCAGTCTGACTTCTGTGACACTGCATGGAACTCTGTTCTCTTCTAACATACCTGATTCAATTAATCAAATAGTTATCAAAGCCCTTATTAAGCTCGTCTATATTGTAGAGATAAAATTGAGGGCCTAGTACCGGACAAAATGCAGCAATAATATAATATAAAATCCACTGTGGTCTGCTCAACCCCATGTGAGCAGTAGTCCCAGGCTTGAGGAAGTTGATGTGTCATTATGAATATGGCGGGTCATTCACGAAGACAGGCATGGTGTAATTGTTAAGGATGTGCAGGGGTGGGTAATCATATCAGGATAATTGAGAATTTTCCACTCACTGGATCCAGAAGAGAGAACTCCAGTTTAATGGCAGAGAACATTAAGTGAAGTCTGTTCCCTCTTCTGTCGGCACACGCCAACTTTCCTCACTTTCCGAAGACAAACTTTGTTGTGGATGGTGCAGCACTGTCATTCATACTTCCCCTTTCCTTACAACAAATGCACGTCTGCAGACACATATACCATACGGACTGGCAGTAATACTATAATGTTGTTTGATGGCGTGAGGCCTTACTGATAATTCTGCACAATAATTTGCACAAGTACATTTTTTTGTACTTCCGTGAGCCCTCTCTTACACTATAGAAGACTTGTTCCACTATAATTATGAGAGCAACTGTAATTTTGGAGACCTAGCCAACTCTAGACCCTAATATTTTAAACACTTGAGTGAACATCAAATGGAGATCACCTATGACTCACAAATTAGTTACTCAGCTAAATACTAATTCTGTTTGCACAGCAGACACACCAACATTCCATGTGCAGATAGTATTTTTCAGTTTTCAGTGGGATTTGTTTTTACAAAAATGTCAGTCTTGTATCTTATAATTTTGTTAGGCAATTTAGCTGTATTTTAATGCAAGTACAAATGCAAGTGGATTTTAATTACTGAACTTATGATACTTATGATTTATGATTCTTAAGATACTTATGACAGTTATAATTCTGTAAAGAACTTCTTCTGGTATTGGAAGTGAGATAATTGCAGTAATACTTTACCCAATATGCTTACTGTCTCTTTACCCAATATACTTACTGTCTCTTTACCCAATATGCTTACTGTCTCTTTTGTTTTCCTGTTTTTTTTCCTCTTTTCTTGCTTCTTATCTTTCCAGAGAGGAAGACAGAGGGGCATTGCTTGAGCACTTCACTGTGGAGAAAGCCTACCTAAGTGATTGAGATGCCTGCCTCTTACCGTAAACACTATTAACTTTGGCACTAAGTGGTATTCATGTAAGATGGAAGCTTTTTCTGCATCTGGTCCTCTCTTTTATCACTCCTTCCACCACTCAGAGACTTCTTCTATGCGTTTTTAATTTATTATGCGTTCAAACTCTTAAGAGCGTTCCACTGTAAAATATTCTGATCCTGATGAAGTGCTGTCATGATGAATTAAAGATGGCATGATTTTTAATTTCTTTCCAGAACCAAGTTCAGGTACAGCAAAATAAATGCATTTGGCAACATCATTTTGGTTTTGCAGTTCTTTCACTTTCAGTTGGCCTTTTCTTGACATTTAGCATGCCTAATACAGATTTAATTGCAACAAATCCTCATGTATTTTCAGTGGAGGTATACCTCAGCCCCAGTTAGAGGAGTATTTTGATTTTAAGTATCAATCTCCTGTAAGTTCATTTCTGACTAACTGACCTAATTGGGTCTTCAGAGGCCCAAGAACAAGTGTGTAACAGCTACTAGTCTGGGGGACACATCAGAACATAGCCTCAGTGTGACATCAGCAAACAACCTCCGTTACCTCCACATCACCAGCTGGCATACTTGCTGCATCTGTGCTCCACAAATATAACCTTGATTTATTTTACTATTTCTTGAATACGTTTGACAGAAAGTTTAAAAATAGAGACACCAATAACACCTCCAGGTCAGCCTACCTTTCTAACATACAAGAAGGTACGAATCAACCCAATAACATTTCAGAACCATAAGCTAGCTTCTCCAGCTTCCATCTTTCACACTGTCTTGTTCATCAACTTGTTTGAAGGCTTTCAACAGATTTTTATTAAAAAAAAAGATGCACTCATCTATGTGAACACATCTCACACTGACTTTGTATTCACCTGCATTTACTCCACTGATGTTCCTTTTCGCAGTTTTGCTCCTGCTGACCTAGCACACATATATGAACTCATCACAAAATCCAAAACTTTCACAAGCACATACATCACTTCTAAAATAAAAAGTCTGTCTGTCCTTGCTGCTCCTATCTCCCACATAACAAACTGTTCACATGCTTCTGATCATTTTCCTCGTTCTCTGAGTACTGTAGTTGTTACATCTATCCTTAAATAACCCACTCCTGACTCTACCAGCATCTGTTAACACAGAATCATATTTCTTTTCCACTCCTCTCTAAGGCACTAGAAAAGCTAGAAGCTTCCCAATTACAAACATTTAATGTCCGCTAATAATCGGTTAGAGCCTTTCTAGTCGAGCCATCGATCACATTAATTGTACAGAAACTGAATTCCTCAGACGCTACTCTCATTATTCTTCTACCTTTTTCTGGATCTGAGGTCACTATATCCTACTGTCACATCTCCAGTTTTGTCTCAGCATCTGTGGTACTCCAGTGGTTTAAATCACGTCTCATGGACAGGCAGCATTGCAGTTCCTACTGATGCCACAGAAAGTGTCCTGCAAGGTTCTGTTTTGGGTGCTTTATTATTTAGTATGTACATGCTCCACAGTGTTTCCTTAGTGGCTTCATCATTCCTCAGTGCAGAAGTGTGTATTGTGGTCACTGCCAATAATATATATATATATATATATATATATATTTATTTTGTGTGTGTGTGTGTGTGTGTGTGTGTGCGTGGTGTGTGTGTGGTGTGTGTGTGCATATAAAAAGACATTTAGATGTAATAAGGTCAATCAGAATAAAAGTCTTGTATTAATGGCAGAATCTGGATACCTCAGGTCACCCTGTGTGAATCTGCTTAGCTGATTAACTATCGTGTTACAAGGGCCACCTTGTACCATATGTTCTCATTAGTTTTTAATTTTTTTGATCAGACACATTAGTAAACATTTTATTTGGAGAACGGACTACTTTGACCTTGATACGTAGCTAGCTCAGAGTGCGGCCCAATGCCGCCATTTCCCTTTGTTTATCCTTTTGGTTGTTTGTACATATATATCGAGGTGTATCTAAGTAAACTTTGTCATTCTTGACTTTCATTTTAGGACCACAGTCAATGCTCACTTTACAGCTAGTTAGCATTAGTATGTTAGCATCTAACTGCTACATTAGCATTAGCCTAAGTTTGTGTTCATGGATGCATAATAATGAGAAGTGTAACTCATTGGTACTTAACTATTCATAGTTTTTGTGTACTAGAGTACTTCTTTTGCTTTTAGAATCACACACTGTTCAATCCAGGACGGTACAGTCCACCTTGAACATATATCTATATCTGTACTTGGAATGTTAGCTAGTGTGTTACATTAGCCCAAACTGGGTTGAGTAACCTAATCATAATCAAGAATAAATGGGATGACCACCCATGCCTGGCATTTTGTACATAACCACAGATACATCGAGTTACTTGTAGACGATGTTTCTCTTTAGTGTAAATGCTATCCTAGGTTTCTCAAATAAGTAATCTGAAAACCACCACTGAACTGGTGGCCATTTTGACAATTAACCCTTTCAGCCTATTATTCTGTATATATCTGGGATAATTTCTCCTGATGGTAGGATTATATAGCTGATACAATCCTGGTAATTAGATAAGTTGATTCGCATAGGGACTTGCAGTAGAGCCTGTCATTGTTGCAAGACCTTTATTTTGAAGGCCCTTATTAAATCTAAATGCCTGCATATATGCATCATCATTAACTGGGTTTGCTTGTATACTTTTTTTGTCATTCTGATTGTACTCACTGATTGAAATGCTGGCAAAACTGTCACTTCTGGTTTGAGGGAATGCTGAGCGTGTATGTTTTCCATCTTTTTCTCATCATTGGCAGTTTCTTTTTTGAACTTCTTTTGTTTTCTGCACTAGTGGAGTTTAATTGATTTTGGAGTGTTTCTGTCCTGGATGTGGGTTGGCAAGAAACATACCATCCGCTTGTCTTCGATCTTCTCTGCAGATTATTTACCTGCCTGAGCACTCTCCTGTCTGTCTGAATCTTTTGTGATTGCATGCGTTCTTATTGAGCTTTTACTCTTTTGCTAAGCTGTAATTGCTAGTTTGTTGTGTAGGTTGCTTAGCTGCTTCAATGCACTCAAACTGGCCTGGTAGGTGTGGAAAACTGGTGCTTGGCTAGTGTGGCTTAGTTTGATACATGGTGCTTCAACATTTTTCAATTGTTTGCAGATTTCTGTCTTTGAATATAGGTCAATAAATAATCATGATGATGAATGTCTCTGGTCTACATTTTGTTTTCCATTTGCAGTCATTTTGGACTGATTCATTTTTCCTATCAACTAATGCAGATTATCTACTCTATACAAAAATGTAGATGCTTGAACTGGCCTCACGGTACATGTGCAAATTTACTGTTCACGTGCAATTTTACTGTACATGTGCAAATGTACAGTCATCACACACTTGTTTATAGATATGCCCTTAATGCTGCACATGCAGTATTAGCTCTCACAATAAGGCCATGACATTCACAGCACAGATACTGTTTCTGCCTCTGAGCTCATGTTAGCTAGGCCCTGCCCTTAGCTCTTTTCTCAAGGCCTGTGCGCATGCCATCTCTACTCCAATTGCTCTATTGATAAAAATAAGTCTGTCTTCTAGTTTTGTTCCTTCTGATTGTAGCTTATAGATGTTTCACCTATTTTTGAAGAAACCCAGCCTTGACCCATCCTAGTAGTAGATCCATACTCCCTTTCATAGATTATTTGAAAAGTGGTGGCCATCCAACTTGAAAGTTTCCTCATTGAAAATAGTGTCTATGAGCCTTTTCACTCTGCACAGTACTGAAAATGCTCCTCTGAGAGTTGTGAATGACCTTTTACTGTCTATTGATTATTTACAGCTAAATATTCCCTTCCTACTTGACTTAAGTTTGGCTATCGATACTTTTAATCACAATGTACTGATTTTCTGTCTATTTTCTATTGGTATTAAAGCAGTTGCATTAGATTGGTTTAGGTCTTATCTTTCTGACAGAAAGCAGTTTTTCTCCTTAGGTAACAAAAGCCAAAAGGTGTGCCTCAAGGATCAGTTCTTGGCCCCCTCCTGTTTATTATTTAAACATTGCCCAATGGTCAAATTATCCATAACCATGGTCTTAGTTGTGCAGTTGTGCAGACATTCAGTTATATCTAAGTGCCAATTCCACTGCCATCCCCAGTGCTTCTACTAATAGCACTCTGGTACATGGGAGTAGTGAGATTTATCTTAGTGTTAACTCTGGAGTAGTGAGATTTATCTTAAATTAAACAAAGATAAACTGGGATTATGGTAGTAACCCCCATATCTAAAGTCTCCAATCTGTCCAGTTTTTATATTATAATTGAAGGTCTCACTGTGAAACTTTTAAGCCTTCTTTCATCTCTGCAATATTGCCCATCTTTGCCCTTTTCTGAATATCAGTGATGCTAAAACTCTGGTCAATGCCTTCATCAGCTCACGTGTATCTGGCAAATATTTCAACATACATTCAAAACTCTGCTGCTACAGAACTGACACAAAGAGATTTTCTCCTGTTCATCAGCTACAATGATGATGATGGTTATTTGGTTAACTGATGGTTATCTCTCTCTTCCTGTATTAAATACAAAATCCTTTTTTTCACATTCAAAGCTTTACACGATCTTGCTCCTGCTGAACTTTATGAAGCCCTTCATCTTTATAATATTTCTTGCACTCTTAGATCTTCTGGCAGTAACTCTCTGTATCTCATACTAGGCTTTCTTCTATGGGTAGCATGGCATTTAGTCCTGTGGCACAGGTTTGCCATCCTCTAGTATTCTCAGAGACTGTTCTACTTTTACATCTTTCAAATCTCAGTTAATGACTTACCTGTTCTCCATTTCCATTGCCAACATGCATGTGCAGCTTCCCAGTGAAGTTGTTCCTTAAACCATCTAGCCATATAGATACAGTAAAGAAAAGTAAATGATGCCAGCAGCATCAAGAGATGACATGGTTACCACGCACCCTTGGCAAACTGTGAATCCTTCACAGAGCAGTATTGGTAAAACAAAACCTTAAAGTTTTACATTTAATAAATAAGTTATACATAACTGATCATTTTTCACACATTTTCAAAAGTCAATCAAAATAGGACTGATACATTAAATATTGCTGTTTCATTAAACTAATTTTTAGCTGAAGACCAAACTGAAACACATTAATGTTCACAGTTCTTGATTTTAAGTAGCAAAAAGTAGCAAAGGTTTTTCCTGCATGGTTGCTTGGATGTATATTTTTTATTTAGTTTCTTTAATTTTTTTAACAGTTATATTTATAGTTCTATGTATTTGGTTCTATGTGTCTGGTAATTTATGTAGCTTGTACCTAGACTTTCTGGCTTGCACCTTTATACCAAAAATGCAAGCTTCCACACCCAGATGGCAGCCAACATGCTTAAAACATGTTCCCACATGCCTGCAGACCAAATGCAGAAATCAGCAGAGGTCTTAGATGTGGAAATTCCAAGTGATGGAAACATCCAAGGGAAGGAATACAAAAAGTTGGAAAAATACCAGGGACTGAAGGAGGAAACAGAGAGAAAGGTTAACACCAAGGGACATTTGATGCAAGTAGAGGAGTAGTTTCGTTTATCAAACAAATACATGAAATATGTACACAACATTTTTTAATACCCACAATTTTTGGTTTATACAGGCAAAATTATTCAGTATGACCTCCCTTGGCACTAAGCACAATTTGAACTCTTTTGTGAAGACTGTCCTGAATTTTTCTGAAGTAATCTTCTGGTACCATTCTATTCAGGTTCCAGTCCACTTAGGTTTAGCAGAGCCAGGTTCCTGCTTTTGCTCAAGTATAATAAGTGTAAATACTTGCCACTGTAGCCAATAGAAGCAGTTTTTTTCTGTGTTCTGGGTTTTGCATTTTGTTAAAAATACTGAGAAATGATATGGTATTTATACCATTGCTATAACAACAAATCTAATTGTGGCCTAAGACTTTTGCACAGTACTGAGACAGCTCTACTATCTGAATGTCCAGTCAAGGTATCAGAAGATCTAGGGTGTGCCAAGAAAACCTTCCCCACACCATTAGTCCACCTTCACTCTCCTGAACTGTTGACACCTGACAAGAAGGGCTCTTTGAGTCATGCTGCTTGTGCTAAATTCTGACCCATCAATATGGTGCAAGACATCTGGACCCCTCTGACCAGGTGATGTTTTCCACTGCTCAGTGATCCAATTTTTGCACTCTTTGCTCACTGGAGTCTCGCCTTTCCATTTCCCTTAGACAGCAACAGCACGTGAACTGGTTGTCTGCTATTATAGCCCATGTTGTACTGCCAAACATGTTCATTATGGGACCAGCGTGGTGTTCGGCTGCAGTTGTGTGCGTGTGTGTGTGTGTTTGATGACAATAACCATGATATTTAAAAATGAAATATTTATATTAGAGATGGCACCGATCCATTTCCCAGAGTCAGAATTGGGTCGATATCAGCAAAAATGTTGTATCAGATATTGGTATATACATTTTTGAGGAAACTGATCCGATACCATCACAAATCCAGCCTGAAAACAACACAGCATTGTAGTGCAGCAGTGATAATAGCCAGGTCCATTTTAGCAGGTTATGTAATAACAGCCAGGCAGATTTGAGAAGTTTATACACTGCTGTAGAGTTTAATGGTAGCATTTGACATTTACTAATGTGTTCACATGCAAATATCCATGCATTCACACATGTGTGATGAAATACATTGCTATCATTTACAATGCTATCATTTACATATTCGCACTGGTAACTCAGTGTGAATAGGTTATTGGCCTTCTATTGAGAGTATTTAAACCAGATGAAATAGCATTTGAGCACTGTTTACTGCCATGGATATATGTATGTATATAATGTCCTGCAAGGTTTTTCTCTGGAAACCTTGTATACAAATTTGAATCTCTAGATTTTTTCCTTCGGGCAGTCTCTTTTGCCTTCAAGCTCGGGTCCTCTACCAGAGTCCTGGGAGCTTGCGGGTCCTGCATATTGTCTTAGCTGTTCCGAGGCTGGCAATCTTCTGGACAGATATATATATATATATATATATATATATATATATATATATATATATATATATATATATATATATATATATATATAAACAACTACACCTTTTTCAACAAATCCTCCATAAAACAATGTCAAAAGAAAGTGCCCAATCCATTTCATCAATAAAAGCATTGAGATTAACTCAGTTTGCAGATGGCCGTATCTGCTATGAACAATAGCTGTATCATCTGTTTTCAGTTACTTCATGAGGATAAATCGCCCATCTTGCAAGACTCCACAGTACATTTACAGCATTTAGCAGACACTTTTATCCAAAGCAACTTACAATTATGACTGAATACAACTTGAGCAATTGAGGATTAAGGGCCTTGCTCAGGGGCCCAACAGTCACAACTTAGTAGTGGTGGGGCTTGAACCAGCAACCTTCTAATTACAGGTCAAGTACCTTCGGCACCACAGTATGTTATACAAGCTACCACACAAACTGAAATGCAAATTAAGCAGTGTTTGAAAAGACTGGTATGATCACACAGAAACACAGATCTGTTGAAAGATTCAAGACCATCTCAAGGTCAAGACACTTGTTAGAGCTGCTACAGTAGCATCTTCTACTACTCCAACTGAGCTAAAGAAGTCAGTAGCTCCATTTAAAACCTGAGTATGTGTTCCTGCATTAACAATTTGCAAGGTGCTTTAAGAATTGAAAGAGCACTGCAAACTGTCTTTTAGTGTAAGAGTAGAAAAAAAGAAGCCATTGTTTAAAAAAAAAGCATGCTCTAAAGAATTTACAGAATGATAAGTTTAAAGATATTCCATAGGATGTCTTGTGGTGAGATGGGAGTAGTGGGATAGTAACATAAATGAGGATGAGGTACATACATGTGAGAATCTTTTATTTAAGTCCATATCCTCATTTGAATAGAAGAGCAAGGTACTGACACAAAAAGAACACAAACAAAAAACAGCCTTTGGACAAATAAAAAGCCACCCTTAACACTTGTTCCCATGGTTACATACACTTCTAGGTACACTTACACTAAGAACACCCAAAACAAACAAGCACACCATCGAAGATAACAGTAGAATGCACACAAAATACAGCTGACACAGGCATATGTCAAAAGAAAATTGGGAAGTAGTACACAGACACAGGGAAAGAAGAGCTGCTAAAAAGATGTATTAGGGCAGGGGATAAATTACAGGTGAGCGGCAGGACAAATGTGTGAAGAAAGGAACCGAAGCAGAAACAAGAGGCACATAGCTACAGAAACAGTGCAGACACCATGGAGGGGAAAGAAACCCTGGGAAACCCTGACAAGTAGAACTTTCTGTCTTGAATACTAAGCAGTGTGTGTGGTGTCAATCTAACACTTCATATCAGCGATGAAACACCATCATCAGTGTAAAATGTGGTAGTAGCATCATGTTATCTGGATGACTTTCAGCAGCAGCGAGACAATCTGGTCAGGAATGATGGGGAAATGAATGTCAGGGAATAGAGAAATAATCTGTATAAAAACATTTCTTCCAGAAAGGAAGTTCACATTTCAGTGACTTAAAGCACACTGTGTAGTCTTGGAACAGCTTAAAAAGAAGAAGCTGTATCTGTGGGTGGCCTACTGAGGGTCACAACCTGAACCCCAACCTTAATAACTGTTGCAGGACCTCAAAATTGTCAGCTGCCTGCTGTCTGCTGACACTCAAATCTTGCAGAGTTTGAGCAATTTATCAGAGAAGAATGAGCAAAACTTACCCTGCAACACCTGAACAAAATTAATAGTGAGGAAATCTGGAAGGTTAACATCAAGGTTGTCCCAGTGGTAGTAGGTGTACCTGGGGCTGTGAGTGAGCCCTAAGATTGAAGAGTGACTCGAACAGATCCTAGAAATGACATCTTTCTCAGTCCAGAAGAATTTAATCCGAGTAACAGCAAATATTCTGCGCACCCTCAAACTTCCAGGCCTGTGGTAGATGGCACAAGCAAGACCAATATCTAAAAGAGTCACACAGAAATATATACTTTTATATACCTATAATCATTTTTTATGCAGTTCCTATCTTTTAAAGCAATCTTGGGCCAATGGAAGTGATATATAATCAAATATCTTATAGTGTGATCATAATAGTGAAACTTTATTCTATGTAAAATGGTTGTTCCCATGGTTACATAATCTTATGAGAGAGAAAGACTGGCAGAAATAAACGTTTGGAGCATATATCTATCCTCCTTTTTTCCTGGAAAGTGTTGAGCACAGCAATGACAGCCCACTGTTTCCAGTGCCAGTCACTGCAATAAATACGCCCGGAACATCCTCCACGTTTAATTAAAAGAGCTAACCGTGCTGAAGAGCAGGGCTGACTCCGATGTTAACACTCCTAATGGATGTCTGCGGTCCGGCCTGGCAGAATCATCCGTTAGCGTATCTTATCTATGATAAGTGAACTCTTAATCAACCCTGTGACTGCTGAAGGCCTCCTTTGCCTCAAGTTAATTCCACTTCAGTTTTCATCTTGCCAACATATTGGGTTTGGAGGCAGTGAGTAAGCAGTAGGTGGATGCGGTCCTACTCCAGGCTCTGTAAACAGTCCTCCACCACAGGCGTAAATGAAACACCTTGACGGATTAAAACGAGGGGGGGAGCAAACAGGTGGAAGATGGTGTAACAGATATTGCAGAGAGGGCTAACTGCTCGGCACAGCTTACAAGGCTCCACTGTGGTCACTGTTTTTAATACATCACTGTACTGCTTAAAGTTATGAAGAAATGTTTTCCTGCTTATCACTCATTCTATCAAACTTTACTCAATACAGTGATACATTGTTACAAGAATGGCAGGCAATGTTTTATTTATCAGTGTATAATGCAGTGTGCCAATTTCTACAAGCTCCCCCTAACAGGATTTAAAAGAGAAGGGGGAGGAGGGGGGGTTCACTGCTGAGTTATTTATGATACACCAAGAAAAACGTCGTTCAACCTAGCTTTCTTTCTCAAGGAAAACCTAGCTCATCTTTGCTTTCTCTCTCAATGAAAAAAGCACAAAACATGGACATCTGTAATCTGGGATATGAGTCAGCATGAGACACCCACACAATACATTTAGAGTTTGACCCCAAGATGGCTTCTGAATTAATGAAACAAAAGTACTGTACAAATGAACAATATAACAATAGGCATAGAAAGTAGACGATAGGAAGGACTAATCATTAAGAAGGTTTGAACATGTCGTTGGTCAACAGGATATACTGTACAAAGTTTCTATAATAAAAAAATGACTGTGACCCATTAAGCAGAATATTCACAGAAAGGGTTTGTTTTAGTCTTTGAACAATGATGAATTTTCTTATGTTTTGTTTGCTACTATAATGTAATCCAGTGTTTCTTAGTCATTAAGCGATGTAGCTAATATGTTGGGTGTGTTGTGGGAAGAAGAGCTCAAATATGAACAAGGCAGGGCTGTTCCATGACCAGGACAGAGATACTCTCTATATAGGCTTTGTATCTTACCACTTTGAGAATATTTAAAAATGTATTCAATATTAAAACACGACACATGTCAGAGGAATATTGATGCCAATATTTATAGTGTCATTAAAGAACTAATGTATTTTTTAAAATGTAATTAAAAGCCTACAAAGACAACCATTTACCCAGGAGACTGTGGTGCAGTTCAGAAGTTGCCCATCTGCAATTCTCCAGCAGAGCTCAGGAAAAGATGAAAACGAGGACTGATTGTCATGGTCTCTATCAGATTTCAGCATTACTGGCCTTAATATGATTAGAGATCCATTGTACTACGCTGGGCTGAGAAGCATGTTCTTTTCATATCCTGCCTGTGCGGAAATGGGAAACGCTGAACACGGAACAACACGCTGTGCTGAAAACTGTGCCTCCAGCATAAATGGTATGTCTGGAGACATTTGAGCAGTGAGAGTATAGTCTGGAGAGTATAGTTTAGAGGGTATAGTCTGGAGTGTATAGTCTTCAACTTCAATTCTGGTCTTTAATAGACAATGTCACCACAGTATAATGCAGTATGAGTGTTTCCAATTGTGTTCTGTTTTTGACAGTATCATTTGGTAATAAATGTTTTTGGATATGAGACAGAAATCACTTTCACAGCCAAGCAATGCAGTACTGCCACTGACAAGAGTCTCATAAAGAATGCACCTAGCTTGGATTTTTAAAAATATTTATCCATCAAAAGAAATAGGAGATATATGCAGCAAGTGCAACGTGAACGACTTTTATTTAAAGGTAGATTGATAAATCACGTTGCATTTTCCCCAGCCCATAACACAATGTTTGCATGAAGGAATAACATCTGTAAAATATGGGCTGGTTTGAGAATGCAACTGATGGATAGAACAAAAACCCTACAGCTGTTTGCAGAGGAACAGACAAAGCACTGAAGTATGCCCTTGGCCTATGCAGATGAACTTAAATGACTCAGCTGTTTCCTCAAGTCTATAACCATCTTCTGTAGTTCGTGGATGCTTATATCCGTGTTGCCCTGATGCTACCAGACTAACAGATAATCACCTTCTGTCTGTATAGCCAGCTCATCTATTTGATAAAACATTTAATGCCTAAAACAAACCAAAAGTTAAGAAATTAAATGAGATACTTCTGCACCTCAGACTCATATATCAATGCATTAGTGGTCAGTGTATCAGTGTATAAGTGATTCAGTGAATCAGTGATTAAGTGAATCTGTGAATCTGTGTACCTGTTACTCAGTGCTTCAATCAGTGCTCCATTCTGTGGGAGTCATGAATGCCTGCACTACGTTGGGCACTGACTGCATGCTGAGTTCAGCTCACCACTTTGCTAGCATGCCCTTGATGAACCAGAGCAAGTATATCAACACAAGGAGGTTGTGTAAACTGTGGAGTGCAGAGGGTCCCTGCTTCTGGACAGCTTTGCTACAGTTGCATGTTTCTTTTTTGTTTCACATGTGACATGGTTTTAAATGTTCCAGGTGCTGGAACTTTGCAGAACTCACACACTCCCTTGCAAATAGGGCAGAGCTAAAATCACACAGTGAAGGTTGCTAGGCAACACTTTTGGTATCAGAGTTGTGAGATTTCTGTTCTTTCCCTCAGTAGGAGATTCTATTTAGTCTTTTTTTCTTTCTCTCTCATTACGGTATAGCCAGCATGAGAAGCAATCCATGATGTCTTTGCATGTTGTTCCCATTTCCTTATACTGGAACGCCAGGTCTTTTAAACACTCAGTAGACTGAAAGAGGGGATTGCCTGACTTACTGGTGGGTCCAGACACAGCTTCTCCAAGCTACACTACCTACACAAATCATTCTCCAGTTTTCTGGTTAAAAATGGTTTTTTTGAAAACACAAAACACTTAACCTTTAGACCTTTGTATTTGCACTGCCACTTAAACCATACACAGACATCTAACTGGTGTTCTGTGCATTTCAGGTTGCAGTCCGTTTAAAGGTGGTTGAGTTTTGCTGCACTGTATTTGCCTCAAATTTGTGTGTTACTAATGGATGATGGTAGTGTCAGAGCAGGAATCTGCCTAGAATCACTTTAACCAATGCCGCAGTCTGGGAAGAAACACTCTAACCAGTGCCGTGGTCTGGGGAAGAGGCCATCTGAAAATGGGCTACATCAAGGTAGCTTACGCTGAATCATGTAATGAGCTGGAGAATCAAGAATATATATGTGGAGTGCAAGAGGTGTGTTACACCTTGAAAAAAAAAGAGAAGCATGTGGCGACAGGACATGTTTGGGGAAAATGGTGAAAATAGAGGAAAGAATCTCTGAAGAATTTCACTATTGAAGCCTGATCACTGATGCTGCTATTATAAAAGGAATATACTTTATCCCCAAATTTGTGTGTGTGTGTGTGTGTCCTTGTGAGTAAAGTTCTGTAAAGGTTTTTGTCTGTCGAGAGCATTTGAGCAGTGATGTGTTTGTATGCAGCAACACCTGTACTGGAACAGAAGCAAATGTCAAAGCTCAAGTGAATGGGAAATCACAAAATGAAGGCACTTTTCAATTTAAATAGGAAAACTGAATCATCAGGAATACAAGAGGCTGATTTACACTTGTGGGTAACATCATACAATATATTAGAACCAGATTCAAAAATAATTCATTCATGCAGGGAGGCTCCTACATATTTTCGCAGAATGGTAAGGAATATTATGAAGATCCAGTCAACAACCAGCATGAGATGTAGCATAACCTCAGTCAACTCAAAGGGGCTTCTAACACCACTGTCTGCTGCCTTACCTGCCTCTGTTGTTCACTAAAAGCTGCATTCAAGCGAAGAAACACAACAGCACCTTCAAACAAAGCAGGTACACAGCCAAAAGAACATCACTCACGCCTTCCACTAACCTATGCTTTTACACAATGATCTAAAAGACTAATGTGGAAGGGTCTGACATCTTTTCCCCTCTTTTGAGAAATAAACACTATGAATGTTCACAGTGGAGCATGAAGTTCAGCTTTCTCCCAGGGTCTTATAAAAGCTCTGGCACTGAAGCAGTGAGGGGGATGTCTTGTCTGATTGGAGTGCTCTGAGTCTGGCACCGAGGCTAGCCTTTTCATCACCACTCCAGGCAGAGAGGCTGATACACTTGCCTCCTCCCCTGGGATGACCAAATGAACACTAATGGTGGAGGGAGAAGCTCTGCTGATGGTCCTCTAATGGTGATGGAGGTAGTGAAACTGTGCCCTTTTTTGTGAGTTTGTAAGAAAGCACCAGCATGTGCTCCATCCGGGGAAGAGGACTCATTTTGTCTTAATTCCTGTCTCAGTGACCAGAATTTAACAGCGGTCAACAGAGGTTAGCACAGGTTGACTGAGGTTAACGAAGGTTACCCGAGGTTACCTGGGTCTATCTGAGGTTAACAAAGTTTGCCGAGAAAGTTGAAGGTTTGCCTAAGGTTTCTTGCTGGAAATAAATAAGTAAAGTGAGTTAAGCCAGAGCAGAAACAATGCTATTCATAATGTTTGGTAAGTTAAAGGTGCTGCATGACTAAAACTGGCCACAGCTGTGCTTTGTCAATGCAGACAATAAGTAAAGGAAACAAGGAAAACAGGAAGACCAGAAGCTGTAAATCCCCATGCTCTAGCTTGGTAATGGGACTACATTAATCAGTGACTCTTGAGAGTTATTCTAAGCATCTTCTCTTGAGGAATGGTGTAACATAACAGATGCATAAAACACTGTATTGAACCTCTGATTCGTACAGTTGTGACCTCCTCAAATCCTTATGCTTGCTTGTATGATAACATTATTCAACCTCAAATGATTCACAGTGGTATCACATGCCTGTAAAATGACACTCAACCACTGACTTATGTGCACAAAAGAAGAGCCTTTCTTGTGCTTCAATGGTTGAGAATGGGATTTAATTTGCTCAGGAACAGTGGCTCCAGAACAAAGATAAATGTAGGTCATTTTTACATTTTTTTTTTACATATCACTTCTTTACATTTATATTTACTGCATTTGGAAGAGCTACTTAAAATAGTGGAGGGTTTTTTCTTCATGTAGTAAATCCTCCTGGTCTATTAGGCCAGTATGCTAGGCCAGCACATTTTTTTCCTTCTTTTTCTTCTCTCTCTCTCTCTCTCTCTCTCTCTCTCTCTCCTCTCTCTCTCTCTCTCCCTCCCCCACCTCCATCTCCCCATATGGAAAGATGGTCTCTAGGGGCCCTATGGTTGGATGTACATTTAGCTCCCCATCAGTAATCAGCCTACTCCATTTAACCCAGCATACCTACAGTCAGCACTGCTGGGAAGTGCTGAAGGTAAGAGCGACATTTAAAACCTATTTACTAGTTTAATTAATACATTAATTATAAAAATAAATGAAAAATTGAAAAATGAAAATTATAATGTATTATTTTTTATTACTGTTGTAGTTATTGTTGTGGTTGTTAACAGAAAATATGTGCAGAAAAAATCAGCGGGATATACTCATTTAAATGGTTTCAAGTACGTTTGTTTGCCTTAAGAGTGCCCTATACATCACTATTATTTCGGCAGCTCTAAGTTCAAACATTTATTTATCAAACTGAACACGTGATCTGGCCCAGTATATACAACATTAGTGCCTTGCTCAGTGTATAAAAATTGTAGTATATTTGCCCTTGGAAAAAATAGTAATAAATGAACTTTTTATGAAACGTGCAAATATATGTCTGGAGGTAATGTAGCAGTTAATGCAGTTCATGAAGGGGTTGGATTTGTGTCGGTTTTTCTCTGTCATGATTATGTTTACAAGAAGTGATTACGATAGTTTTAGCTCTTCAAGCCTCGAAAGCTGCTGCTATTGTGTGTCCCTTGCTGGTTCACTGTGTTGTTATTGGTTCATTAGCCACGTCTCTCATTGCGAACGTCATTTGAAAAGCGTCATCTTGACCAATTAAGAGCCGTACTTTGCAGGTTGCTCACAAGTTCCATCGAAGCAACTCGAAGAGCTTTGGTACTCCGTGGAGCAATTAGACGGCAGGCGCAGCCCTCTCTACAGAAGTTTTATTGTTTTCTGTTTACTGGCATCCCCTAAGCACATTCTCAGAGCAAAGACGCGCCGACTTGCTCCGAGAGACGCAAGAATTCAGCACTGGAGCTGTCCGGTCGGAGCGACCTTGATGCTGGACGGTCAACTTTAAAAGGGTCTTGATGCGTTTTTGCTTCTGTGCGGTCCACTGGCGAAACTGGGCTATACCGAAGACACACTAGTGTGTGGTATACTGTCACGAGCAGACACACAAACCCTTCCGGAGCTGTGACATGCCGATTTGCAGTGCTTAAAAGACAAAGAGAAAGCGAGACTCAAGTCCGGGAGTACAGACGTGCCTCTTTCCAGGTATGTCTCAGTATAAACTGCAAAATTGTGACGCAAATCGGCATGAGGCTTTTTACGTTTGACGACTGAAACTGCAGAGACATTTCGGAAATATTGTGCATCCGCAATGACCGTGCAGTGATTGCACAGTTTGCACAGTTTTAACAAGCGTTTAATTGCATCGGCGTCCCAATACAAGCTGCTCACTGCGCGCGTGTAGTAATACCAGAAGCTCAAGAAGTCATGCATCGGTTTTAGCTCGAGCGAGGGTGTAATTACTCATTTTCGCTTCTAAAAAACAGAATGTGTATCCCACTCGCGAGATTTAGGTCAGCGTTCACAGAAGGGTGTGGATGAGCTTCGCGTGGTATCAAACGAGTTCGTGCATCACCTTCTCACAAATAAAATCGGACATGTAGTGGTAGAGTTCTCTGAAAAACAACCAGTAACTTTCACCTTTGAGTCGAATTAAGTGGCTTGGTCTTGTTGTATATGTAAATGACCGTACCGCAAGAAACTCTATCTTTAAGGTATTCTTGCACGTAGCCTCCTATGTCATATGTGCGTAATCACATCCTAAGTATATGTTCTGGGATCTCACTGCGCGTAGGTAAGTGTGCCATATCAGATATTTATCTTGGTAAAATATTCGTGCATCCGAGCCGACGTCTTTAAAGACTGTAAATGGCTTGTGATCCTGCTTCTAAGTATTTTATGTTGGGCGCAGGCAAACACTCGGACCGATCGTGGACAGTGATGCGGTCAGTGATGCGGTATTAGTGTTGGCTATATGGCGAGGGACGATTTTAAGTGAAGCGTGTCGTCATTTGTACAACGTTTGATGTCTCACCATGTTTGAAATATGCTGTCTATATGCACAGTATATAAACTTCCTTCTCCTTCTACAAGTAACAGAGGAATTACAAAGTCTAAGGTTTTACAACAAAATGCAAAATATATTTGTTGGTTAAAGTTTATGGACCAGTATGTAAATAATCATGTGAACTAAATATCTGCTTTGAGAACTGCTGATTTTGTCCCTTTCTTTATTAGATTTATCAGTGCCAAGCAGACAGACAAGCTAAACATATCTGGTGTTTCTTTTCTACCAAATCTATGCAAGTCCTTTTTGGCTGAAAAATGACCATCATTGGAAGAGCTATTCTGTATTCTCCCTGCTGTCATCATAAATGCTGCCTGTGTTCTTCTGCCAGTTCGCTTGTCTTCTCCCACACTAAAATGTTCTGTTGGAAGAGGAAATGACCTTTCTTGGGAGATGCCTGTCCTTTTTTACAGTCCCTGGTCTTGTTTCTGCTGGGAGCACTGGTGCTGGCCACGACTTGCTCATCCCCAGAATCCCAGGCCCCCCGGCGCAGCACTCGGAAAATCTCTCTCATCTCTGCCTGCCTGCCTCTAACGCCGGGCAAACTCATTGCACATTTTATTCCAGAATGCAGAGAGATGCTCTGTTTCATCTCCTGGAACTGCACGAGCTCACAATCCCCATTGTGAGCTGCTCCGTCTCCATTGGTTGGCAGCAGCTCTGTGCCTGACAGAAACTGAATGCCAGCATTCCCCCCCCCCCCCCCCCGCTGCACTCTCAACACATGCACACTTCATTTACATTCAAATTCTTCCATGTTCTCTGTGAGCCATGGGGCCTTTAAGCTAGCATGAGAGTCCAGTGTCACGGTCAGCCAGTGAGCTTCATTCGTAGCATAAGATGTTGATGGCAGCAACTGAAACGGAGAGACAATGTGTATATACTTAACAGGGGCAGGTATATGGAGGGGCTGGGGGTGAAAGGGCATCAGGTTTAGTCTACTCTCATATATTTTGCCCAAGTTCTTTGGTACAAGCCAATATGGCACAGAGCACTGAGCTTATGTGATTATGACTGTCCCGATCCACCATGTTCAGTGAGAGCTGGACCATGTTCAGTGAACACTCACCATGTCCAGGCTTTCGCTTGGCTGGGTTTGTTGTGGGGTGGGTGTTCGTGGTTGTGCTTGTGCACTGGCAGAAGAGAGCCTCGTGAGCTCATTAGAGTGATTAGTTCCAGGGCTTTTGCTGGGAGCAATGGGAAACTGTTCCCATGGATAGAATGCAGGCTTTGTAGCTTCCTCATTCACAGAGCTCTGCCCTACAGGAGGACCAAAGAAAAGCTGAGCCTGGTTGGGATTCCAGTCAGTGCAGAGCAGCAATGTAAAGGAGTCCCATGAGATGCTGTGTGAAACAATATTACGGTGATGGCTACATGTAGCAGCAAAGCTTCTGTCACGGCAAGATGCTCCTTACCACAACACACATTTTAGATCGGCTTTTGAAAAAGCAAGCAGATAAGCACCAAGGGGTTGTTTCTGCCTTTATCTTAATCCTGACAGCATGACTTGGGATATCAGTATCAAGGGCCTACTAGTCCCCTCTGCTCCAAGGTCCCAAAGCTTGATACAACACAGAGACCTTTTGCTTAAAAAAACATGTGACCTGGGACAGTATTTGCTGCAGCTTTGACTCAGCATGCACAAACTCTTAAAGCCAATTATTCTCTATGGAATAATCAGGTAAAACGGAAGTTATTCTCTGTGGAATAGGCAGGCTGGAATAATCCATAATGACCTTCCACTGCAGTCCCTGGTTACCTGCTGAATACTGATTGTAGAGCAAGGTGTCCCAAGACCTCTCAGGAATTCTCACTAACCAATAAAGATCAATTTCCTAGATTCAGGATTGAATTCTAAATATCCAGTTCTTATATTCTGAAGATCAAATTCCATGACAGTACCTGTGCTCCCTGGTAAACAAACCCATGACCGGGGGTTGCTAACACCTTACACTACCTGCTCAGTCAGATCAGACAGGAACACACAATTTAAAAATGGTTTCACAAAGGGGAACTTTACACAAAATAAAATACTGTCTAACATGATGTTTCCAGAAGTAGACAAAAAAGCAAGCTCTTTAAAGAATGGGGCTGACCCAAAATGCTTCCTTCTTTTAAACCCAGATGAAACATCATCCTTTCCAGCCTGTTTGTCAGTGACTGCTTTTTTTCAGTACACAGTCATTATTTTGTGTTCACCAATTTGATGATGTTTAATCCGGAATTCAACAGGACCAGACAGGTTTGTGCTGAGGTCACTCGTTTAGGAAGGCTAAAGTAGACTGAACTGTCATTGTGTTGATCAATATTCTGTCCACCTCAGTGAGAGGCACACAGTGAGGTTCAGATGGCAGGGAGATGTTAGTGATCGTGATTCCAAGATTTGCTAAAGGCTCATAAAACCAACTTAAACATTTTACTGTTTCACTACGCTGGTCAGGCACACACATGGCACTTTAAAGTGCTATGTGATTCAGTCCCAAAGAAAGATGTAAAACATTTTCCACCATAAAGCAGACAAAGCAGTGGTGTTTTGGTAATAGAAATGAACATAATTTAAGCATACAGCTTTGATAAATGTACAGTCTTATGATTTCTGTATTATTATTAATCGAATATCGATATGAGGTCTGTATGCACCACAGGTGGAGTTGGTAGAGCTGAGTCACAGTACTGCCAGTCAGTGGAAGGATCAGGAATTCCTAATGCCGGAATTTGTTTCAATGTTGCCATCTTTCCCCCTTCACCACAAATCCTTTATTAAACAACAAGAATTAACATTTTCAGGGTGAGCTGGCTGCCAAAGGAACCATGTCCTTTAAGGGATTATAGGAAATCGAGCCCTTTTCTAACATCCAGTGCAGCCAAAGATGGAAAATGTATAGATAAATGAGTCGCTTGGAAAAGTTTTTGTTTAATGCAATTTAATTTTCATTTTAAAATTACATTGAAAACGATCAAGATTAACAGTCAGTCTCTAAACATTATATTTACTTAATCACTTGTCATTACACCAACATGTAGTACTTCGAGTCCTGTTTATTTGATTTTTATGTTTTTAACAAACTCCACAAGGAAACATGATCATGTTAGTGAAAATATTTACATAAGATGTTTTGCTTGTGCATAAGTGTTGCTTCCAGAAGTCTAGAAGCCAACACTTCATTACATGATTCATTGTATGTTCATTGGCTCTCTTTTCTAATCAGTCATTTAAATACGTTCATTATGACTGACTCAGGCACTTAATCAGTGTTTACTGTTGTGAATAATCATGTCAGCAGGCAGAATTATTGATGTGGGTACATCAGATGTTGTTTTAATGACATGGTTTTTGATATAGTTGCGTAGAAAATCATTGTTCCCGTGGTCTCAGAAATCGGTGATCACACCACATTTGTCATAATCTCTGCAGCGTGTGACCTCGGTGACAACAGATATACTCTCTTAAGTGTAAAGCTGATCTGAAAATTGTGCCTGTGATATTAGAGTCTATCTGACAGCCACTTACAACTCAGCATTTGGCTAATAGTTTGCAAAGGAACCGGTAAAATTCAGTTCTCTTCTTTACCCCACTGCCAAGCTCACATATGAAAGCACTGACAGATATGCTGGCATCAACCTTGCCAGTAAAGAAGAAAATAATTAAATCCCAAACCTTAATTAAATCCATTTAAAATTCATAGGGATGGCTCAGAATGTCATCTTCCTCTGCGTCAGAGATATCAAGCAATTTCCCACTGGAGAACAGAAGAGATGGGGATGATGTTTAGTAGCAGTGGGGGGAATATTCAGCAGGAAGACTCAATCTGTCGGGAGATGATGAGATGGTATTTGTGTAACAATCACAGGGCTAGCAAGTACCACAGAGCCTCTTGTAGCTCCTTATGTTGAACTGCAGAGGGAGCTGTCTCTTGTTGGCAAATGTAAGTTAATTTAAACAAAACAATTACAAAATATAGAGTTGGTTTTCACCACCTAGACAGGGTCGTAACAACCCTTATTTGTAATTCACTCAGTAAGGCGGGACCTGAAGCAGCGCGTCTACTCCGAACGCTTTACGAGGACAGAGCTGCAGTGTTTTCAGAGTTTATTGATTGTTGCTTAAATCAAACATGCTGATTCATGAATCATGGCAGTTGGCCGGCAGAGACATCAGATCACAGTGTCTCTCAGCTGACTGAAAAATCAGACATCCCTCTATCCTGCAGAGGACGACAGCACGTTGGTGTTTCTACACCAGACGATCAGGATTAATTACTGAGGCTAGCTCTCTTTTACATGCACGCGCACGCGCACGCACATGCGCGTGCACACACACACACACACACACACACACCACACACACACCTGAAAATCATGCCTCAGGGCCAGCAGTAATAAATCAGTTGTGATTGCTGAGTGCTGCACAAAATAATGGTGAAAGACACAGTCCAACTGAAATGGGTAATTCAAAAAAAAAAAAAAAAAAAAAGGTCTAACTATCTCATGACTTAGGACTTGGATCTGGTGTCAGTGTTTACATCCTGTTGAACATGGCGTTATACTAAGTTGTGCCAGTATTCCATACTGCACAATTGGTTTCACACATTATTTCTACCTTCTGCCAAATTTTGGCTGTCGGAACAAAATCCTGGCAAAGACCTTTGGTTACAGGACTTCAACTGGTCACATCTGTGAATGCATTTTTGGCTGATGAGAGCAAATCCCAGATGAGCCGTCTTGCTATGACATGCTGAATAAATATGGGTCCAGGATTGTCAGTTTCAGTCACAGGAGACAAAGGCAGGATATTTGACTGATTTTGCATTCTATTGATATAAAATTTTACCCATCAACCTCTTTCAAATGAGTCTTAGACGGAGACCGCAATTCAGAGTTCACCTCAGCTGCTATAAGCACTATATTAGTGAGGCTCTGACGCAGATGCACTTGGCCAGGTGGGATGCTTCAGACTATACTCATGTGGTGCTGTTTGATCATTTGGCTTAAGTTGTACTTCATGTTTTTCTGCTTGGGGGTTTAATGGGGTTTGGTAAGCAGTAATGACAGCTGTTCAGTGCACAGTTTCTTGTGATGGCATAAGGGCTTCTATTGCTTCAGCTGCAGTCCCAAAAAGCTTGTGTGTGTGTGTGTGTGTGTGTGTGTGTGTGTGTGTGTGTGTGTGTGTGTGCGCGCATGTTAGTATTAGGGAGAGGGTGTATTTAGCTACATCATTTGTAGTGTTCCCATGATGGGAAAAAAAAAATATGACTTTAGAAATGTATACACTGTGACACTATAACTGACTAACAGAGCCAAACCACTTCCTTTTGTATTCTGTTAAGGTCAGGTGCTGGTGTAATCTGCGCAGTACTTAGCTACGGTAATATGACAGGAAATACAACTGAAGACTCAACTCACTTCTATTGCTTTTGTTCATGTCCTCCTTAACTAACCCTCTGACTTCACATTCATCTTTTAAATCTTGAGGCTTAAAGCCACAAACTCTGTTTCCTGACCTGCTCGACAGTCTGATCCTGATTTCTCCTTGCCTTGCCTACTGGAGAGAATTTATAGTCTTAAGTTAGTTCGTATGGGCCATCTGACATCTGCTCTGTCAGACTCTGTAGGTTTTGCTAGGTCACCTCACAATGCATTTAACCATTTTGTATATCAATTCCTTTTAAGCACTTTATCTTTGAATGTTTACCAACTGCTAAAGATGATTGAACTGCATAAGAAAGGTCTTTTGCTGATTCCTCTCTCTCTGCGTTGTAGCCATGGGTGTACTGATGTCCAAGAAGCAGCAGGTGGAGAAGGTGCAGAAATGCAGTGCGGTAGTCTCCGCGTTTCGCGAAGGCTTAAAGAACCAGCCGACCACTGCCCAGCCTCACGAGAGTGCAGAGAACAGAGAGGGCTTCGCCGAGCCTCAGAGCCCGCCCAGAGAAGACGAGTCCACACACAAAGAGGAGGACGGAAAACCAGGACCTTCCTCCACTCCGCCCAAGGAGGAGAACAAAGCCAATCAGGAGGCATGGGGCCGCCTACGTGATGGCAAAGGGGTGGAGCCCGAGGAGTTAAAAAAGGATCATCAGCTCACGCCTCCGGCATTCGTGCGACCGAAGAGGCAAGTGAACGACGATCAGCCTGCGCAGGTCGAGCTGAACCAGAGAGAACAGGTAATGACAAAATCAACAGCAGCAGCGATGATTACTAGTAGATGGCAAAAGCTTCCAAGAAAGTCACATTCTAAACATGAGCCTTATCATCTTGGATGGGGTACCATGGCAACAAACAGACTTGCGCTCTTCCATGTTATACACTGAGCCTTCATACTAGAGTCATATCATCTAGTGCATGGTCTCAGAAGCTGACAAGAGCCGATTTAAATAATCATAGTAAAACACATGTGAACACTCTTTTTCCATGCAGTCCGCTGTCTTCCCAAAAAAAAAGCAAATCATTCAGGGCTAGGTTTGTCAAACGACCATCTTTAAATTGTAGCGAGAGTATTACACACTCGTTTTTAACCCTACAGCAATATGACCCAGGTATTTTTTTCCCCACAAGGTTCCAAAATAAATGTGTGTGTACATGTGTGAGTGTGTGTTCTCGGTTTATTTGAGGCTTTCAGGGAGTTGGTCATGTGGACCTGAGCCCTCTGTTAAAAGGGAAAATTCTATGAACAGCCGACAGCAGAATCTTCAGCCTCTTAGGATATCTGGTCATGCTGTTGGCACCAAGCAGACTGTGGGTTGCATAGAGGCCCGGACTGAGTGAGAAAGAGAGGGGGAGAGGTAGAGTTGTGGAGGGAGGGAGGCAGGGAGAGGGAGAGCATGTTGCAGATAGAGAGAGGGAGTGGGATTCACATACAGAGAGAGAGAAAAAGCAGGCAGGCTCTGCTAGCATCCAGATCCTGGCTGATTAATTCGGGTCACTGCAGCTGACATCAGCGTAGCTGCTGTTTCTGTCGCACTGGCCTGCTGGATGACAGCCCTCCACTGTGTCTCATTGTTTCCTGCGCCGCTCTCACCGTGGAAAAATGTCAGTGGAGAGCAGAGCGAGAGGCACCTCTCACTTTGCTGTTGTCTGTTATGAGGGGGCATGCTTATTGTGAGGGTTTTCTGAAGTTGGGGATAAAGGCCTTGTGCTCTTGGCTGGAGAGCTGAAAGCAAATGGATGGTTATGAAACAGGTTGCAAAAGCACCATCACTGCAGTAATGTGTATTTACTGCAGTAATGTGAATATTACAGTGTTGGGGCCCAGAAAAAAAACATATGCTAGGCAGCATGCAACATTTCATTCTTGTTCTTTGGCTTCTAAGAAAGAGAAAATTAATATTTAGACAAAAAAGTTTACATATTTTCCTTGGATTTTAAATCATGCATGAAATATAGCTAACTACATTTGAGAGATCAATTCTGTTCTCATCAGTGAGGGTAGGTGATGGTAGTCACTTAGGAGGAAAAAATGAAATCCTGAAATTGGACTCTAACAGTGAGGATGACTCATTGCAGTGAAGGAGAAAGATAAGGTGACTGTGACCATTTCTGACTGCTTGAAAAGAGAAACCCTGACTGAGAGAGAGAGAAAGTTCCCACCCTTCCAAACCTTCATCACACACCCATTCGGATGCCGGCATCCTACTTGGATGATGTCCATGAGGGGGAGGGAGGGAGGGAAAGGGGGGAGAGAGAGAGAGAGAGAGAGAGAGGAGGGAGAGAGAGAGAAGGGGGGAGGGAGGGAGGGAGAGAGAGAAGGAGGGAGGGAGGGGAGGAGCGAGAGAGAGAGAAGGGGGGAGGGAGGGAGGGAGAGAGAGAAGGAGGGAGGGAGGGAGGAGCGAGAGAGAGAGAGAGAGAGGAGGGAGGGAGAGAGAGAGAAGGGGGGGAGGGAGAGAGAGAGAGGAGGGAGGGAGAGAGAGAGAGAGAGAGAGAGAGGGAGAGAGAGAGAGGAGGGAGGGAGAGAGAGAGAAGGGGGGAGGGAGGGAGGGAGAGAGAGAAGGGGGGAGGGAGGGAGGGAGAGAGAGAAGGAGGGAGGGAGGGGAGGAGCGAGAGAGAGAGAGAGAGGAGGGAGGGAGAGAGAGAGAAGGGGGGAGGGAGGGAGGGAGAGAGAGAAGGAGGGAAGGAGGGAGGGAGGGAGGGGAGGAGCGAGAGAGAGAGAGAGAGAGAGGAGGGAGGGAGAGAGAGAGAGAGAAGGGGGGGAGGGAGGGAGGGAGAGAGAGAAGGAGGGAGGGAGGGGAGGAGCGAGAGAGAGAGAGAGAGAGGAGGGAGGGAGAGAGAGAGAAGGGGGGGAGGGAGGGAGGGAGGGAGAGAGAGAAGGAGGGAGGGAGGGAGGGAGAGAGAGAGAGAGAGAGAGAGAAGGAGGGAGCGGAGGAGCGAGAGAGAGAAGGGGGGGAGGGAGAGAGAGAGAAGGGGGGGAGGGAGAGAGGAGAGAGAGAGAAGGGGGGGAGGTAGAGAGAGAGAGGAGGGAGGGAGAGAGAGAGAAGGGGGGGAGGGAGGGAGGGAGAGAGAGAAGGAGGGAGGGAGGGGAGGAGCGAGAGAGAGAGAGAGAGAGAGAAGGAGGGAGCGGAGGAGCGAGAGAGAGAAGGGGGGGAGGGAGAGAGAGAGAAGGGGGGGAGGGAGAGAGGAGAGAGAGAGAAGGGGGGGAGGTAGAGAGAAGGAAGGAGAGAGGGAGGGAGGGGAGGAGAGAGAGATAGAGAGAGAGAGAATATGATCAGCTCTCTCCACCTTTCAGCCACTGCTGCCCTTTCATGCACCGCTGTGCAAAAGGTCAAGCTCGTTGGTTGTTATTGTACGTGAATACGCAGAGGAAGGAATAAACCCTAGAAGGACTAAAATCCTCCTTATCCCACACCGCATACATGGCTCATGACACAGACAAAGCCATGGGAAATATGGCAGAAGTTCAGCGTCAGATGCTGGGATGAAGAGCACAGGGGGAGAGTGAGGAGAGGTTTTTTCTTCTCTGGGCTTTTTACGGGAGGCTAACGGAGATGCTAATGAAGCAGACATTACCAGGGTCAGCCGGTTCAGCACAAATAACACAAAAATGAAAGCTCAGTCAATCAGCTTTATGTATATGGTCCTTTTTCAAGGCAAGATTACAAAATGCGTCACAATAAAGAAATGCTTATATTTAAAACAATGTTAAAATAGCTAAAGAAAATAAACAAATATACACAAATTAGCACATTACTCATGACTGCAACTGCAAAGCTACAGAATAAAATTTTCTTAAATGGGGATCTGGACTCTGAAAGTATGATATCAAGGGGAAGACAAGCATCACTGTGTGTTTTACAGCCCAAACGAATATAGTCAAACAGACTCTGAGGAGCCAGTGATGAATAACGGTGTTTATATAATAACAAACTGTATGCAGCTTGATCAAAACTCTGTTATTATTCATTATATTACTGTGGGTCTGATGAGGATTGTGAATGCCAGTTGCAGAACTTGCTTTATTTTGGAAATGGAAGACTTGTGTGACCACAAAGTTCGATCACATAAATACAAAATAATATGGGGGTCAAGTTCATGTGAGGCTGAAGTTATCAAGCAAAATTTCTCCTCAGCTCACTCAAATCCCAAAAAACCTGAATGCAATGACTACATATTGTCTGGTTTGGTCAGAGTTTCTCACTCAATGGGGACTCTTTTTTTTTTTTAAATTTTATTTTTTGGGATGGGCAGTGTGAGGCTCCTCGTGACTGAAAGTGCTACAGTAGTGGCCATTACTGCTTAGACCTGGAATATGAGAATGTGAGGGTGTCAACTGGACTGCAGCCTACAATTTCAGTAGTACGTGGACATTTGGCTTGATGAAATCACTTGGAAAATTTGATGTTTGTATTTTCAGTTCCCTTGTACTGTGACTGTGCAAATTAAGTACAAAATGTCACCTGTAATGAATGACCTCACAATCATGGTTTCAGCTTAGATCCATTGTGCAGGATAATGGAGACATATGTCACTGTCCATCGAGTCATGACCATTTGAAGCCTCAGGCTCTCCTTCTGCTCAGTGTATGACCATCTGAGGGTTAAAACCAAACCTCACCGCTCTCCTAGCGGTTTGAACTCATTCTAGCTAGAAATGAATGACCATGAGCACTTGAGTCAAAATCAAGTTCTCTCTTCCTCACCCTTATGAGAGCCTGAGCTATACTGTAAGCTCCCCTGTAAACTTTACTGTAACCTCCACTGTTGGCTGTACGGTAGCCTCCACTGTAAACTCCACTGTAATCTGTAAGTGCTACTACAGATGGATGTGCTCTGTCTTTCTCTCTCATAACCAGCCTGTAAATGACGAAATGTGCGAGGTGTGTGAGGTATGGACGGCAGACGACTTGTTCCCGTGCCGGATTTGCACGAGGGTGTTCCATGACGGCTGTCTGCGGGAGATCGGATACCTGCATGCTGATGCCCTGCAGGAAATGAGAGAAACGGCTCACACTACCACTGGGTGGAGCTGTTACTACTGCGTAAGTCCATATTGACTGCACACACACAGACACAATGACGTGTATTCATACTGTTGCGCGCACACACACATCCTCTCTGGAATGGGTTAATATTTTTAAAACAATGTTGCACCCATTAAACATTTTCAACTCCCCATTGAATTGCATAAGTTTTTCTAGTTCTTAATTTGTTATTTCTTAAATTCTACATGTATCCCCTTTTAACTTGTAATGGTAGCTTAACAAGGCATTCTTTGGTATAAAGGTTCTATAGGATGTTGTTGGTTTGGCATTCCAAGCTCTAAAAGTTCTGGTTCTGCATTTGGTTGCAGGGCTATAGTTCCTAGAAGCCTCATTTGTCTAAGACTGCAGGGACCAGGCAATGATATTTCAGATGGTGTTTTCCCTATAGTGTTTTTACATCATAACCCTGTTGTGTAGTAATGCACTGTTTAGTTATTTTCCTTTTTGGAAAATCAGTGGTACCTTTTTGAAATGTAGCTTCCCTTAGTGTGGTGCTTTGGAAGGATCACAAATGATCCTGAATGGATCATCAGGCCATGATGGAAAGTTGGTATTCCTGTGACAGCGAGGTTCCTGCAGCTGCTGCTGGTGGTTTGAGGAGCCTAACATGTAGACAGGCCTGTCAGACTGGAGCACATTGCTTATCTACCCCTCACAGCGGGTGGAGGCTTAAGCTGTTTGTAGGTGCTGTTGGAGAGTGTGAAGCATTGTTTTGTTGTGACAGTCTGACTGTAAAAAGGACATCTCCATACACGTGCAAAACACACTCACACTCACACACACACACACACACACACACACACACGCATACATATGCGCAGACACACACGCACATGAATGAATGAATAAATAAATGAATGTCTGCACACGCATTCACTATTAATGCACCTGCATGCATAGACACACCACACACACCGACGGAAATATGCACTCACACTGACACACCGTCACATTCACTGACACAACTGTCCACATTTCACTTTTCCAGAGATCCTAGGACAGCTTCTTACCACTGTCCTGTAGAACCAACAAAGGGTTAGGGTTAAGCTAACCCTTAGCTGTAAGCTAGCAGCCCTTAACAAATAACCCTTAACCTCAAGCTAGCATCCTGCAACTTTAACTCGCCACATACTGGACGCATTTGACAGTTTGGGATTGTTATGGCTGATTTCTCACACATTTCCTTTGAGGATTCATCTCAAAGCTTTTCTGTCTCACTACTGCCTAATCCGCTGTGTGTGTGCTCGCACGTGTGTGTTGTAATCTTAAAGTATTTCCAGGTCTATAATAGAAAAGGTTTACAATGGATCATAATATTTATCCACAGGCTGGCAACAAATGGCTCAGCCGACTGTAAAATCACAGCAAAAGGATAAAACTTGCCAACTCTCTTGTTTCAGCAAAAGTACAACCACTGAAAATTAGCTGGTGGGAAAAAAAAAAAAAACCAAAAAAAACCAAAGGAGTTGTTACCTGAAGGTCCTGAATGATTAATTGCCACCATCACTGGGCTGTTTTTTTTTCACATATTTAATCATGGCATTTTTGCCACAGCCCTAATATACCTAATAAACATTTCCCTCATTCCAGAAAAGTCTTAACAGGTATTAGCAGACACGCTCACTTTGGTGATATCAATGACTGTAGAAAACAGAAAAGGCTTTTAACAGCAGGAATTCATCTCTTCACAATGGTGATATGGCCAAAAATGTAAAAACCCTAGACCCTAATATTTTTTTTACATTTATTTATTATTACAAATTTAGACAAATAATAAAAAAAAACAACTCATATGGACCCTACTATTAGCCCTTGACCCCACCAGCAGTCCTAGTCTTAGCACTAAACCCTAGGCCTTCCTGCTTCCCATACAATAAGCTGCTCCTGCTTCATTGACTGACCACCACAATTTATTTCTCTCTCTTTTAATATTTTAGTTTTTAAAAAGCCTGTCAGTGTGTGTGTTCTTCTTTTTGTTAGCCCCAAATACCGACTCTACCACCACATCTCAAATTTAGATCTTACTAGCCGGAACCGCTAGCGGTTACAGTTTAAGTGTGAGATAAATCGGTGCCTCAGGAGAACCTAACCCCCCAACTCCTGCTCCTCCCCCACCCTCAGCTCTGGCACTGTTGTTGAAATGGGTCTGAGGAGAACCGATAAAAACGCGCATCTCTGTTGCCCTGGGCACAAATGCTTTTAAAAGCCTCAGTCTGAAGGGAAACGATGCATCTGGTTGTGGAAGAGTGACTTCTGAGATCAAAGGACCTGCCTGCATTTGCTCTCCGAAAGCTTCCTCCTACACACACCACAAACTCATCAGGCTTTTTTAAGAGTTCAATTAGCCCATGAGATAATTACACTCCAATTCTGGTCTATTCATTGACTTGTATTACAAAGAAATGGATAGAGAGGTAAAGGGAGAAGGGGAGAGGAGGAGGATGACTTAATAATGATACATTTATAGCATTTAAAAAGTATGGATGATCGTTCTACAAAACCTTGTTCTCTGATCATTTAACTTGCATTACTACCTTACATTTCTATTACTTTTGTTTAAGTTTAATTGTTTCCTAATCCTGGACTGTGAGAACCTGAACTGTGTAATGTAGTGCTTTCGTTTCTCTAACACATGCATTTTAAAGTCTTGGCTTTAGTCATCAAGTGATGAGCTGAGTCTGGTTCATTGGGAAAAGTAAAAAGACTAAAATGTACAGTGCTCCAGGTTCCAGGATTTAACACTGGGGTTAAGAACACTGTTGAAATGTGCTTGATCTTATAATAACCCAGCAAGCTAATCAGCTAACCTGCCAACAGGGACCCAGTAGATTTGTGGTTTATATTTCACAAATCCATTACAAATACATAGATTTTATATTGATATTTTAGAACATGTAGATGGTACTGCCAGTCCATTTTTTGAACATATGGTAGATGCAAAATGTGCCTGTTTCCTTTGCTCTGCTGTAAAGCAGGCAGCATTTTCTCAAGTGGAGCGTTGTCTTGGCCAAACTATTCAGCCATCTTAGCACTTTTGTAATGGTTATAAAATAAACCTGTGAAAAAAGATTCCACCATCAGTGGGTGAAACTACAGTAGCATATTTCTTTTGCAAAACCCCCCCAAATATTCATTTAATTAACTGTTTTACCCATATCCTCTCTTGCCCATAGCACCCTCTATTGCTCACTTCCCACACATCTATCACGACACCGATCAGACACAAATATAGCATACATGGCTCATGACACAGAGAAGCAAATAATAGCAATAATCTTAAGCAGTGACATGCAGCAAGAAACACACATTTTATACTACTCACCAACAAAGAACATTTAAATTCAGTTTCGGGGGAAAAGTAATTTGTAATAAATAGATTTTTATCCCATGTACTGTCTCAGGACAATGTGAACCTGCTGCTCACTGAAGAAGAGATGTACAGTCTGATGGAGACCTTCAAACAATGCAAGATCATCCCAGGTGCCTCAATGCTCACAATTAGTTGAAATGATCCTGAAATCTTAAGCTTGTGTGGCAAGTGGTGGTATAGTCTGCCTCTCTCTCGGGCTTACACCTGCTGGGGTCCCGTGTTCTGTCCTGTCGTAGAATCCTGTCTCGTCTCAGACCAGCTCCTACAGTACAGGCACTTTGTATCCAAGCAACTGTTTGAGAAGGATCTAACTGATGAACAGGAAGAGGAGGTACTGGCTCAGTTCGCGGCCCTCGACCCCGACAAGAAAGGCCAGATAGAGTGGTCGGATTTCCTGTACCATGAATCCCTGTCCATACTGCAGAAGTTTCGCACACAGGTAATGACAGTCAGTACACAGTAGACTTAAATTTTTCTGAGTGTTGGCAGGATTAATCATCAAGATATCCATTTTATAAATCAGAGGAAACTTTTTATGCTGCCTATTTATAAGGATCTGAAGCCCAATTCCATTTCAGCCATTTTTTGACATGCATGTGTTTGGCAACCCGTTATGGTTTTGCCTCCAGAATTCACTGGTGCGTCTGCTGACGGCTAAAGAGCGCGACCGGGCGCGTGCCACCTTCCACAGCCTGGACCAGGACAAAGATGGCATCATCAGAGGAGGAGAGTGTAAGCAGGTCCAGGCCTCCTGGTTCCACAAGCTCAGCAGAGAGTCGCAGTCCTGCAGCGTCAGGTTGGCCAACCCGTAGTCCCAGCGGTCACTGAGCCAAGGGCTGTTCTCTCCCTTCACTTACTGTCCATAACAAGCACTTAAACAACCAGCGTAAGATGTTAAATGTAAATCAATGCCATTCATCGTCTGCCCGACTGTTTTGGGAACCAGTAAATGTGCAGACGTGTGGACATTTTTAAGGGAATAACAGCATCCTCTGCGTCTGTGGCTGCTCTTAGCAAAAGTTAAATGTTGTGGAGTCATCGATGAAATTGTAGTTATAATATCTCTTTTGCTGTTGATTCATCAGCTGCTGACTTAATGTTTAGGTGCACTGGGAGATAATGTAGAATATTTTTTTAAAACAAAGTTCGGCTACGGCGGAGGATTCCAAGCATGTAATACTGAACAGTAACGAACAAGGCTAAACAGAAACAACGCAGTCAGTCAAGGAGGAACAACTGGGTGTTCCCTGTCAGCTAGCTTAAAGCCACATGGAAGCCACAGAACGATGTGTTGGGCTGTTATCTGTGAAGATATAATTACACTATTTGGTTGATTTCCAGCTCCTCCCTGCAACTAATCTATTTGTCAGTAATATATAATGAACATTCAGAACTCTTTGAGTATGATGGCATTAATTAAACAGGGCTCCGTTTCCCAAAAGCACTGTAATATTAAGATCACCTTAACGGAAAATTGTTCAATGTAATATTGGAATATATAGCATTTAAAATTCTTTGTTATGATGCTTTTGGGAAACCCAGCCCAATGTATTTAATTTTCCTCTCGTTATAGGAAAGTGTTTATGCATATTGCATCATCGCAAAGTGAACAATGTCTAATTATCTGTCAGTCGAAACCATGTTTCACTGCATCATCTGCTATTTTTGGGTCAATAATGTGCATGTAATGCTATGGCTGTATCCCAAATAGCTCCTTCCACCTTACCTACAGACTGGACTAGAAACAAGATGAGCTTACAACATGTACAGCCTAGCTAGGATGCTTGGTAACAAATAGGAAGTTGTTTTGGATTCTTTCTGCTCACTCAATACCGTCATCTATCTTCCCATCCTCACTGTGGCTACTCCATATCTGCTCCCCCACAGACTTATCGGATTGTGTTCTCCTGTAATGAATATGGGGTAAGTTGCAATCCGTATGGACTTTTTCCACCTCTTAGAACTTGAACCTGTGGACTAACATTTACCTTATAAACTGGCAGAGGAGTATTATCAAATTATTATTAAATAATATTCAGCTGAAATGGCTAAAATTGCTAACTAAATTTAAAGAGGACAAGTTAGCCTCATTTTCTATATTTTATTCAAACCTAACAATGTTTATGTTAATTTTAAAGATTTCTATTAAAGAACAAACAGGGGAGCACATCATCTAGCCCTAAACATCATCATCATCGTCATCATCGTCATCAACATCATTAAGAAGTGTTGGTCTGTCAGAGTTTCTTTATTGACCTTTGTCTAAATTAGCTAAGACAGACTCAGCCCTCACATTATCAGGATCAGACAAGGAAGGGACTTGGTACTCCTTAGAGAAATCTTTATTAAAATCTATTGTCAGTTTAAATGGGCACTGGAGGTATGTGTCTGCATGTGTCTTTACCCTCTACATAAGACTGCATTCTAATCTGTGCCCATTAAAATCAACTCAAGGACAAAGATGATCATATTGGCTGTATAACGGCTTTTAAGGTGGTTTATCAAAGTGCGCACTATGTCATCAAAGTCCTGCTAATGGAGTCGCCCTGGCCTGCATATTTTAGTGCTTTCTGTGCTCTAACATACTGATGAAGGTTTTATTGCTCTGGCAGATGTCTGTTGAGTCAGGTGTGTTTGGCACAAGAAAACCACCAAACTGTGTCTATTCCTGATGATGCAGGCTTGGGAAACAGTCAGAGAGTAAAGAAAGTTATCACACAGCAGTCCTTATAACAGGAGCTTTTTATGTATGCACAACTTTAGCTATTTGATTTCACATCAATGATGCAGAAAATTAGTCCATTACTAATATTTGACTGTGATACTATATTATGGGACCCTTGCCCAAGTGAACCAGCCTGTTTGGATGTTTGGCACCTGCTACTATCTACTTTGTTTGTCCTGAACTCTTTGCAGGCTATTGATTGTAATTCTATACAGTAATATAGAGAGATTGTGGGTAAGCAAAGGAAGGGCAGTGCAAAAGGGAAATTCCATCTGCTGCTACAGGGTTGTGCTCAGTGGCTCACCTTTTTGGGATGGATGAACAATGTCCTCATTCGTCGTCTTTCCTGCAGCATCAGCCACGTAGGCCCGATATCAGAGAGCAGTCCAGCCAGCTCAGGCAGTGACAAGAGCAGGGACAAAGCCATGGAGAAATATGACAACAGGTGTGTGTGTGTGTGTGGGAGTGTGTGAGTGTGTGTGTGAGTGTGTGTGTGAGACAGTATTTTCTGCCATTCTTTCTGATATTTTGTGTCTTTCAACTCTGAGCTGTAATGCTTCATCTCTACCTTTTTGTTTATTTCAGGCCAGTGACGTGGAATACATTCCTGTGCGAGAGCGCCATCTATCTGTTGGCTGCCCGCCCCAACAGCGCGGCCATGCACATTCGCCTACCTCTGTAATTATGGCTGACTTGGCCAGGGGCTGTAGGGGCCGCTACAGCGCCACCTAGTGTTGGACATGCAGCAGTGAGTTGGTGTGGGATAAAGACCTGACACCAAGAAAGAATCAAATGAAATATAACTAAATACAACACTATACTCAGAGATTGTAAAAGCAATTAACACACCACTTCTCAGACCACACAAGCAACCAGAACACTGATTTTGAGAGTTAAGATATTTGTGAGATGCATTTCCTGCAAAAAAATAAATAAATAAAAAATGTAACAGTGCATTACAGTTAAGAGGATGGTTGAGTGGATAAAGTTATAAATATATCTGTTGTGAACTGCAAAGAGCACTGCCTCCTACTGTGTTTAAAAGAGCACCACCACAGTATTCAAACATCAGCCATAGAATTTGCAGTGTATCACTTTTGAATATATGTGGTTTAACTGAGAACAGGGTCTGGCCCACCACTGGTCCCAGTTCTACACTCACTGCAAACACAAAAAAGACAAGTAGACTATCAGAGTAGTCTGTACTAAAAGGAAGGAAATCTATCTGCATATATTATATATCAAGATAATATATAAAAACAAATATACAGTATATAAACCGATTTGTATGATGTGTATTTATTCCCCACTCTTACAAATGACCTACTGTTTTTCAGACTTTTAGATTTTAAATTCACTGTAGGCTTTTTTTTTTTTTTTTTTTCTTCCCTATAGGGGGTAAATGAATCAGTGTTGACCTGATAGCCAATGCAGAGACCCAGTTTTCCCAGAGTAGGCAGAATGTAAGTCTAATACACTGGCATGTGATTAAAAACTAGCTAATGTTTGGCTTTAATCCTTATGTAAAATCCCAGAGGTTAAATGTTTTTTAATTATTATTTTTGCAGTTAAATGATGAACTTACATAGGGAGCAAACATGGAATTCAGAACCGAAACTTTGACTGTGTCAAATAAAATTTTACATTGTTATTAGAAGTAATAATAATGCGCAAATAAAAAAAAAAATGAAATAACTTTTTTGTTTATACTCTATCACACTCTTATAATTGGTACTAAGTGGCTTATTCAGTGTTGTTTTTATAGGGGTCCAATGCAGTGTATTTACTTCCATGGTAGTCAGTTGTTGAGTCTATCAAGGCAATATGGGTTAAAGTGCAATACTGCAAGGCACTGAGAATAAATGCATGGCAGTAGCTCAATAAAACCAGCAGTCTGTGGCATCTTTATAATGGGGGTCATAACAGCTATGCCTTAGCTCTATACAGCTATCCATCAGCTATCCATCCACTGTATACAGGCCTAAGTGTATATCAGCTATCCATCAACTCCATATAGGTATCTATTAACTGTATAAGTGTTAGATATCCATCAACTATCTGTCAACTGTGTATAAGTGCATATTGGCTTTCCCATCAACTCTGTCAAATATCCATCATCTCTACAGCAACCTATGAGCTTTATACTTCTATCCATCAACTGTATACAGCTACTCATCAGCTATCCATTAACTCTGTATAGGTATCGGGTATAACCATCAAATAGCAAAGGCTTAACTGAACTTGTAGATAACATGGCCGTGACTATAATGGTTAATGTAGGTGTGCTGAAGGTTCTGCTGCCTCTGCCGAGCAAACAGCCCACCCCAACTTGCTGTTCCTTCCCATCTCACAGATCTTTTCTCGTGTTAACAACCAGCCAATCATGCATCTATGACATTTAGGTAACCTTCAGTTAACGCAGGCGTAACCACACATTCAGATAATAAAGCCATAATGATTAATTTAGATAATGTTGGTTTAAGTACGCATTCCGCTAATGCAGCCATAACCATATATTCAAATAACATGACTGAGCACCACTGAGACAGTCAGGCCCTTCTATCCCTTCAGGGAAAAGGTAACAAAAGGTTGACAAAAAATAACATTCATATTCCATAAATACAGTAAAATAAAATAAAATCAACCAATTCATATACGGTACTTTAGATATTTCTTGTTTCTAGGATGCATTTCACCACTGGGCCTAGCCTGTAGGATCCTTGCCATTTTCTGCATTCTACACTACATTTTGTCAACAATAGTTGCACTTTGAAGGCTGCCAAGCTATATGTTAGAATCCAAACAATAATTTAAGGTCATGTGTAATTTTATTTTTGGGGGGGTTTGTAATGTAGGGGTACTCTAATTATGCACTGCATGCCACTGATAGGTGTAACCACACATTCCAATAACACGACCACAATCATGCATTCAAATAATGTTGCCTTAATAATACATTTAGATAATGTAGGTATAATCATACACAACAATGCTACAAGTGAACTTCCATTGATATTCATGCATTTTTAACAGTGTGCCGTTTATCATTATATAGGCTGTGGTAATCAAATTGTGATTTGGACACCTGTATTATTTCTGACACGCAAATAGAAACACAAAGCCGCATGTCACATTTTGTGGAATTCAATAAGAAAGCAGCTAGTGAGTTCACTGCCCAGCAATAAAGCAGTTCATGAGTTCACTGCTGCTAATATATCCCTGAATAGAAACCTAAACCAAAAATTATACATAAAAGAGATGTTAATAGTCACACCCACAGACCCTGAAATAAAAGCATGGCTTTGGACATCCTGTGGGAGAGATTGTACAGTGTAAGGTAGTTATGGTTGTTGGAGGGAACTGTCTCGCCGACACAAAAAGAACAGCAACAGCAACAGCTACAAATGAACACCCAAACACATTTAATAAAAAACTGGTGAATGCTTATAGGAGCTCTCCCTATCTCACATAAACACTGACCCATCCCTAAACATACACATGAAAAAGAAACCCAGCTCGAGTCTTCCACTGTAGAGATGTTGTCGTCTTGGTTTGTTTCATGCTTTTTTTTTAAACACATACACACACAAAAATGAACAGGCCCCTCTGAAAGTCAGAGGGTGTAACCCCTGCACCAGTAATGACAGTCAAGAAAAATGCTAATACTATTCAATGATTTATGGGTCACAAGTGCAAAAAATACACACATATGCACAAACAAACACCCACTCTTTGGCGACACTTCATCCTGTACTTGTCTCCCATAGAAAAATGAATGTGCAGAAAAGGAAAACAAACACCAGACCAAAGATCAAATGAATACTGGTGTTACGGGGCCGTCGACTGCCGAAAGATACTGGTGTACTGACATGACTTTGTTTCTTCCATTTTAGCACGTGCTGGTGTCAGTCCACGCCACCCCCAGATGGTCTGTGTTGTCCATCAGTAGCCACACCTCCTGGGGTGCCATTATGTTTTTAGCATTATATAAGCCCTGTTTAGTCCTATGACCATTGTCAGTCATTGTATATTACATTGGGTTTTTTTGGTTTAGTTAGTGTATGTTTATGTTCGGTTTCATTTTCCTTACTTCCATTAAACTCTTCAGGTGGACGCATTTAGCTGATGCTTTTATCCAAAGCCACTCACAACTTACCTGTTCCCTCTGTTTTGTGACAAGTGGCACAGTTCTCCGAATTAAATCAGTTTGTTTACTCCTACAACATATTTTTCATAATGTAATGTAAAAAGTAAATAACAGAAAAACGTGGTTCTTCAGACTATTGGTCCCTGCATCTCTGAATGAATGCACAAATTTGAAGAGGTCACCCTGTCTCCTACCTCTATCCTGTCTGGTACCCGCGGAGCCAGGGTTACATCAGTAAGGATGCCTTTAACCTCCACAGGCAATGTGCTTTGTCTTCAATGTCTTACTGGCTTTTTGTATGAATGGCTACATTTAAAAATCCTGAGATGAGCCATTTTTCTGAAGAGAGGTTGCTTTCATTTGCATCAGGGAGAAAAGAGAAAAAGCAACTTGCAGAATCCAGAGCCAATTTAAACATTTGTATACACAGAAAAAAAGATTTCAGTTTTAGTTTTAGTGTGTTGCTGGTGCCAGATGTAAATGTACTAGAATATAGATTACAGCATGCATTAGTAAAGTACAAACAGGTGTACAGTTATGACAGATCTGTATTTACTAATATGGTTTTTAAAAATCAGACATTTAAAGGTTACTGAGTGGTAATTGGTCTGAGCTACTACCCTGAGTATTACTTTGGTTTAAATGAAATCATCTGTTATTATAGGAACATATGTATTAACACAGCCTAAAAGTCGAGCAGTTTCAGCTTCTGATGTTCCTGGTGTCTTTCTGTTCTGTAACAGACATGTAGCCTGTCATACTGAAAAGAGGATGTTTTTCTCAAAAAAGGACATAAATCAGCTTCAAATATGACTTATGGGGTTAAACACCATAAGGCACATTCCCATGGTCGTCTGGTATTCACATGCCCTCAACACAGCAATATGTGGGCTGGGGGTGACATAGAGAGAGAGAGAGAGAGAGAGAGAGAGAGAGAGAGAGAGAGAATGAGAATGAGAATAAATCTCTGTGTGTGTGTGTGTGTGTGTGTGTGTGTGTGTGTGTGTGTGTGTGTGTGTGTGTGTGTGTGTTTGAGGGCAGGTGGCGTTGAAGCCTACCATAAAGGACGATTACATATCATGCATATCTCATATGACAGCTGAGGTACAGTAAGTCATATATATTAGAATGTATAAACAGCACACACACACACACACACACACACACACACACACACACACACACACACACGTGCGCCGTGTTTGTCTCCATCTAGCGATGACTACAGTAAATTTCCACGCATGCGCAATGGAACAAGGGGACAGCGACTGGCGGAGGCGTAATGATTTTGGATTGCGATAATAAATGTAGCTAGAGCGCCAAAACAAATTAAATTCGGCTAAATTATATTAAATAGTTTTCTAAAAGAGTGAGGTAAATGATTTGTCAACCAATAATGTATTTTTAAATATGATGAAATGATTCACGTGTCTATGTTACCGGGATAACTACCGTTATGTAGCTAGCTAACTAGATTAGCTCTGGCATAAACGTATAACTAAGGTTTAACAGTAAGGGGCATCTCTTTGAGATTTGCTAGACAGATCCAGAACCTTAAGTTTAAGCAAAATAATTCCTCATTTTGCAAGATGCAAACATTTATTCATTCTGTTTAACCACTTCATGGAGCTAGCTGGGAAACTACTTGAAACGTCAAACGAAATGTAAACATTGCTGTTTACGTCTCCCTGACTACGTAGGGCTGGCTGGTTAACTAGTTAGATGGGTTAGCTCGGTTGCCAAATGTAGCATCAGTCACCTGGAGTCGACGAGGTGGCGGCAGCTATATGTATCGTTTTGTATTTCCATCGTATGTGGCAAATAGGTGTTCGTCCTTTAAATCTGTCAGGATATTAGCCAACTAGCTCTACTAGCTAGCTGTGGTGTTTGGTTTCAGTGAGTTTGACCTTGCACCGGTGTGGGCGGCGATTTGCTTGTGAGCAGTTCTTGTGCACCTGGTTAACTTGTTTGCAGGAAATCTTTTTGTTGCTTGTTTAAAGGAGTCATTTCATAGCATGTTTTTCTCTGACAGTCCTGCGTCTGCACTGCTTAGTTCCGAATCCTGTGTGTTACAGCAGGTCATTAAACCGTGCTGTGCATATCAGCATAGCAAAAGTTTCAAACGATCCCTCAAGGGACCTTAATGGTATAATTACATTACTGAATTAGGTTAGTTGTTTAGGCTGTAAATGTCATTAACACATTTATTTGTTATATTCTAACAATAAGCCAGGTAGGCTGTCCTTCAGTTATTCCCACAAAGATAAAAGATGAACATTGAAGAGTTACTTTATTAGAAACACCTACCTTGTACCTACACTCACTGATCTTTGAATAAGAGTTGGAGGAATTTTAATTTTGCATGGCAACAGTACACCTCGGGGGTTTCTGATAAGTTATGTTTTCAACTACCTTGGCATGTGTTTTATCTGTTTGCCTACATGCTATTCATGTGCTCTCTTTATTTAGTTTAGTTTTTTCTTTTCAAAAGGTGTAATGGGCAACACAAGCAGTGAAAGGACAGGTGTTGGACAGGGAGAGAAGGCCCATCGCAGGGACAGCCGTGGTCTTAAGGATGGCGACCGTCCGAAGATACTGATGGACAGCCCTGAAGATGCTGATATCTTCCAGGGGGAGGACATGAAGGTACTGCTGGCAGTGTATGCTGGTTTGGTAGGGCTCATGGAATGCTAGCTGTGCAGTACTGTCCAGAACCCTCTATATTATCGGTGTTAAACGCCAGCCCCTAAGCAGAACCCTTTACATCAGTGTACAAACTCCAGGAGGCCCCTAACGCTGCTCTTTTTGTTTGTTTGTTTGTTTGTTTGTTTGTTTGTCCTTATCAGCTTGTTATTGTGCTCGTGTTGAATTAGCTAATGTAGCCCTTCAGGACTGGAGTCTGGGCCCTATGCACTACACGAGGTGTCCTGTTCATTTTTTTCTGCCATTGGTGTGGTTAGACTGTACTACTCTTTCTCATCCCCCAGGCTCCGTTGGAGAAGGAGGAGTTCCTCGCCTGGAGACACGACCTGCAGACCAGTGAGAAGGGTCCTCTGGCACAGCCCACTGTGTTTCGCTGGACAGGTGCTGGAAAGGAAGTCTATCTTTCTGGATCCTTCAACAACTGGACAACTAAGATTCCTTTGGCGAGGAGGTAAGCGAGGAGACCTAATTATCTGGCCAGTAGGACATCATTATCCATAATGCCTACGAAGGTAATGTTATAGATTGCTTAGATGCCAACACCAATGGCTATGGAGGCCAGCACTGCTGTAGCACCACACAGTGTACAAGTCTGTGATGGGACCCACCCCCAGGTCAGCTCAGAACAAAAAGCACTTGAATCTAAAAATCCTACAGGAATTAAAGAGGATGGCGAGAATGTGCTAGTGTGGTTCCTGCTCCTGCCTTGGTGCTGTGTACTGAGCCTCTCATCGTGTTCTATTTCTGTGCTACATGTGAGACTTGAGTCAAGGCCTCAAATTCTCTCTCTCTTTCCATCACTCCTTCAGTCAAAACAATTTTGTGGCGATTGTGGAATTGCCTGAGGGTGAACACCAGTATAAATTCTATGTAGACGGACAGTGGACCCATGACCCATCAGAGGTGACCAACACAAAACGCACAGTATCACCCTATTCACTGGTACTGCTGATCCTCGTGAGCTTTGTGCTTCTAATAGGTCACTAGGATCCAGCCCTTCACACATGAAGGGAGAAGTTCTTTATATAAACACAAATGCTGTTATTTTTTGATAACATACAATATTAGTCTGCACATGCGTAACCTAGTGTGGAATAACGTTCTTTCCTTCTGCCCAAGCTGTTCCTGAAGCTGCAGTCACTCGTGTCTGACACACACCTACTGTCGCACACACACCAATGGCCACAGCTGAAGATTGTTAAATGCTCTAAATAACTGGACATGATTGCATTTTCTTTCAGCCTGTAGTGACCAGTCAGCTGGGCACAGTCAACAACATCATCCAGGTGAAGAAGACAGACTTTGAGGTTTTTGATGCACTCATGGTGGACTCGCAGAAATGCTCTGACATGTCAGGTGTGAACAGGCTTCTCCAAAAACAAACATTCATCCATTTCCTTTTACACTTTCATGAAGATGTTTTAGAGAACTAGTTTTTTCCACATGAACTCTGATGAGTGACAGGACCTGTGATGCATGGAAGCCAGTTGGTGCAGTCATTCTAAATACTTGATTTGTGCGCACGCAGTATAGATTGCAGATAAACATACCAATAAAAGTAATTAATGTAATTTAATGGATGCTCAAGTGTCTTTGTGATATTGACCCTTCCAAGTTTCCTTTAGATCTATCAAGTTCTCCTCCTGGTCCGTACCAGCAGGACGCTTATGTACCCAAACAGGACGAGAAGTTCAAGTGTCCTCCCATCCTTCCACCACACCTTCTGCAGGTCATCCTGAATAAAGACACTGGCATCTCAGTAAGACTCCACCTCTCACCCTCACCTCCTCCAGTTCTCGCTCATAATAGTCTCTCTCCACCAGTGGAAAAGCTAGAGCGAATGTTTCAAAGTGTAGCATTGGACTATTAATGATGAAATCGGCAGCTTTTTTGCTTTTTCGTTTCTATGATCAATGGTGGTGTCTATTGATTGGCATGTTTGACATCTACGTGATGCACAGTTGAGATCAGTTTGTAAGAAAATCATATAACTCATATGTTTTAATAATTGTGTTTAATAATAATTGTTTTTTGTTTCGGGTTTTTTTTTCTTTGGTAATTATTTTGCCCTGACATTATCCTCCAAGCTTAGTTAATTTATTCCTGAATTGTGCTCTCTTTTCCTGAACATTAAGAGTTGCTCTCCCCATTAGAAGCAGCCTGTTGTTTTGCGGGCTGGAGGCTCTGGTTCAAACCCACCAGCTCTTGGCACCTAGGTGCCTTGGATGCCCACTTGTGTGATGAAAGTTGAAAAAAAATCTGTTGAAATAGACTTGAGTATATTTTGCAGTCTTTGTTGTGATGCAAACTATTGATTTTAGTACTAAATCATGAGGAGTTTGTTTTCCTCTGCAGACATAAAAACTCTGCATTACAGAACATGAATAAGGTTTGTCAAATTTTTTTAAAAATTAAAATTTGTTTTTGTTTTTTGCCAGTGCGACCCTGCTTTACTTCCTGAGCCCAATCATGTCATGCTGAACCACCTCTACGCTCTGTCCATCAAGGTAAGGGGCATGTCTGAAACCCCTACTGTAGCTCATGTATCAGTTGAAAAATGCTTTTGGGAGAAAGAGTTCATTATAAGAAGACAGAATGAGTATAACATCAAACAACCTCATCTGTGAGCTAAAATCTTAATAATGCACTGCTTTAAGATCTTAATAATACAATGCTTTAAAGGAATCTGCCCTTCACTGGCCCTTCACTTCTATTGTTGCTTGGATCTGCTTTCTCTACAACATGTAAAATATTTGGACAGCTTTGACCATTTCCTGAAAACTGGGTGACAATGGTTCTGACAGGACTTGTCCCTCAGGACTTAAAACCCTCTTTGTGCACTGTTTATTTGGATGTTTTCAGATCCTTGATTAGTTCATTATGGAGCTCATTTTTTATGTCAGTACCTCAGACACCGTCATCGAGAGAGTATGTAGAAATCTATACAGCACAGGAACATTTTTGTCTCACAGAACTCACTGATTGGGATTTTTCCCTTATATGTATGCATAGGACGGGGTAATGGTTCTTAGCGCCACGCATCGTTACAAGAAGAAGTACGTCACCACCCTCCTGTACAAACCAATTTGACTGACACAAGCACTGCTCAGAAACTCTCAAGCGTGTGCTGTTTCTATGTGGAGTTCCCCATCTAGTGGAGTTTCTACACGTGTCTAATGTAGGTATCCTCCTCTATCCTGTTTTGTTTTTTGTTAATGTGTGTGCAAAATGGATGCCAATGCTTAACACTTGGATGTGACCAAGTGAATAAAGACATTAAATAATAACATTCAGCTTGTAAAAGCTGACTTCTGTCCTTGAGTTTGAGAAAGGTGGTATATAAATGTAACTGATAATAAAATGTAAATAATAATAACAACATTGCAAAACATAAGAGCCAGTAACATTCATAAATGACTGTGTGGAGGAGACTAGACAGGAGAGTAGGAATAGCTCCGGATTCTGGAAAATATCAGCTCACAAAACATCAACATTGGTCAAAACACAGAATGGGTCTGATAACTGAAGCATGTCCATGAGTGCTTAGGGTTGCCTTGCCTAAGCTGTTTAAATGACACAAGTAAATAAGTGGAAAGTTATGAATGGGCCAAAACCCAAGTGGTACAAATAGATTTTGTTCCAAATATTCCAGAAAGTTTAAAATGGAGGGCATATATGAACTGCTGGTTGAAGCCAAGCTTTACTGAAGGTTGCTTGTAATATGTATAATCACTTACTTTTAAAAAATATTTAATATAGGCCTTTGTGCATTTTGTTACATTAGACAGAATGGACCAACTTTAGAGGTATGAAATGTAAACTGAAAATTGTTAACTTAAATTTCACTGTGTGGATAGTGACTGTGTTAATATGGGACTAAATGTGTTAATTGTAATATTGTATATTATATACATCATGCCAGTGTACTTTCACAATCTGCTTCAAGCTTTTGCCATAATGCTGTAAAAAAGCATGAATTATTTTGTATTTTAGTATGTTTCTCTTGTAATAGGTAATTAAGTATTTGTGGTAGAATTTCTAATAGATTAATTGGTGCATTATTAGGACTTTTATTTATGAAGTTTTAACATACACTCCTGATTGTAAAAGAAACCACTTGTCAATAAAGCACTCATTTATTTTTAGTACCGTTTATGTTTTTTGTTTGTTTGTTTTCTTTGTTTATTTTGTGAGTTAAGAAGGTCACAGTGACCTTTTGAAAGCTAGTCACAGGGCAGGGCTTTGCCTCTTTCTCTATGAACCTGGATATTTTTCCATACAGATTTTACTTTTGTTAGCTTGCCTGTATCACAGCAGGTCTTATGGTTTGTTTTCACTTATGGTTTGTTTATGATGAAATAGAGATTTAAAAGGTTTACACAAGGACAATATGAATTCCTACTCTGAAAGTATCGTAACCATAACCCTGTCAAAATAGCACTGACTCCAGCACTGCATTATATAGATAAGCATCTCAGTGAAATTTGATAATTTAATTTTTGGAACCTATAATTTGACTAATATTCAAATAATTGCCCCCAAATAAAAGTTGCACATACCAACAAGGGCTCTGGCATGCAAGAAATGGTGACTGAACAGCTCACTATTACTATATTAAACCAAGGTACAGACCAGAGAAATCTAGAGTAGGTTGTCTGTGACTTGAAATAAACAGATAAATGCATCTTTTCACCTCAGCTAATGCTATCGTAGTTACATCACAACATGTAACTTCTTTATCCTTGTACTCTTTAGCTTGAACAGATGATAAACATGATCATTTTCAACTTTATTTCATGAATGTATTTCATTCTGAGTTTGAGTTGACTTTCCTGTGCCTTTCTGCTCAAATGCGTCTGATTAATCTCAGCACTTCACTTCTAGGTTTCTTTGGTTTGATACAGCAGGAAAAACACCAAACCGTGCTGTCATCAGTTTTCCAACCATCCTAAGACTTCTAGTCTTCACTGGGTTAAAATGTAAGACGCAGGGGAAACGCTGCCCTCTGTTGGAACATCGACATCATTCATCACACGGTTCCCCTATGAGACTATATGACTTTTGAGAAAAGACTAGCGAGCCAAGATATAATTTAATAGCATGCACTTTCCACTTCCTCCAGGGTATCCCATTATGTGTCACTCTGCACATTTCTTTTGCTGACCTACAGGCAAATAAAGAAGAGTTACCCTCACTAGAATCTTTTACATTGTTAAAGAAACTTATCTTTATACATTTTACTAATTTTGGTCAATTTGTTACTGGTATTTTATTAGTAAATATTGCAGAAGAAACTAAAGTTTCTCTTGAATTTCTGGTTTATTGAGCTGTTGTGAGGCCACAGCTCATGCCAGAAAGATGCCAAGTACAAAAATTCTCCACTGGTCCAGTCTCATCCTCAACTCTCTGCAGAAGGACCATAAGAACAAGTCACATCTGCCAGTACCAGGAATGAACCAAACTTTAAAAGTTCAAAATCCCTACAAGTATTCCTGAAATAGTAAATATACAGGCCTTGAAAGGACATGATGTGAGTAGGCCATTCAAGCAGGACAGGCACACATGCAGAATGTAGCTATTTAGAAGGGGTTCACAACCTTATTTTTCCCCAGGAGGATGGGCTGTCATGAGATGAGATAAGGTAAAGACTGAAAGGGGTGGGCTGGGGTGAGAGTTTCAATCCTGAATCCACGTGTGCACTCTAGTGCTCTTTAATATACCTCCAAAATAAACATTTCAAGGCTTTGTGTAACTAATATAAGGAGAGTCATCTGAGTGATGAGAAGAGAACACACTTTTACTGTCTCAATAGATACTTCAAGTGTATGCTTATTTTTTATTTTAATACTAAATCTGCTTCCTCAACTCTGAACCATTTCTCTAGACACCATGAAGTCTCTCCACATTGTGCTTCTGCTGGTCTTTGGTCTCACTATTGGTAAGAGGCTGCTTAGATTTTTTTGCCCTAGTTTTTTGCATATAGTTTTGCCGTCTGTTGATCACAAAAGTGACTGAATGGCTTGTTGATGAGCTAATGAATTTAAAACCATGTATTTTTTCCTATTTCTGTTAACAAGGGACTGCAATTTTTACTTATCCAGCTTACCCTATGCACTATACACTGTCCACTGCATTGAGTTGAGTTTTGTTTCAAATTGTAGAAAATGAGGTTGTCTTAATTTACGAAGTTACCTGTTTCGTGTGTGTGTGTGTGTGTGTGTGTGTGTGTGTGTGTGTGGGAATAAGCTCAAGTCCATGACAACAGGGCTCTGTGGGAACTAAGGGACATGATCATCTGTGCAAACCCTGATAGCAGGCCAATCTTGGATTACTCTGACTACGGCTGCTACTGTGGCTTTGGAGGCTACGGCACCCCTGTAGACGACCTGGACAGGTGAGACATAGCAGTATAGGAAAGGTCTCATTTTCTACCTTTACAGAGACTTTTCTTTAACTGAATGCCATACAGCTAAAACCTATTTCTTCTCCCCTTAGCATTTATTTATTTTACAAACTATTTAGTTTTTCTGGTACTAGTAATAACACTTCTGATTGGTAGCTTGCTGTTAATGGGTTTTGCTGTCGATGATTCCTGCAGATGCTGTCAGGTTCATGACTATTGCTACAAAGCAGCCAAGATGCTCCCAAACTGCAACCCTTACCTAAAATCCTATTCCTATATATGTGACAAGGCCAATAAAACAGTCACCTGCCAAAGTAAGTGATAATCTGCAATATTTGTAAAATCTCAACAAACATATACTTAAAAAAAATACTGAAATTTAAACTAGAAAATAAAAAGAATGGTAAGTGGGTAGGATAATTATTTAAAATGTAATTATTGCAAATGTGTTTTTCTTCGTCCAAGGTAACAGTGAGTGCGGGATGTTCGTCTGTGAGTGTGACAAGACAATTGCTGAGTGCTTTGCTGTGAATACATATAATAAGGAGCACAATCATTTGCCAAATGAATACTGCAACTAAATTCTAAACTAAATTCCACAGAGATTTTACACCAAACCTAAGTCCCTACTCAGTGGTGACAGACATACTAACCATCAATTTTATCATAGTAAATCAACTCCTACTGTTTCAGCATGTATTTCAAGTACTATTGAAATGCAGACTTTGATGTCTAGTACTTAATTTACCTGCCCCCACTGCTTCTTATGAAAATTCTAATCCTTGATGAAAATTCTACACAATAAGCAATAAACTCTAAAAAGTAAATTGTATGTCATGGTTTTGTGTTTGGGTTTTTCAGGTTATACTTTTTGCTCTCTATAATTCAACAATCATAACTTGTAGATTTATTTGGGAAGCACAGTTAAATCACTTTGTAATAATCCTCATAGGTGTTTCATTGTTGATTGCTCTACAAATATGAAGATCTAAAAGTAGTTTTAGGAGTCAATTAATTTCATGAAATTCCACATTTCACAAATTTATATCATAGATCCATTGGTGATGCTATCTAGGGATTAAGACATTATGCAGACTCGTGTGTCCTGGACACCTCACCAAATACATGCAATTGACATGTCCAATACACATGCCGTGGAACTGACATGGTTTTGTAATACGATGCATTATCATGTTGGAATTCTCCATCTGAGTGTGGATAAACTGCACCAGTGAAGGAATGAATGACAGTTAGAAATTCAGATATCTGAGGCTGTAACCTGTCAGGAAAACAAGCCTTTTTCCAAATTCTAGTCCTTCCCTCATGAAGTTTTTACACATAGCTATATGTAGCCTTCACTCATTATATTTAAAATATTGCATGATAGGTTGTCAATATCATCCTCATTAAAATAATTGTATGTCATTGTAAGGCATTTTTTTCTTTCTCAGGCTGGCATTTAAAGTCAAATACTTTATATTAATTTTAATTCAACATCCTTTATTTATTTTGTATATTTCTCTTTCAATGCTCTCAGTTGCCATAGAAGGTCAGATACTTTATGCAATATTATGAATTTTACTCCTGAAATTTAATCTACACTCCTGAATGCAAGAGAAACCTCTTGTAAGCCATTTGCTTTGTTGTCACCATGGAAATAACCCTTATGTTAATACATTCGGCTGGAGTCTAAAGATGCCTTTAAACTAGAACCTTACCAAAGAAAATAACTACAAGGAAAATACACAAAAAACAAGACCTTTTTATGTTTATATATGTGTGTGCTTATATACACACGTGTATATCTATGTATTTGTGCATGTGTATATATATATATATATATATATATATATATATATATATATGTGTATGTGTGTGTGTGTGTGTGTATATATATATATGTGTGTGTGTGTGTGTGTGTGTGTGTGTGTGTGTGTGTACGTGTGTGTGTGTGTGTGTGTGTGTGTGTGTGTGCAGGCATGTGTAAATGAGTATGAGCAGGATTAGTCATTAATCAAAGTGCTTAGGGGCTTTTTGAGTAGGTGGGTCATCAGTATATGTCAGTGTGTGGGACTAGAATTTCCAGCAAGAGAGGGGTTAGGTCCATTTTTGACTTTGTAGGCAAGCATCTGGGTTTTAAGTCAATAAAGCATTGGTCTATTTTTTAGAATCTATATACTTTTTCGCCACTTTTTTTGTAAGTTGAAAAGGTCAGAGTGGCATTGGAAAGCTAATGATTTTGGAACCCTAAGTGCCCACATATTTTCAAAATACCAGTGGATATGACAGGCAGACATGTAAATGTTTAGAACTGATTGGATGGAATTTTTCCCTCCCTGGGCTCTTACACTGCATGTCTTTTGGCTTATTTTCACTCCTCTTATTCATGTGAGGTTCCACAGCATTACTGAAATGGTGTTGTTTGTACACATACATGAAATTTGGATTTTTGCTTTATATATATGGTGTTATGTTTGGATACATTCCAAGTTATATCAGGACATTCTGATAGTCATAATGTGTATTGTCAGAACCTGTTAACTAAAACTCAACAACAGAGTGTCTTCAACAAAAGATATTCTGCATTTTAGAATGGTCTCAATCCAATTGAAAATTTGTAATGAAACAAGTAAAAAACACATTTTATATATTTGAACATGTAAACGATTTGACAAGGTAAAAAGAGTTAGATAAAACCATAAAACAAATTTTAATTATCCTTTTATCTTAGATGAAGATTAGACCACTTCTAGGTATCATTTGTCCAGAAAACTGTTCTTTCAGAACAGAAAAGATGAAATGTCATGAGATAAGTCAAGGCCTGTCATGGCGTGAGAGTTTCCAGCACAAATCCACATGTGACCTGCAGTCTTACATTTTATTATCTATGCAAATGAAACAATTCAAGGTTGTGACGTGACTACATAAGGTGTACCAGCTGAGAGATGAGTCTGAGTTGACCATTCCACCCGACACCATGAAGACCCTCCACTTTGTGCTGCTCTTGGCCATTGGTCTCACTGTTGGTAAGCACCCGCTAGGAGTTCTGCATTGTATAGTTTCTTTTTTGTATCCTGCTCCTACAAGTCATGACTTATTAATGATACACTGAACGGAATGGGCAGCATTTTTTCCCTATGACTTATAAGATTAAGCAATTGCATTATTTAACTGTTATTGCTTGTCCTCCGAATTATGTCACTATTTGATCCATATTCATAACAGGTTACCATAATTTACCAACAACTAATCATCCTTTTTTTGTGTTTGTGTGTGTGGTTTAGCTCAGGCGCTTGACTACAGGGCCCTGTGGCAGTTTAGGAGTATGATCATCTGTGTAAAGCCTGACAGCTGGCCAGCCCTGGACTACGCTGACTATGGCTGTTACTGTGGCAAGGGAGGCTCTGGCACCCCCGTCGACGAGCTGGACAGGTGGGAGACAATGGTATAGAAACTGGTTTTCAGAGGCTCTCCTTAACTGAATGCTTGTTTGTGCGTTGGATTTGCTCCACAACAAGCAGTTGTAACAAGATATTGTTTCAACATGGGATGATGAATGTATTCAGTGTAGAACATTTTGCAATGAAATTTGCATGAGGCATTTATCTTAAAAGATATAAAATCATACAGCTGATCCTGTTCCATATTCTTGTCCATTTTTTCAATTAAATATGCATGGTACTGTTATTAAACCTAACGGTAGCTTGTTGCTAATAGGTATTACTGAAGAGCACAAATGTCTCCCATACCTACAGGTGCTGTGAAGTTCATGACAGGTGCTACAGTGATGCAATGCAACATGATGCATGTTGGCCAATCTTGGACAACCCTTACACTGAGATTTATTCCTATCAGTGTGACAAAGCTACCAAGACAATCACCTGCAAGAGTGAGTGGTGATAATTTATATTATTTTCTATATGGAATTTGTTGCGAATTTTGTCAATAACAAAAAAGATTTTTTTCATTTATGCAGCGAGTATTGTTTTAAAAAAGAAGTAGGTCACATTTTTTTATTATTTATTATTTAATAATTGTTTTACTTTTTATTAGTAATTTTATTTATTTATTTTTAAAAAACTTTTACATTTTGTTATTTAATTTTGCTCCCTCTCTCTGTATCTCAGGCAGCAATAAGGAATGTGAGATGTTTATCTGCGAGTGTGACCAGAAGGCTGCTGAGTGCTTTGCTGCATCTGACTACAATGAGGAGAACAAGCACCTGCCTAGTGACCGCTGCAAATGAACATCAGGGAACGTTCTGTGGAAGTTGTGCTCTGCTCTTCCACTGGACAAATAGGTTATTTTTATATTTTTCATCTGAATTTTATCACATAAGATTCACCCCTGCTGATTCAACAGGTGTGTCAAGTGTACACTTACTTTTTATTCTAAGTGCCAAATCTAAATGCCTGTTTTTGTGAATTCCATACAGAAAGCAATAAATACTTAAAAGCAACTGTTGACGCAGGCTTTTGTATCCGCAGTTCTTTAGTTCTACTGCTACATGTCTAATTATGAGAAACAGTTACATTTTTTTAATTGTATATATTAAATATAAGCAATTTTTCACATATGCAGGGTCTGTTAGTCTTACCCATGCATCCTCAGTGCTCTCAGAAATTATTTTTGATAATCTTTAATCTTTAGATAATCTGAGACAGAGATTTCATGAATTAGCAAAGATCTATCACTGCTTCTTTCTTTTTTTGGAATGATGGGATCATATTGAGACTGCTTCCTGTAAATGCAAATGGATTGTTTAAATCTAGCACTAATAAATATATGTAGGTGAAAATAATTTAAAACATTCTTAAATTTGCTTATGTATTATAAACTCAGATTATCTATATTTCAAAATAATTTTTTGTTTGAAATTATTTATTCTTCATAACTTGTTTTTCATGAAATGTACATTTGTTTGACATCTTAGTAAACGGTGTTTGACTTTGTGATAGGTGCAGTTTCTGTCGCTGACCTGAGCCTGTACACTGTGAACAGGTGTTCCCTGTTACCTGTCATGTTCTGAATACATTTGGGAAAATAATTGTGTTAATTTTGTTTGAGAAGGAGTTGGTAGGTTTTTTCTAACAGCAAAAACAATGTTAGAAGCACAATTAAGTGCTCTGTTGAGTTAAAGACAGCTTTTAAAAAATCTTTTTAACTCATGTCTTTTATCACAATCCTTAGAGACATATTATTTATTAGGAAATATTCTTGCTTCTTGTAAATCTTTAGTCAAAGTGCAGTGACTTTTGTCTGACTCTATACTGCTTCTAACATACATATGTAACAACATTATTTGGACTGAAAGCGGGCAGAAAATAATATTAATATTACAGCACGTTTCTCTGTTCAGACTTCCCAACCTAGCAAAGACCTACAATAGACAGCTAGTTTCCGCTAATATCAACTAACAGGAATGTGGAAAAAGGTATGCATTTCATACCATACCCTTGAGCTACCACTGCTCCTACCACTAAGCTACCACTGAATTTAAAGTGAGAAGAGTTGTCCTTATTTATATAGAGGAAGCTGTAAAATTATTTAAATGTGAGATTGACAGAAAGATGTTCATTGCTACTGCACACAAAAATGCGATTCTACTACCCTCTGAAAAAAACTGTTAAATGAGTAAATAAGAATCTTTTCTCATTTAATACAGATCAATGAGTTTAGGTCATATTACATCAACCACAATTACAGTAACCATAAAAACAGGCAAATTTGTTTTTTAATCAAGGCATTCCATTAACACAGCGCCTACTCACAAATTCATTCAACTATTGCGTTTGGATATAACACTAACCTCAATGAATTCATTTTTTCTCATGAATGAGAAGGGAATGTGAGCTGGAGAGCAGTGAGTCATATGGTGAGAAAACAACTCATGCAGCAAATGGGAGGATCTGGAGCAAGAACTCTGCCCTGGAAGGCCTAAAACATACTCTGCTGAGTCTGGCAGGTCTGAAACATACTCAGCTGAATCTGGCAGGTCTGAATGTGGGTGTCTGATATCTGCACATGTTAAACATGACTTGGCTAACCGTATGATATGAATTTTAATTATAAGTTCACATTGAGTTTACATTACAGATTTACAGTATACTTTTACAGAGACATATGTTACATTGTGATTAGAATTTTTATCTTATAACGTCAATTTAAAAAACAACTGCACTACCCATAAATCTAGCATATGTTGAATAGCATATGTAAATATATTGAATTTCTGGAATGTAATGCTGAATAAATTTTTATCAGATGCACAGAGAATCCTGTGCTTATTTCTTTCAATGTATTTTCTATTGTTTTAATTCCTCACAGCTTGTTTCATTGCAGACTTCATCTTGGATCGTTTGTAGAGTACTTTAATTGACTGCATGACCTCCTCTGTCTTGAGAGTGTATATGATTGGGTTTAACATGGGTGGAATAGTTTGTGTAAGAGCAGCATTTATTATCCTGACATTTGCATCTATATATGTTATAAAAGCTGCAGTGTAAATACTAACAATTGGTACATAAAACAAAGCCACCAATATGATGTGGGAGGTGCAGGTTTTCATTGCTTTGATTTGCTCATCACCATGTGCAATTCTCCGCAATGTTAAACCAATACAAACATATGAAACCGCTATTAGTAGTAATGGAAAGTAAAGCAGAGCAGCTGTACAGACATAACCCATTATAGAACTGATAGATTTATCATTACAGGCTAATTTATAGATGGGACCATAATCACAGAAATAGCTGTTAACTGTAGTAGATCTACAAAAGGACAATCTGGTAATCAGAGATATAAGGAGAACATTGAGAGTCACAGAAAAAATCCATATTACACCAATGATCAGACTCATCGCTGTTTTGGTTACAACAGCATGATACCTCAGAGGGAAACATATGGCAACCAGTCTGTCATAAGCCAAAGCAAGCAGATTAAGAGACTGCAGTACCATAAAGCAATAGACAAAAAACATATTTGCCATACAACCTTCATACGATATGTTCTGGTTATCAAACAGAAATGTGTCAATTATCTTTGGAACGAGAGCTGAGCTCCCACACAGATCAGAGAAGGCCAAGTTGAAGACTGCTATATACTTTGCGGTGTGTAGACTCTGTGCCAGGTAGATGGTGCCCATTATAAAAGAATTCCCTAAAACAGTCACAGCGTACACAAAACATAAAAATACATAGTAGTACTTTGCATATGGAATGTTGTAAAGTCCACTAATGTAAAATGTGGGATGAAAAAATGTTTCATTCAGTAATGGCACTGATTCAGTGGAAGTCATGTTAGCAGTCATCTAGCATCAAAACACCTATAAATTAATTTATTTCATTTATTTTGTAGCAGTCTAATTTAATTCCATTTACACTGTCTATGAGAATATAGTTGTTGCATTTTTTATAAAAACAACTGTGGCCAAAAAAGGAAAACAAACAATTTAACTCAGAGAGAAATATAGTCTTTTCTTTATTTGCGATTGCATCATAAACCCAGCAAATCTTTTGAAGTCTTTGTTGTCTCCTTTTTAAAGGCAAATTTGTGGTTACATCAGAGAAAAAGCAATAATGACCATCAATATGTGCCCATTGGCTGTTACTAAGAGACAGGGTCTAGGATTTGTAGGCTGGCATTAAGGCAAGGGAAGTTTATTTGCATATAACCTTTCATACACAATGGCAATTCATAATGTCTCTTACAATGATGGAAAAAAAATAATAATCATATCTCTGAGGACCTCAAACACACACACAGTCAAACTGCTATTTGGCTTCTTACTTATCATCTTGCCAATGTGAGTCTGTAACTATGACTATATTCAGTATTTACATATACATATGCTTTCACTCACTTAATTCACTCACAACTAAATTTTACACAATACTTCACAACTTTAATTTGAAGTGTGCTTGATATGTGTCAATATTACTCAAAATAACAGTTACTGGAATGCAATATCTTACCAGTAATTGGAAAGAACATAGCTGTCTTGTGGCAAATTGACAGGCTGGCGGTTATTCAAACATCTAGCCAACTATATGTAAGGTGACCACTCAGTACAATAGCTATGTTACATTTATGTCACTCTAGTTAACTCTTCAGAGTAATGTTAAATGATGAGCTGAATTATGTAAAAATATAAATTGTGGGATATTATAATATCATTAACCAAAAACGATTTGTGGGCTAGAGATCTAAATTATTAAATAGAGCTTTACAGAGATCATAGGAGCCCCTGGGGTAGCCTGGAGTTATGACACAGATAATTGGTTTACCTCATACACTGAATGCACTAAATTCTTTCTGTTTCTAATCAATACAAGAATAGAGAATGTTACAGGGATACTGGGTCCCAGCTTATTCTTATAAGATGGTTCAAAACAGGCTTCTGGAGGCAGGGCTGAAGTCATGCAAAGCTAAAAAAAAAAAGCCCTTCATCAGTGAGAAGCAAAGAAGAGCCAGACTGAAGTTTGAGAAAGACCATAAGGGTTGCACTGTAGAGGACTGAAGTAAGGTCATCTTCTCTGATGAGTGCAATTTTCAGCTTTGTCCAACACCTGGTCATATAATAGTTAGATGGAAACCTGGAGAGGCCTACAAGCCAGATTGTCTCGCACCCACTGTGAAATTTGGTGCAGGATCAGTGATGATCTGGGGGTGTTTCAGCAAGGCTGGAATTCAGCAGATATGTCTTTGTGAAGGATGCATGAATGAAGCTACATACAAAACTGTGCTGGAAGAAAACTTGCTTCCTTCTGCTCGGACAATATTGCTCAACTCTGATGATTGTTTTTTCAACAGGACAATGCTTCATGTCACACAGCCAGGTAAATCAAAGTGTGGATGAGGGACCACCAGATCAAGACCCTATCATGGCCAGCCCAATCTCCAGACCTGAACTCCATTGAACACCTCTGGAATGTGATCAAGAGGAAGATGGATGGTCACAAGCCATCAAATAAAGCCGAGCTCCTGGAATGTCTTTGCCAAGAGTGGCGTAACATTACCGAACAGCAATGTGAAAGACTGGTGGAAAGCATACCAGATACATGGCAGCTGTAGTTAATAATTAGTAATTAATAATTGCATTATTTGTGGGCTGAAATTTCTGTAACTATTTTGTTATTTTGACATTTTGTTATTCATTTTCATAAAAAAAAACCAGATGCTCTAAAATACAATATTTTTATCTGGAATTTGGAAGAAATGTTGCCAGTAGTTTATAGAATAAAACTAAACTGCTCAGCCTGGTCAAACACATACCCATCAATTGTAGAACTAGAGAAACTGATCTTTTTTTTTTCCCTGAGCTGCATATATATATATATATATATGAAAGCAAACCAGACTCATGAGCCAATCCACACATACAAAGAACTCAAACCATAGATGTCCATAAATTAAGTTATGTATAATTTTATGTGTTATGTGTAATTGAACACATGAAGAAAGAGAGGTGCAAAAAGCCATGGAAAGTCATGACACCAGCTGAAATCTATCAGTAATTAGAAAGCAATCCTGCCACTTAGTACAAATTAATATCAGCTGGTTCAACTGATGGCCTATAAAAAGGTGGCTTATTACCAAGGTGCCACACAAGAAACATCTCCTGAGGGGTAAAAATTTTTTTTTTAATAAATAAATAAATAAATAATATGTGAGCTCTCTCAAGACCTTTGCAACCTTATTGTTGCAAAACATACTGATGGCATTGATTACAGAAGAATTCAGTCTAAACTACTGAAGGTTCCAGAGAGTACTGTTGGGACCATAATCTGAAAGCGGAAAGAACATCATCTCATCATAAACCGGCCACAATCAGATGCTCCCCGCAAGATTTCAGACAGGAGTGAAAAGAATTATCAGAAGAGTTGTCCAAGAGCCAAGGACCACCTGTGGAGAGCTACAAAAGGACCTGGAATCAGCAGGTGCAATTGTTTCAAAGAAAACAATAAGTAATGCATTCAACCTCCATGTATGCTTACTCACCACACAAGACTCTGTTGCTGAAGAAAAAGCATGTTGAAGCGTGTTTAAAGTTTTCTCAACAACATTAGACAAGAAGAATATAGTCTGGTCAGATGAGACCAAAACTAAACTCTCTGGATTCCATAAAACACACCATGTTTGAAGGTCAAAAGGCACTGCATATCATCCCAAAAGCACCATACCAACAGTGAAGTTTGGAGGTAGGAACATCATGGTGTGGGGCTATTTTTCAGCATATGGCACTGGCATGCTTCATATAATTGAAGGAAGTATGAATGTACAAATGTAATGAGACACTGATAAAAATCTGTTGCCATCTACTAGGATGATAAAGATGAAACGAGGGTGCACATTTCAGCAAGACAATGAGCCCAAACACACAGCCAAGGAAACTCTCAATTGGTTTCAAAGAAAAAAAAAAAAGCTGCTAGAATGGCCCAGCCAATCACCTGACCTGAATCCAGTTGAAAATGTATAGAAGGAACTAAAAGCTCAGAGTTCATAGAAGGAGCCCACGGCACCTTCAGGATTTGAAGAATGTTTGTGTGGTAGAACGGGCCAAAATCACACCTGAGCAATGCATGCGACTAGTTTCTCCCTACAGGAGGTGCCTTGAAGCTGCCATCACCAGCAAAGGGGTTTGTATGAAGTATTAAATAAATTTCAGTAAGTGTGTTCAATACTTTTTCCCCTGTGTCATTTCTCCTTATTACACATAATTTATGAACATCTATGGTTTGATTTCTTTGCATGTGTGGATTGGATGGGTTGTTACCGACATATGGTGAAAATATCATATCAATAGCACCTTTAGAAATATATTTACTTAGAAAATTGATGATGTGTTCAATACTTATTTCACTTGCTATATATGATGGCATGTACTGTAGCCACTAATATCAGCATGAGAAATCACAGGTGTGTGAGCATTAAATACTACTACTATACCATTGGTTATTGTCAAGAGATTAAAGGCAGAACTGCCAAAGTATGAACAAAGTATTTAATTTCTTATTCAGAAATGAAATGAGTTTTCATCCCTAAATAAGACTTCATTTCCATAAAACTTGGAATAAAGAATCAACATCTCACCCATGTTCACTTTATATTGTTATATATTGTTGGTACTTTCCTTTCGTTCCTTCTTTCACCATCTCATAGCAGACCATTAATTTAGGCCATTCTTACTTTAAGACAGACATCAAATTTGCTGTAAAGAGTTACCTACTAGGTACCAACACCAAAGATGGCACTCATCTATCTACTTCTCTCCTTTCATTCATTCCTCCATCCCTGCCATAGGGACCCTCTGACTTTAGAATTTTAAAGGGCTGCCTGCAGTACTGATCTGTGGCCACCAGGGGGATGCCACATCCTGTAAACTAATTAACAATCAGCAGTGTGATTATCTACACGCCGCTTATATGCATAAGGGCTTTGCAAAGGCCACGCTGTGAAGGGTTAGTGGCTGAAACGTACTACTACCGCTTCACTGGGTGGTGAATGGTTACTGAGGCATTGCTGGTGAGAACCTCCCCTCTGTTGATTTCTGTAGGGAAAGTCTCACCTTCAGCCTCTCAGTTTTCTTTGGGGATAGTTCTCCCTCTTCTTTCAGTTTTTTCTGGGGGTAGATTTTTTTTAGTTATTCTCTAGGAAGATGTTCTTCCTTTGTTTTGATCTATTATTGCTTTATTTGATCTCTTAAGAGCAAAGAGAGAAAGAGAATATATTCAGTTAAGTTCTCTGTAAATTTGGTTTTTTTCCTCAGGGCAGAAACAAGGCTTCTCTGTTTTCATTGCCCCTTAATTCTTTCTGTTCTGTTTTTACAGAGGAGGGTCCTCCTTCCTCCTTTCTGTTCAGTTGTACTCACCCAAGCATGCTCCTTCTTGTTAATGTTCGTGTGTCCTCATGTTCCAGAAGCCTAGTCTAGGTGCACTGTGCCCTCACTGCCTCAGCTTAAACCCTGATTGAACCCTACAGTTAACCATCAGGGCAACAGTCCCTTGGGCTGCCCACCCATCAATTACTATAACAAGCCTGTTACCCCAATACAATAACACCCTTCATCTAAAACCATCAAACTTGATTAAAAAATGACTCCAAGAACTAAATTACGATATATACTGACCACGCTCATAAAACTACCCTTTTCTTCATCCCTCCATGCTCCAATTCAAAATAATTTATATTAAAACTACATTAAAACTTTAATGTAGATTCAGTATAATTTATATTAATTTTAGATTTGTGATAAATTATATATCCACCCTTCATAATGACAGCTATACCATTAACATAGTAATAGTTTTCAAAGAAGGGTCTTTGGCAAGCCAACTCAGTTTCTTCACAAATTAATTTTTTTATCTTTCTCATTCTGATGATGCAATAAGATTTTAATTGTAACTTCACAGTTATTTTTTCATTACATTATTTTTCTTAAGTTTTACAGAATTACTTTTGATTACAACTTTTTACTTTAACATCTTGAATGCTAATAATAATAATAATAATAATGATAGTAAAAAAAACTGCACTTTACAAAAATCTAGCATATGATAAATGTTTAAGAATGGTTCTGAGCATTAAATAAAACATTCAGGGACTTTTCAAACTGAAATGCTAGAACAGTTTTTTTTATAATAGAAACTGAATAGCCCACTTTATATCTTTCAACTTATTGTGTTATTTTAAGTCCTCACAGGTCTGTTCAGTGCAGACTTCACCTTGGATCGTTTAAAGAGTACTTTAACTGAATTCATGACCTCCTCTGTCTTGAGAGTGTATATGATTGGGTTTAACATGGGTGGAATAGTGTGTGTTAGGGCAGTGTTGATAATTCTGACATTTGTATCTACAAAAGTTGTAAAACCTGCAGTGTAAACACTAATAATTGGTACATAAAATAAAGCCACTAATATGACATGTGAGGAACAGGTTTTCATTGCTTTGGTTTGCTGAACATGTGCAATTTTCTGCAATGCCAAACCAATACAAATATATGAGGAAGTTATCAGTATCAATGGAATGTAAAGCAGAACAGATATACAGACATAGCCCATTATAGAATCTACAAATGTATCATTGCAGGCTAATTTAGATATAAGTGCATGATCACAGAAATAGCTGTTAACTGTAGTAGATCTACAGAAGGACAATCTAGTAACCAGAGATACAAGGAGTGCATCTAAAGTTACAGAGACAATCCACATAATACCTATGATCAAACTCATAGCTTTTTTGGTTACAACAGCATGATACCTCAGAGGGAAACATATAGCAACCAGTCTGTCATAAGCCAGAGCAAGCAGAGTAAGAGACTGTAGAGTCATAAAAGAATACACAAAAAACATATTTGCCAAACACGCTTCATATGATATGTACTGGTTATCAAACAGAAACATGTCCAGAAGCTTTGGAATGAGAGCAGAGCTCCCACACAGATCAGAGAAGGCTAAGTTGAAAACTGCTAAATACTTTGCAGTGTGTAGACTCCGCACCAGGTAGATGGTTCCCATTATAAAAGAATTCCCTAAAACAGTCACAGCATACACAAAGCATAAAAATGCATAGTAGTACTTTGCATGTGGAATGTTGTAAAGTCCACTAATGTAAAATGTTGGACGAAAAAATGTTTCATTCATTGATGACACAAACTGAGTGGAAGTCATGTTAGCAGTCATCTGTCATAACACCTGTAAAAAATAATGGCTTGCATTTATTTGTCCTGAATTCCTTGTTACAATGCAAATGGGAATAAAATTATTGTAGTAAAATACCAGAAACACAAAATCAATGATAATAATAATCAAATTATATCAGACATCTAGGAGGGGAAATTGCCTTGATATGGCACCTTACTGCAGAATGGAGAGCATACCAGCATACATGTAAAGTACTGACACATTTATGCTTAATCTTTGGTGACATCATTCCCTGTAGGACTTTGCTTGTTTTGACGTATGACTTATGATGAAGTGTTTTCCTCAGAGGTATCAAGCTGTTTTCTTTCATAAAGCACTAACCTAATCACTGGTGTTATAGGGATTTTCACTGCACACTTTGTAGTGCTGACTTCCATTTATTTACACTATTGTGTAGATCTCTGCTATTTTGGCAATCATGACTATCTCTACTAGCCTATAATGATATCTATAAATAGTTTGTATACCCCTTCTGATTACAGTAAGGTATATATCACTTTAAGAATATGTCAGGCATGGCTGACTGTGGAAGAACCGATGACACTACTGTGACATGGGGTCCCAGGTCAGTACACCTGAACGCCATCATCTACCCCATGCATAATGCAAAAATTTGGGAATTTGGGAGAATTAACTCCCTCTTGCTATACAGAGTGAGGTATCTCGGACTTATGCAAATAACACAATCCCCTCTTTGGTGCTTTATCACACTGTGTGAAAAATCTTCCAGGAAGAATACTGATGAGTGTGATGATGCTTCTTATATGTCTGTCATATACTGCTTGTCAAAAAACCCAAGGCCTCATTCTAACAGTTCTGGTTCCTTTAAGTTAAGAATTCACCTAATCAAATTCTAATATGATCTGGAAAAATTAGTTATCAAAACTCTGGTGGAGGTCTTTGTCTCCAGCTCCAAGAGAGTATCTTGCTGCTTTAACTTCTTGTTTTGCAATCGAAATCTGCTATTTACTTATCAGATGTACACCGTTTACCTGGTTAGTTTTGATATTGTAAAACAAAAACCTTTTTTGTGTGTGATTTTGTTGTCACAGTTGACTGGTCATCCCTCCTGCTCGGTATCACCCCACACACCTGCCCCGCTCCCAATCACCTATCTATTAATTGTGTTCACCTGTTCCTTATTTCCTTTCGCCACTATTTAAACCCACAGGTCCCGGAAGGTAGCGTTGCACTTTAACAGACTACGGAGCTACGTGTCACTGCAAGGCGCAACGCTACTTAGAGAACTGGACTGTTTTTTTTTTTCTCTTTCATTAGTGCTTTCAGACTTTACTTATTATGGATAATAAAGAGCACTTCCTCACAAACTCGCATCTTGCTTCCTCTGTGCCACGCACATCACATTTGTCACAAATTGTGGACACTCTACCCTTGGTGCCACGCCAAGATCTTACTGTGAGACACTTGGTCATGTCCCATCAAACTCACCTGAATTCTAATTGGCCCCACCTGATCATGTTCACCTTGTAATTCCCCCCTAGTACCTCCTGCTAACACTGCGCTCTCCTTTTTACTAACCACAAAGTATTGCCATTCTTGTGATGTATACCAAGCAGTTCTTTTCTCTGCCTGTTCTGGTGATAATCATATTGTACTTCTAGACTACACCTTCCGCCTGACCCTTCGGTACCTCCTGGACTCCCGGTCTCCCTGTTACAACCCCGGAGTGGAAAGACTACGAGAAGGACTGTGCTCTCGCTGCTTCTAGTCTAAGATGCCCAGTCCTTACTATTACTGGCCAGCGTGCTACTAGCCTACTCTGTGAAAAAATAAAGACCGCTTGCTACTGGATCCCCCTTTTCTTGAGTGTTTCCTATGATTTCAGATTTGTCCTTGTAAAGCATGTTGTGACTTATGTCTGGAAAAAGCACTATATAAATACATTTTACTTACTTACAAAATCTAAGTCCAACCACATAAAGCATAATAGGAAATCAATTGCTGCCAGTACCCCAGCAAAGGGAATGTGTTTTGGTCTGGATGAGCCTGTGTTACCTATATTCCAGTCCAAAGTTAACTCATGACTTTATACTTTTCAAGTTTGGTATGTAAATACTTTTGTATTGATTTCCCCTGGATCCCTTTATATGAAGCCTTTTTTATATAGTTGTCTGAAAAACCTTTATCACTATTGTAATTTTTATGATGTAATATAAATTTTTATTTTTTAATTTCACAGTCATTTAACATAACTGAAGTATATATAAAGTATATAAAGTATTTTATTACTTTGTGATTTACACTTTTCTGTCTTAACATTTTGACTGCAAAAAGAAAGTCTATTTATTTATCATAGATTTTTGCTTATTTCTTATCATTTATTGTGAAAAACTTTGTTAATTCCTCACAGACACACACACCCAAATATATCCAAATCCAGATATAACAGAAATGATTTCTATAACTGACCTGAGTTGCCATTCATGAACTTTTCAGACTGTAATTCTGGATCAAATTCATCATAGAAATAGAAAATCTCATACTTAATTCCTCACAGCTTGTTTCATTGCAGACTTCATCTTGGATCGTTTGTAGAGTACTTTAATTGATTGCATGACCTCTTCTGTCTTGAGAGTGTATATGATTGGGTTTAACATGGGTGGAATAGTTTGTGTAAGAGCAGTGTTGATTATCCTGATATTTGTATCTATAGATGTTGTAAGAGCTGCAGTGTAAATACTAACAATTGGTACATAAAATATGGCCACTAATATGACATGCGAGGTGCAAGTTTTTATAGCTTTGATGTGCTCACCACTATGTGCAATTTTCCGTAATGCAAAACCAATACAAACATATGTGGTCATTATTAGTATCAATGGAATGTAAAGCAGAGCAGTTGTGCAGACATAAACCATTACGGTGTTCAAAGATTTATCATTACAGGCTAATTTATAAACAGGTGCATGATCACAAAAATAGCTGTTAACTGTAGTAGATCTACAAAAGGACAATCTGGTAATCAGAGATACCACGAGAACATTTACAGTTAAAGAGACAATCCACATAATACCTATGATCAGACTCATAGCTGTTTTGGTTACAATAGCATGATACCTCAGAGGGAAACATATGGCAACCAGTCTGTCATAAGCCAGAACAAGCAGAGTAAGAGACTGTAGAGTCATAAAGCAATACACAAAAAACATATTGGTCAAACAGGCTCCATACGATATGTACTGGTTATCAAACAGAAACATGTCCAGAAGCTTTGGAACGAGAGCAGAGCTCCCACACAGATCAGAGAAGGCCAAGTTGAAGACTGCTATATATTTTGCAGTGTGTAGACTCTGTGCCAGGTAGATGGTGCCCATTATAAAAGAATTCCCTAAAACAGTCACAGCATACACAAAGCATAAAAATGCATAGTAGTACTTTGCATGTGGAATGTTGTAAAGTCCACTAATGTAAAATGTTGGAGGAAAAAATGTTTCATTCATTGATGACACAAACTGAGTGGAAGTCATGTTAGCAGTCATCTGTCATAACACCTGTAAAAATAAAGTTTTTCTGTTATTTAATTTCCATTGCAGCATTCTAAATTAAATCCAGTTATTACAGCACAATGACAGTAACATTAAATCAACACTAAATCAATGCATATCAGAGTTCTAGTAGGGGAAGCTGATACCGTACCTTACTGGATCAGAGAAGATATGCTGGCATACCTTTAAAGACCAGACATATTTATGCTTAATCATTGCTGACATCATTCCCTGTAGTATTCTGCTTGTCTTTATTTTTGATTTATGATGAATAATTGCTATGTTCTCCTCTAAGGTATCATGTTTTCATTAGAGCAATAACTCTAATCACTGATGTTATGTGGATTTAATCTGTGACTGGCATTACATACATTGTAGCTCTGATTACCTATTCACTAAATTATACTTCTATATCTGATGTGAAGCACTTTGAATTGCCACTGCATATGAAAAGTGCTATATAAATAAACGAGCCACGCCTATTTTTAAGATTATTGTGTAGATCTGCAACCACTGGTATTTTTGTGATCATGACCATCTGAACTAGCCAGTAATGAAAGTTAAGTGTTTTTGTATACACCCGGTCATCTGATTACAGTAGGGTATGCTACTATGCGAATGCCTCAGATGAGGCTGACTATGGAAAACCCAATGACCAACACTATCAAAGGACAAACCTTTCACCGCTGCAACATAGGGGCCCCTGCTAACACATGTCTAACTATGCAACATAGGGACCCCTGCTCACACATGTCTAACACTTCAACAGAGGGGCCCCAGCTCACACACATATAACACTTCAAAATAGGGGCCCCTGCTCACACATGTATAACACTTCAAAATAGGGGCCCCTGCTCACACATGTATAACACTTCAACATAGGGGCCCCTGCTCACACATGTATAACACTTCAACATAGGGGGCCCTGCTCACACATGTATAACACTTCAACATAGGGGCCCCTGCTCACACATGTATAACACTTCAAAATAGGGGCCCCTGCTCACACATGTATAACACTTCAACATAGAGGCCCCTGCTCACACATGTATAACACTTCAACATAGGGGGCCCTGCTCACACATGTATAACACTTCAACATAGGGGGCCCTGCTCACACATGTATAACACTTCAACATAGGGGCCCCTGCTCACACATGTCTAACACTTCAACATAGGGGGCCCTGCTCACACATGTATAACATTTCAACATAGGGGCCCCTGCTCACACATGTCTAACACTGCGGTGCACCTGAACAGCATTCGTTGCCCTCTGAATAATGCAATAAGGGAAGTTTTGTGAGAATTCACTCCTGTTAGGCAGGGTAAGGTATCTCAAGGTTATGTGAGTAACAAAACTATTTCTTTTGTTTGGTATCACACTAAGGAAAACATTTGCACAACTCCCAGAATGCATTGCTCTCCATGGCAGTGTACAGAAATGGTGAAGGTGTGCCCACATATAAAACATTGGGAGCTACTGAGGATGCAGTGGTATTAAGAATAATGACCTTAGTATATATTTGTGAAGTAGATACTCATATCCTGCCTTTGAAAAACTCCTATACTGGGTTAAAAGAGAGCTTGTGCTGCTGTCTCCTAAGACCTTCTCTTAGCACAAATGCAAGCACACGACGGTATTTTCCTCACTTCAAGCAGGCATGTAGAGAAAAGTTCAATTTGTCACAATGGGAGTTTGACTACGAAAATCACCTCACTAAAAATATATCTCCCAATTACTAACTACATACAACAGATTTAGATTTTTTCCTAAGATTTAATTATATTTTCCATTTGTCATTACATATTCATGACTGAACCAGCCCCATATTGCTCGTCCAAAAGACAAATGGAACTGTTCGGTTCTGTGCTGACTACAGGAAAGTCAAAAAGATAATGAAATTTATGGAACTGATTTTGACTCAAAATATAATCAGGGAATGTAGCAGCATTATGGTGAAGATGTTGGCTTTTTCACCTGTGATGAAACTACTTTAAAAATACACTTAATCAAACTAATGGTAAATATTGACATCCATTATTTGTTGGAGAGGTATATCTTCTAGTCATCTCCTGCTTAGAATTTTTTTCCCTTCTGATGTTGTTAACTTGTGTAAATTTCTTCTTTCTTTTGAGATGTCTGATTTTTCCAGCTTGACACAATCAAATCATAACCTTTTGACCTTTAATTGGTCTCTCCTTTATTTTAAATATTTACTTGGATTTACATGTGGGAAATGTGCACACTGCACAAATAGTAGATTTTGGTCACATGCTGCTCTTTGGATATTTGACAATTAGGATTTTTCGCTTTGGACTTGGCATAAACGATGTTAGACCATGGTGGTTCAACAAGGCTGTCAATGTATTGTTCTACTGTTTGCTGTCAAGTTCTCCTGAATTACTCCTATAGACTGACTTGAACTATTGGTTTCCAGATGAAAAGTGCTTCCATTGCTCTCAGGGAGTTTTTCCTTGCCACTTGTCACCTTGACTTGCTGCTTAGGTGCCTACACTTGGATTCTCTGTAGATAGGATTTCTGTAAAGGTGCTTTGTTCTAACATGGGGAGGCTTGGCAGGATGCATAGACGAGCTGTGTGACACACAACGACGTTTATTGATAAATACGAAAGACAACGTAGCGCTTAGGCTATTGCAAGGTCAAACACTGACAATATTCACATTTAAACAAAAGACTTATATGCTCACACACTAACAATACACAATGATGAGCAGGTGTGAAACACAGGAAGGGCGTGGCCATATGGACGAATGCACGAACACAGACACACACACACACAGGGAGACATTTGGAGAGAGGAGCCGTACCGTGACAGAGCCCCTCCCTAACGGTGCGAATCCTGGCACACCAGCCTATCAGGCTATGGCCCCGAAACCAACGCCAAATGGCGAGGCCGGAGGACTGAGTGACCCGACACGGGTCAGCGTGAGCAGGACAGAGGGAAGAAGACAGGAGCCAAGACGACAACAGACACATGGACGGACACACTGATGGGTACAGGCACAGACACGAAGGGAGACAAAGTGACAGACACATTAAGTGTGACTGGGACTGGCACAGTTACCTGGACAGGTACATGAACAAAATTCAACAAATGGTTGTGAATAAGTCCAGGGAAGCTGGCAGGAGCCCCAGCTTGTCCCCCAGGCGTCGGCTGGGTGGGAGTCTGACTCTGCTGTGGGGATTCGCCCTTCGCCGAGTTGGGTGGCGGCGGCTTCTCTGGCATTGGGGCAGACGCCTCAGGAAGCGCACCAGCGGTTTTGCCTGTCTCTGGGGCGGGCACTGGTGACGCCTCCTTCTTGCCTCCTTGAGGCGTGCGTGTGCATTAGGTGAGGGAGTGTCCTCAGGTGACGGTGCCACCTCTCTGTGAGTCACACGTGGCAGCTTGCTGACTCTAGTGCAACGTGCCCTGCGCGAAGCCTTGGGTGCCCGATGCTCTTTGGTCTCGGAATCAGGTTCACGTCCTGGTACTCCTCACTCCGAGGTTTGGGAGGAGGGGCCGTACCGTGACATTTGTGGTGACAGCGCATGAAAAGCACTATACAAATAATTATCAAATAGATTTTTCCTTTTCTATAAACTACATATCAGTGCGCAATTAACTCATTATTTTATCTTCATCCAGCCATGTCATCCATAAACAAATGTTGTGAATAATTTTACCTCTCTAGATAAAAGCTGCACAAAAAGGGTAATTGCTAATATGCATCACATGTAGAGTCACCGCCAAAATCGGTGTAACAAAGAGCAAGAGAGAAGTACTAAAAAAATAAGTCACAAAAAATGTATTTTTTCCATAAAAAATCATATGCGTACTTAAGGGATTTAAATACACAGCCTATATTGTTCATTGATGACATAAGATCAAAAGAAAAAGTATTCAATTTCTCATCAAAAAAAAATGAATGGCAACAAAAATTTACACTCCCCTCAAACAGTTTTTTTACTTTTTCAGTTCAGTTTTTCACTACTGTGGATCTGACATTCTGAAGGAGAACTGAATATATAAGAACTCTTTTATTGAGTTACAAGCATTAAATATATGTCTGAAAAACTTTATAACTTTTATCTTTCTGACAATGTAATTTAAAAAAAGTAATTATATATTACTAATCCAAATATTTCCAATATATATATATATATATATATATATAATATAAAAACACACACACACACCCAAATATATCCAAATCCAGATATAACAAAAATGATTTCTATAACTGACCTGAGTGTGCATTCATGAACTTTTCAGACTGTAATTCTGGATCAAATTCATCATAGAAATAGAAAATCTCATACTTAATTCCTCACAGCTTGTTTCATTGCAGACTTCATCTTGGATCGTTTGTAGAGTACTTTAATTGACTGCATGACCTCCTCGGTCTTGAGAGTGTATATGATTGGGTTTAACATGGGTGGAATAGTGTGTGTAAGAGCAGTGTTGATTATCCTGATATTTGTATCTACAGATGTTGTAAGAGCTGCAGTGTAAATACTAATAATTGGTACATAAAATATGGCCACTAATATGACATGCGAGGTGCAAGTTTTTATAGTTTTGATGTGCTCACCACTATGTGCAATTTTCCGTAATGCAAAACCAATACAAACATATGTGGTCATTATTAGTATCAATGGAATGTAAAGCACAGCAGCTGTACAGACATAACCCATTACGGTGTTCAAAGATTTATCATTACAGGCTAATTTATAAACAGGTGCATGATCACAGAAATAGCTGTTAACTGTAGTAGATCTACAAAAGGACAATCTGGTAATCAGAGATACAAGGAGAACATTTACAGTTAAAGAGACAATCCACATAATACCTATGATCAGACTCATAGCTGTTTTGGTTACAATAGCATGATACCTCAGAGGGAAACATATGGCAACCAGTCTGTCATAAGCCAGAGCAAGCAGAGTAAGAGACTGTAGAGTCATAAAGCAATACACAAAAAACATATTTGCCAAACAGGCTCCATACGATATGTATTGGTTATCAAACAGAAACATGTCCAGAAGCTTTGGAACGAGAGCAGAGCTCCCACACAGATCAGAGAAGGCCAAGTTGAAGACTGCTATATACTTTGCAGTGTGTAGACTCTGTGCCAGGTAGATGGTGCCCATTATAAAAGAATTCCCTAAAACAGTCACAGCATACACAAAGCATAAAAATGCATAGTAGTACTTTGCATGTGGAATGTTGTAAAGTCCACTAATGTAAAATGTTGGACGAAAAAATGTTTCATTCATTGATGACACAAACTGAGTGGAAGTCATGTTAACAGTCATCTGTCATAACACCTGTAAAAATAAAGTTTTTCTGTTATTTAATTTCCATTGCAGCATTCTAAATTAAATCCAGTTATTACAGCACAATGACAGTAACATTAAATCAACACTAAATCAATGCATATCAGAGTTCTAGTAGGGGAAGCTGATACCGTACCTTACTGGATCAGAGAAGATATGCTGGCATACCTTTAAAGACCAGACATATTTATGCTTAATCATTGCTGACATCATTCCCTGTAGTATTCTGCTTGTCTTTATTTTTGATTTATGATGAATAATTGCTATGTTCTCCTCTAAGGTATCATGTTTTCATTAGAGCAATAACTCTAAGCACTGATGTTATGTGGATTTAATCTGTGACTGGCATTACATACATTGTAGCTCTGATTACCTATTCACTAAATTATACTTCTATATCTGATGTGAAGCACTTTGAATTGCCACTGCATATGAAAAGTGCTATATAAATAAACGAGCCACGCCCATTTTTAAGATTATTGTGTAGATCTGCAACCACTGATATTTTTGTAATCATGACCATCTGAACTAGCCAGTAATGAAAGTTAAGTGTTTTTGTATACACCCGGTCATCTGATTACAGTAGGGTATGCTACTATGCGAATGCCTCAGATGAGGCTGACTATGGAAAACCCAATGACCAACACTATCAAAGGACAAACCTTTCACCGCTGCAACATAGGGGCCCCTGCTCACACATGTATAACACTTCAACATAGGGGCCCCTGCTCACACATGTCTAACTATGCAACATAGGGACCCCTGCTCACACATGTATAACACTTCAAAATAGGGGCCCCTGCTCACACATGTATAACACTTCAACATAGGGGCCCCTGCTCACACATGTATAACACTTCAACATAGGGGCCCCTGCTCACACATGTATAACACTTCAACATAGGGGGCCCTGCTCACACATGTATAACACTTCAACATAGGGGCCCCTGCTCACACATGTATAACACTTCAAAATTGGGGCCCCTGCTCACACATGTATAACACTTCAACATAGGGGCCCCTGCTCACACATGTATAACACTTCAACATAGGGGGCCCTGCTCACACATGTCTAACACTTCAACATAGGGGGCCCTGCTCACACATGTATAACACTTCAACATAGGGGCCCCTGCTCACACATGTCTAACACTTCAACATAGGGGGCCCTGCTCACACATGTATAACATTTCAACATAGGGGCCCCTGCTCACACATGTCTAACACTGCGGTGCACCTGAACAGCATTCGTTGCCCTCTGAATAATGCAATAAGGGAAGTTTTGTGAGAATTCACTCCTGTTAGGCAGGGTAAGGTATCTCAAGGTTATGTGAGTAACAAAACTATTTCTTTTGTTTGGTATCACACTAAGGAAAACATTTGCACAACTCCCAGAATGCATTGCTCTCCATGGCAGTGTACAGAAATGGTGAAGGTGTGCCCACATATAAAACATTGGGAGCTACTGAGGATGCAGTGGTATTAAGAATAATGACCTTAGTATATATTTGTGAAGTAGATACTCATATCCTGCCTTTGAAAAACTCCTATACTGGGTTAAAAGAGAGCTTGTGCTGCTGTCTCCTAAGACCTTCTCTTAGCACAAATGCAAGCACACGACGGTATTTTCCTCACTTCAAGCAGGCATGTAGAGAAAAGTTCAATTTGTCACAATGGGAGTTTGACTACGAAAATCACCTCACTAAAAATATATCTCCCAATTACTAACTACATACAACAGATTTAGATTTTTTCCTAAGATTTAATTATATTTTCCATTTGTCATTACATATTCATGACTGAACCAGCCCCATATTGCTCGTCCAAAAGACAAATGGAACTGTTCGGTTCTGTGCTGACTACAGGAAAGTCAAAAAGATAATGAAATTTATGGAACTGATTTTGACTCAAAATATAATCAGGGAATGTAGCAGCATTATGGTGAAGATGTTGGCTTTTTCACCTGTGATGAAACTACTTTAAAAATACACTTAATCAAACTAATGGTAAATATTGACATCCATTATTTGTTGGAGAGGTATATCTTCTAGTCATCTCCTGCTTAGAATTTTTTTCCCTTCTGATGTTGTTAACTTGTGTAAATTTCTTCTTTCTTTTGAGATGTCTGATTTTTCCAGCTTGACACAATCAAATCATAACCTTTTGACCTTTAATTGGTCTCTCCTTTATTTTAAATATTTACTTGGATTTACATGTGGGAAATGTGCACACTGCACAAATAGTAGATTTTGGTCACATGCTGCTCTTTGGATATTTGACAATTAGGATTTTTCGCTTTGGACTTGGCATAAACGATGTTAGACCATGGTGGTTCAACAAGGCTGTCAATGTATTGTTCTACTGTTTGCTGTCAAGTTCTCCTGAATTACTCCTATAGACTGACTTGAACTATTGGTTTCCAGATGAAAAGTGCTTCCATTGCTCTCAGGGAGTTTTTCCTTGCCACTTGTCACCTTGACTTGCTGCTTAGGTGCCTACACTTGGATTCTCTGTAGATAGGATTTCTGTAAAGGTGCTTTGTTCTAACATGGGGAGGCTTGGCAGGATGCATAGACGAGCTGTGTGACACACAACGACGTTTATTGATAAATACGAAAGACAACGTAGCGCTTAGGCTATTGCAAGGTCAAACACTGACAATATTCACATTTAAACAAAAGACTTATATGCTCACACACTAACAATACACAATGATGAGCAGGTGTGAAACACAGGAAGGGCGTGGCCATATGGACGAATGCACGAACACAGACACACACACACACAGGGAGACATTTGGAGAGAGGAGCCGTACCGTGACAGAGCCCCTCCCTAACGGTGCGAATCCTGGCACACCAGCCTATCAGGCTATGGCCCCAAAACCAACGCCAAATGGCGAGGCCGGAGGACTGAGTGACCCGACACGGGTCAGCGTGAGCAGGACAGAGGGAAGAAGACAGGAGCCAAGACGACAACAGACACATGGACGGACACACTGATGGGTACAGGCACAGACACGAAGGGAGACAAAGTGACAGACACATTAAGTGTGACTGGGACTGGCACAGTTACCTGGACAGGTACATGAACAAAATTCAACAAATGGTTGTGAATAAGTCCAGGGAAGCTGGCAGGAGCCCCAGCTTGTCCCCCAGGCGTCGGCTGGGTGGGAGTCTGACTCTGCTGTGGGGGTTCGCCCTTCGCCGAGTTGGGTGGCGGCGGCTTCTCTGGCATTGGGGCAGACGCCTCAGGAAGCGCACCAGCGGTTTTGCCTGTCTCTGGGGCGGGCACTGGTGACGCCTCCTTCTTGCCTCCTTGAGGCGTGCGTGTGCATTAGGTGAGGGAGTGTCCTCAGGTGACGGTGCCACCTCTCTGTGAGTCACGCGTGGAGCTTGCTGACTCTAGTGCAACGTGCCCTGCGCGAAGCCTTGGGTGCCCGATGCTCTTTGGTCTCGGAATCAGGTTCACGTCCTGGTACTCCTCACTCCGAGGTTTGGGAGGAGGGGCCGTACCGTGACATTTGTGGTGACAGCGCATGAAAAGCACTATACAAATAATTATCAAATAGATTTTTCCTTTTCTATAAACTACATATCAGTGCGCAATTAACTCATTATTTTATCTTCATCCAGCCATGTCATCCATAAACAAATGTTGTGAATAATTTTACCTCTCTAGATAAAAGCTGCACAAAAAGGGTAATTGCTAATATGCATCACATGTAGAGTCACCGCCAAAATCGGTGTAACAAAGAGCAAGAGAGAAGTACTAAAAAAATAAGTCACAAAAAATGTATTTTTTCCATAAAAAATCATATGCGTACTTAAGGGATTTAAATACACAGCCTATATTGTTCATTGATGTCATAAGATCAAAAGAAAAAGTATTCAATTTCTCATCAAAAAAAAATGAATGGCAACAAAAATTTACACTCCCCTCAAACAGTTTTTTTACTTTTTCAGTTCAGTTTTTCACTACTGTGGATCTGACATTCTGAAGGAGAACTGAATATATAAGGACTCTTTTATTGAGTTACAAGCATTAAATATATGTCTGAAAAACTTTTATAACTTTTATCTTTCTGACAATGTAATTTAAAAAAAGTAATTATATATTACTAATCCAAATATATCCCAAAAATAAATAAATAAATAATAATAATTTAAAATATATATATATATATATATATATATATATATATATATATATATATATATATATATATATAATATAAAAACACACCCAAATATATCCAAATCCAGATATAACAGAAATGATTTCTATAACTGACCTGAGTGCGCATTCATGAACTTTTCAGACTGTAATTCTGGATCAAATTCATCATAGAAATAGAAAATCTCATACTTAATTCCTCACAGCTTGTTTCATTGCAGACTTCATCTTGGATCGTTTGTAGAGTACTTTAATTGACTGCATGACCTCCTCTGTCTTGAGAGTGTATATGATTGGGTTTAACATGGGTGGAATAGTGTGTGTAAGAGCAGTGTTGATTATCCTGATATTTGTATCTACAGATGTTGTAAGAGCTGCAGTGTAAATACTAATAATTGGTACATAAAATATGGCCACTAATATGACATGCGAGGTGCAAGTTTTTATAGCTTTGATGTGCTCACCACTATGTGCAATTTTCTGTAATGCAAAACCAATACAAACATATGTTGTCATTATTAGTATCAATGGAATGTAAAGCAGAGCAGCTGTGCAGACATAACCCATTACGGTGTTCAAAGATTTATCATTACAGGCTAATTTATAAACAGGTGCATGATCACAGAAATAGCTGTTAACTGTAGTAGATCTACAAAAGGACAATCTGGTAATCAGAGATACAAGGAGAACATTTACAGTTAAAGAGACAATCCACATAATACTTATGATCAGACTCATAGCTGTTTTGGTTACAATAGCATGATACCTCAGAGGGAAACATATGGCAACCAGTCTGTCATAAGCCAGAGCAAGCAGAGTAAGAGACTGTAGAGTCATAAAGCAATACACAAAAAACATATTTGCCAAACAGGCTCCATACGATATGTACTGGTTATCAAACAGAAACATGTCCAGAAGCTTTGGAACGAGAGCAGAGCTCCCACACAGATCAGAGAAGGCCAAGTTGAAGACTGCTATATACTTTGCAGTGTGTAGACTCTGTGCCAGGTAGATGGTGCCCATTATAAAAGAATTCCCTAAAACAGTCACAGCATACACAAAGCATAAAAATGCATAGTAGTACTTTGCATGTGGAATGTTGTAAAGTCCACTAATGTAAAATGTTGGACGAAAAAATGTTTCATTCATTGATGACACAAACTGAGTGGAAGTCATGTTAGCAGTCATCTGTCATAAAACCTGTAAAAAATAATGGCTTGCATTTATTTGTCCTGAATTCCTTGTTACAATGCAAATGGGAATAAAATTATTGTAGTAAAATACCAGAAACACAAAATCAATGATAATAATAATCAAATTATATCAGACATCTAGGAGGGGAAATTGCCTTGATATGGCACCTTACTGCAGAATGCAGAGCATACCAGCATACATGTAAAGTACTGACACATTTATGCTTAATCTTTGGTGACATCATTCCCTGTAGGACTTTGCTTGTTTTGACGTATGACTTATGATGAAGTGTTTTCCTCAGAGGTATCAAGCTGTTTTCTTTCATAAAGCACTAGCCTAATCACTGGTGTTATAGGGATTTTCACTGCACACTTTGTAGTGCTGACTTCCATTTATTTACACTATTGTGTAGATCTCTGCTATTTTGGCAATCATGACTATCTCTACTAGCCTATAATGATATCTATAAATAGTTTGTATACCCCTTCTGATTACAGTAAGGTATATATCACTTTAAGAATATGTCAGGCATGGCTGACTGTGGAAGAACCGATGACACTACTGTGACATGGGGTCCCAGGTCAGTACACCTGAACGCCATCATCTACCCCATGCATAATGCAAAAATTTGGGAATTTGGGAGAATTAACTCCCTCTTGCTATACAGAGTGAGGTATCTCGGACTTATGCAAATAACACAATCCCCTCTTTGGTGCTTTATCACACTGTGTGAAAAATCTTCCAGGAAGAATACTGATGAGTGTGATGATGCTTCTTATATGTCTGTCATATACTGCTTGTCAAAAAACCCAAGGCCTCATTCTAACAGTTCTGGTTCCTTTAAGTTAAGAATTCACCTAATCAAATTCTAATATGATCTGGAAAAATTAGTTATCAAAACTCTGGTGGAGGTCTTTGTCTCCAGCTCCAAGAGAGTATCTTGCTGCTTTAACTTCTTGTTTTGCAATCGAAATCTGCTATTTACTTATCAGATGTACACCGTTTACCTGGTTAGTTTTGATATTGTAAAACAAAAACCTTTTTTGTGTGTGATTTTGTTGTCACAGTTGACTGGTCATCCCTCCTGCTCGGTATCACCCCACACACCTGCCCCGCTCCCAATCACCTATCTATTAATTGTGTTCACCTGTTCCTTATTTCCTTTCGCCACTATTTAAACCCACAGGTCCCGGAAGGTAGCGTTGCACTTTAACAGACTACGGAGCTACGTGTCACTGCAAGGCGCAACGCTACTTAGAGAACTGGACTGTTTTTTTTTTTCTCTTTCATTAGTGCTTTCAGACTTTACTTATTATGGATAATAAAGAGCACTTCCTCACAAACTCGCATCTTGCTTCCTCTGTGCCACGCACATCACATTTGTCACAAATTGTGGACACTCTACCCTTGGTGCCACGCCAAGATCTTACTGTGAGACACTTGGTCATGTCCCATCAAACTCACCTGAATTCTAATTGGCCCCACCTGATCATGTTCACCTTGTAATTCCCCCCTAGTACCTCCTGCTAACACTGCGCTCTCCTTTTTACTAACCACAAAGTATTGCCATTCTTGTGATGTATACCAAGCAGTTCTTTTCTCTGCCTGTTCTGGTGATAATCATATTGTACTTCTAGACTACACCTTCCGCCTGACCCTTCGGTACCTCCTGGACTCCCGGTCTCCCTGTTACAACCCCGGAGTGGAAAGACTACGAGAAGGACTGTGCTCTCGCTGCTTCTAGTCTAAGATGCCCAGTCCTTACTATTACTGGCCAGCGTGCTACTAGCCTACTCTGTGAAAAAATAAAGACTGCTTGCTACTGGATCCCCCTTTTCTTGAGTGTTTCCTATGATTTCAGATTTGTCCTTGTAAAGCATGTTGTGACTTATGTCTGGAAAAAGCACTATATAAATACATTTTACTTACTTACAAAATCTAAGTCCAACCACATAAAGCATAATAGGAAATCAATTGCTGCCAGTACCCCAGCAAAGGGAATGTGTTTTGGTCTGGATGAGCCTGTGTTACCTATATTCCAGTCCAAAGTTAACTCATGACTTTATACTTTTCAAGTTTGGTATGTAAATACTTTTGTATTGATTTCCCCTGGATCCCTTTATATGAAGCCTTTTTTATATAGTTGTCTGAAAAACCTTTATCACTATTGTAATTTTTATGATGTAATATAAATTTTTATTTTTTAATTTCACAGTCATTTAACATAACTGAAGTATATATAAAGTATATAAAGTATTTTATTACTTTGTGATTTACACTTTTCTGTCTTAACATTTTGACTGCAAAAAGAAAGTCTATTTATTTATCATAGATTTTTGCTTATTTCTTATCATTTATTGTGAAAAACTTTGTTAATTCCTCACAGACACACACACCCAAATATATCCAAATCCAGATATAACAAAAATGATTTCTATAACTGACCTGAGTTGCCATTCATGAACTTTTCAGACTGTAATTCTGGATCAAATTCATCATAGAAATAGAAAATCTCATACTTAATTCCTCACAGCTTGTTTCATTGCAGACTTCATCTTGGATCGTTTGTAGAGTACTTTAATTGATTGCATGACCTCTTCTGTCTTGAGAGTGTATATGATTGGGTTTAACATGGGTGGAATAGTTTGTGTAAGAGCAGTGTTGATTATCCTGATATTTGTATCTATAGATGTTGTAAGAGCTGCAGTGTAAATACTAACAATTGGTACATAAAATATGGCCACTAATATGACATGCGAGGTGCAAGTTTTTATAGCTTTGATGTGCTCACCACTATGTGCAATTTTCCGTAATGCAAAACCAATACAAACATATGTGGTCATTATTAGTATCAATGGAATGTAAAGCAGAGCAGTTGTGCAGACATAAACCATTACGGTGTTCAAAGATTTATCATTACAGGCTAATTTATAAACAGGTGCATGATCACAAAAATAGCTGTTAACTGTAGTAGATCTACAAAAGGACAATCTGGTAATCAGAGATACCACGAGAACATTTACAGTTAAAGAGACAATCCACATAATACCTATGATCAGACTCATAGCTGTTTTGGTTACAATAGCATGATACCTCAGAGGGAAACATATGGCAACCAGTCTGTCATAAGCCAGAACAAGCAGAGTAAGAGACTGTAGAGTCATAAAGCAATACACAAAAAACATATTGGTCAAACAGGCTCCATACGATATGTACTGGTTATCAAACAGAAACATGTCCAGAAGCTTTGGAACGAGAGCAGAGCTCCCACACAGATCAGAGAAGGCCAAGTTGAAGACTGCTATATATTTTGCAGTGTGTAGACTCTGTGCCAGGTAGATGGTGCCCATTATAAAAGAATTCCCTAAAACAGTCACAGCATACACAAAGCATAAAAATGCATAGTAGTACTTTGCATGTGGAATGTTGTAAAGTCCACTAATGTAAAATGTTGGAGGAAAAAATGTTTCATTCATTGATGACACAAACTGAGTGGAAGTCATGTTAGCAGTCATCTGTCATAACACCTGTAAAAATAAAGTTTTTCTGTTATTTAATTTCCATTGCAGCATTCTAAATTAAATCCAGTTATTACAGCACAATGACAGTAACATTAAATCAACACTAAATCAATGCATATCAGAGTTCTAGTAGGGGAAGCTGATACCGTACCTTACTGGATCAGAGAAGATATGCTGGCATACCTTTAAAGACCAGACATATTTATGCTTAATCATTGCTGACATCATTCCCTGTAGTATTCTGCTTGTCTTTATTTTTGATTTATGATGAATAATTGCTATGTTCTCCTCTAAGGTATCATGTTTTCATTAGAGCAATAACTCTAATCACTGATGTTATGTGGATTTAATCTGTGACTGGCATTACATACATTGTAGCTCTGATTACCTATTCACTAAATTATACTTCTATATCTGATGTGAAGCACTTTGAATTGCCACTGCATATGAAAAGTGCTATATAAATAAACGAGCCACGCCTATTTTTAAGATTATTGTGTAGATCTGCAACCACTGGTATTTTTGTGATCATGACCATCTGAACTAGCCAGTAATGAAAGTTAAGTGTTTTTGTATACACCCGGTCATCTGATTACAGTAGGGTATGCTACTATGCGAATGCCTCAGATGAGGCTGACTATGGAAAACCCAATGACCAACACTATCAAAGGACAAACCTTTCACCGCTGCAACATAGGGGCCCCTGCTCACACATGTCTAACTATGCAACATAGGGACCCCTGCTCACACATGTATAACACTTCAAAATAGGGGCCCCTGCTCACACATGTATAACACTTCAACATAGGGGCCCCTGCTCACACATGTATAACACTTCAACATAGGGGCCCCTGCTCACACATGTATAACACTTCAACATAGGGGGCCCTGCTCACACATGTCTAACACTTCAACATAGGGGGCCCTGCTCACACATGTATAACACTTCAACATAGGGGCCCCTGCTCACACATGTCTAACACTTCAACATAGGGGGCCCTGCTCACACATGTATAACATTTCAACATAGGGGCCCCTGCTCACACATGTCTAACACTGCGGTGCACCTGAACAGCATTCGTTGCCCTCTGAATAATGCAATAAGGGAAGTTTTGTGAGAATTCACTCCTGTTAGGCAGGGTAAGGTATCTCAAGGTTATGTGAGTAACAAAACTATTTCTTTTGTTTGGTATCACACTAAGGAAAACATTTGCACAACTCCCAGAATGCATTGCTCTCCATGGCAGTGTACAGAAATGGTGAAGGTGTGCCCACATATAAAACATTGGGAGCTACTGAGGATGCAGTGGTATTAAGAATAATGACCTTAGTATATATTTGTGAAGTAGATACTCATATCCTGCCTTTGAAAAACTCCTATACTGGGTTAAAAGAGAGCTTGTGCTGCTGTCTCCTAAGACCTTCTCTTAGCACAAATGCAAGCACACGACGGTATTTTCCTCACTTCAAGCAGGCATGTAGAGAAAAGTTCAATTTGTCACAATGGGAGTTTGACTACGAAAATCACCTCACTAAAAATATATCTCCCAATTACTAACTACATACAACAGATTTAGATTTTTTCCTAAGATTTAATTATATTTTCCATTTGTCATTACATATTCATGACTGAACCAGCCCCATATTGCTCGTCCAAAAGACAAATGGAACTGTTCGGTTCTGTGCTGACTACAGGAAAGTCAAAAAGATAATGAAATTTATGGAACTGATTTTGACTCAAAATATAATCAGGGAATGTAGCAGCATTATGGTGAAGATGTTGGCTTTTTCACCTGTGATGAAACTACTTTAAAAATACACTTAATCAAACTAATGGTAAATATTGACATCCATTATTTGTTGGAGAGGTATATCTTCTAGTCATCTCCTGCTTAGAATTTTTTTCCCTTCTGATGTTGTTAACTTGTGTAAATTTCTTCTTTCTTTTGAGATGTCTGATTTTTCCAGCTTGACACAATCAAATCATAACCTTTTGACCTTTAATTGGTCTCTCCTTTATTTTAAATATTTACTTGGATTTACATGTGGGAAATGTGCACACTGCACAAATAGTAGATTTTGGTCACATGCTGCTCTTTGGATATTTGACAATTAGGATTTTTCGCTTTGGACTTGGCATAAACGATGTTAGACCATGGTGGTTCAACAAGGCTGTCAATGTATTGTTCTACTGTTTGCTGTCAAGTTCTCCTGAATTACTCCTATAGACTGACTTGAACTATTGGTTTCCAGATGAAAAGTGCTTCCATTGCTCTCAGGGAGTTTTTCCTTGCCACTTGTCACCTTGACTTGCTGCTTAGGTGCCTACACTTGGATTCTCTGTAGATAGGATTTCTGTAAAGGTGCTTTGTTCTAACATGGGGAGGCTTGGCAGGATGCATAGACGAGCTGTGTGACACACAACGACGTTTATTGATAAATACGAAAGACAACGTAGCGCTTAGGCTATTGCAAGGTCAAACACTGACAATATTCACATTTAAACAAAAGACTTATATGCTCACACACTAACAATACACAATGATGAGCAGGTGTGAAACACAGGAAGGGCGTGGCCATATGGACGAATGCACGAACACAGACACACACACACACAGGGAGACATTTGGAGAGAGGAGCCGTACCGTGACAGAGCCCCTCCCTAACGGTGCGAATCCTGGCACACCAGCCTATCAGGCTATGGCCCCAAAACCAACGCCAAATGGCGAGGCCGGAGGACTGAGTGACCCGACACGGGTCAGCGTGAGCAGGACAGAGGGAAGAAGACAGGAGCCAAGACGACAACAGACACATGGACGGACACACTGATGGGTACAGGCACAGACACGAAGGGAGACAAAGTGACAGACACATTAAGTGTGACTGGGACTGGCACAGTTACCTGGACAGGTACATGAACAAAATTCAACAAATGGTTGTGAATAAGTCCAGGGAAGCTGGCAGGAGCCCCAGCTTGTCCCCCAGGCGTCGGCTGGGTGGGAGTCTGACTCTGCTGTGGGGGTTCGCCCTTCGCCGAGTTGGGTGGCGGCGGCTTCTCTGGCATTGGGGCAGACGCCTCAGGAAGCGCACCAGCGGTTTTGCCTGTCTCTGGGGCGGGCACTGGTGACGCCTCCTTCTTGCCTCCTTGAGGCGTGCGTGTGCATTAGGTGAGGGAGTGTCCTCAGGTGACGGTGCCACCTCTCTGTGAGTCACGCGTGGAGCTTGCTGACTCTAGTGCAACGTGCCCTGCGCGAAGCCTTGGGTGCCCGATGCTCTTTGGTCTCGGAATCAGGTTCACGTCCTGGTACTCCTCACTCCGAGGTTTGGGAGGAGGGGCCGTACCGTGACATTTGTGGTGACAGCGCATGAAAAGCACTATACAAATAATTATCAAATAGATTTTTCCTTTTCTATAAACTACATATCAGTGCGCAATTAACTCATTATTTTATCTTCATCCAGCCATGTCATCCATAAACAAATGTTGTGAATAATTTTACCTCTCTAGATAAAAGCTGCACAAAAAGGGTAATTGCTAATATGCATCACATGTAGAGTCACCGCCAAAATCGGTGTAACAAAGAGCAAGAGAGAAGTACTAAAAAAATAAGTCACAAAAAATGTATTTTTTCCATAAAAAATCATATGCGTACTTAAGGGATTTAAATACACAGCCTATATTGTTCATTGATGTCATAAGATCAAAAGAAAAAGTATTCAATTTCTCATCAAAAAAAAATGAATGGCAACAAAAATTTACACTCCCCTCAAACAGTTTTTTTACTTTTTCAGTTCAGTTTTTCACTACTGTGGATCTGACATTCTGAAGGAGAACTGAATATATAAGAACTCTTTTATTGAGTTACAAGCATTAAATATATGTCTGAAAAACTTTTATAACTTTTATCTTTCTGACAATGTAATTTAAAAAAAGTAATTATATATTACTAATCCAAATATATCCAAAAAAAAAAAATAAATAAAAATAAAAATATATATATATATATATATATATAAATATATATATATATATATAATATATGTATGTATATATATATATATATATATATATATATATATATATATATATATATATATATATATATATATATAATATAAAAACACACCCAAATATATCCAAATCCAGATATAACAGAAATGATTTCTATAACTGACCTGAGTGCGCATTCATGAACTTTTCAGACTGTAATTCTGGATCAAATTCATCATAGAAATAGAAAATCTCATACTTAATTCCTCACAGCTTGTTTCATTGCAGACTTCATCTTGGATCGTTTGTAGAGTACTTTAATTGACTGCATGACCTCCTCTGTCTTGAGAGTGTATATGATTGGGTTTAACATGGGTGGAATAGTTTGTGTAAGAGCAGTGTTGATTATCCTGATATTTGTATCTATAGATGTTGTAAGAGCTGCAGTGTAAATACTAATAATTGGTACATAAAACAAAGCCACTAAAATGATGTGAGAGGTGCACGTTTTCATAGCTTTGATTTGTTCACCACCACGTGCAATTTTCCGCAATGCAACACCTATACAAACATATGATATAGTTATTAATATCAATGGAATGTAAAGCAGAGCAGCTGTACAGACATAACCCATTACAGAATTGATAGATTTATCATTACAAGCTAATTTATAGATAGGTCCATGATCACAGAAATAGCTGTTAACTGTAGTAGATCTACAAAAGGACAATCTAGTAACCAGAGATACAAGAAGAGCATTTACAGTTACAGAGACAATCCACATAATACCTATGATCAGACTCATAGCTGTTTTGGTTACAACAGCATGATACCTCAGAGGGAAACATATGGCAACCAGTCTGTCATAAGCCAAAGCAAGCAGAGTAAGAGACTGTAGAGTCATAAAGCAATACACAAAAAACATATTTGCCAAACAGGCTCCATACGATATGTACTGGTTATCAAACAGAAACATGTCCAGAAGCTTTGGAACAAGAGCAGAGCTCCCACACAGATCAGAGAAGGCCAAGTTGAAGACTGCTATATACTTTGCAGTGTGTAGACTCTGTGCCAGGTATATGGTGCCCATTATAAAAGAATTCCCTAAAACAGTCACAGCGTACACAAAACATAAAAATACATAGTAGTACTTTGCATGTGGAATGTTGTAAAGTCCACTAATGTAAAATGTTGGACGAAAAAATGTTTCATTCATTGATGACACAAACTGAGTGGAAGTCATGTTAACAGTCATCTGTCATAACCCCTGTAAAAATAATGGTTTGTATTCAATTTCTGTTAAAGCATTCAAAATTAATTCTTTGTTACAATGTAAATGTGAATGCTAATATTGCATTGGAGTAACAGTAACAGCAAATGAACAATAGTAATAATCTTATTAGACTTGCATGAGCGGTGAAAACCCGTTGATGCTACCTTACTGCAGAGGAGACAGAATGCTGATATATGTACAAAGATCAGATGTATTTATTCTTAATTCTTGTTGACATAATTCCCTGTAGTACTCTGCTTGTTTTGACCTTTAACATATGGTGGACTAATTGCTGTTTTCTTCTGAAGCATCATGATGTTTTCATTTATACGGCAATGACTATAATCTCCAGTGGTATATGGGTTGGGGTTTTTTTTGTGATTGTTATTGCTCTCTTTGTAGATCTAAAAGCATTGATATCTATTCTAGCCTGTAACAATAACATCATGGATTGTTTGTATCACCTCATGCGTCACAAATAGGAATTAAATGAAATCGAAAAAACTAACAGAAATCATCAGCAATAAAATGAAATCAAATAAATTAAGATATAACATATAAAGCACAGAACTACAAAAAATTAAATGTAATAAATTCATTTAACAATAAAAGGTAAAATATTAAAAAATAAAATGATGTCACAAATCTTTTAAATGGTCTGGAAAGTTCCTTATATAGATTTATCCTTCACTTTAACTCATGAAGTCCCTAAGTGACATACTGAACATCCTGTTTGCACTTATAAGACAATTTGTGAATTTGTGTAGTTATGACTTCATGTACAAAATGCTGGTGTGCTATATTATCACATGAGACAAACCTAGCTCATTTTAAAAAGCTTCTTTTGTTTCTAAATGTACATTCCATCCCATTTTAACAGGTCTAATGCTTTAACATGTCCTATGTTACACATAACCCATTTGACCCATCTTTTTGCATATCAGTACTGAAACTGCACTTTGGCTTTAGCTGAGGCACAAGCATTTTACTATCTTATGTTGATCCTATTTCAATGCCATTTTAATTACTTGTAGTCTGAATTTCAAGAACCGATACAGTATTCAGGATGCATTCAGTATCAACACTGGATATGCCAGTGAGTTGGAGGGATGTGAAGATAGCTTGGATGAAGAGCCTGATTATACAAAGACATGGAGAGTGATGAGTAAAGTGGGTCAGATGATTTGGACAGAAGTGAATCAAGTGAGTGAGATGATATACTACAACCAAACATAAACCTCAGACAGCAAAATACAACCATATAAGTGTGTCACAACTCAAGACAATTTTCATACTCCACTGGAGTACTTCAGAAAGTTAATAACAGCAGAAATGCTTCAGTTATTGATGGAACAAAAAGATTTGTACAGTGTACAAAAATCTAAATGTTATGGCAATGTTAATATCACTATTAAAAATGAAAATATTGATTGGCCTTTACCTGCGTATGGAAGCAAATCATACATACTGGGGAAAATTATAACATGGTGGCTAACGTCACAGCCATTTTCAGACCCTGCTGGCTTCTTTAAATTTTACTGGCAGCACTGATTTGTCATACAGACAAGAAGAGGACAAGTGTTGGAAGATGCATCCATGGCTGATTGATATGTTTCTCAAACAATGCCTAGATATCATCCCAGAGGAGCACAACGCTACTAATGTACTAATGGTGTCCTTCAGAGGGACACACAGCCCAATAAGGCAGAATGGGAAGGGCAATCCCCATTGAAATTGGGCATTCTGCTCTTCGTCAAGAGTTCTCTGTGATTTTATGGTCTTTGAAGGTGATACTGGGAAGAAAACCTTACTTGTCATAGGAGGTGGTGATGTGGTCAAGCTATATGAAACAGCTTGGGTCAACCTGTCTCTCATTTCTAGTTTTGTGAATGTCATGTATTTAAACCCTGTTGATTGCCTTGGTCGTGGCTGTTCATTGTTTGTTTGTTTGGATGTTTGACTGTTTGAATTATTGAATTTGTGTATTTTTCCTTGTGGTTGTTTCTTCGTACTCCATGCCTTTGTGTTTATCCTAGCCTTCGTGTTTCCCTTGCCTTAGTTAAAGCCTGCTTTCCCATGTGCCTTCGTGGTTGTACATTCCTTTCTCTGGTTGTACATAGAGCTCAATGAACCATAGACTTTAGATGTGCACGTAACTGGGGTCCTTGACATAAGTGAATGGGTAGGATTAGTACTTGCTGGTCAGTAGACTGTTTTTCTACCACAAACTGTACAATGGAGCTTCATTTGTTTAAGTTAGAATTAATGCATATATTTTTTTACCAAAACACTTGATACTTGAAAATCATGGGCAGAGCACATGAGCAGGATCGATAAAGTAGCAGATGATGGAGAACGTGGAAAGCACAGAGAACAGAAGCAACTAATAAAGTGGAGGTGTGCGTGACGCAGGAGGGGGTGCATGAACTGAGTCAGTGGAGTGGGTCAGGCTTCATTAGAGGAAAGCAATAGTGGCTGTGGAAGCTTCTGCAGCACTATGTTGATATCTTTGTGGCCATGGAGGACGGAGCACTGGACTGACAGCATCAACACCAGCCATGCTGCACCAATTTGATAACACCATCACTTGGTCATGTTGGCTAAAAGAGAGGCTGCAGAGCAAAAAGTGAGGGATAGTGTGGCTTTGGGAATGGTCAGTGCCGGTGCTCTTGCTGAAAAGAACGGACAACATCTCGAGCTTCTGCACGGACTATTGGTTGCTCAATGCTATCATCAATCCCTGACTCTTACCTGCTCAAGAGAAAACAGGCACAGGTGAGTAAATAGAATGTAGCCCACTCCCACAAGTCCAATTAATGAGATTAACAAAAAAGGCACAACACGACGACCCCAAACAATGGATAACTGGAGGGACAGGAGGATGAGGAAAGCAAAAACTTAACACAGATCAGGCCAGGAACAGCGGGACAGGAACAAAAACATCACATGCACCGGAACAGACACATGAACGAACGCAGGAAAGGACACAAAAACAGGAACAGGCAGGTCCGCAGGTGAGGCCACGGGTACGGGTGCAGTGGCAATCAGCGGGGGCAGGTCCGCAGGTGAGGCCACGGGTACGGGTGCAGTGGCAATCAGCGGGGGCAGGTCTGCAGGTGTGGCTTCAGGAACAAATAAGCACCATGAAAAAAATGAAACAACCAATTATCCTCTTTCATGAAACACTTGGCACTGCCTTTTCTACTCTATTTTTGTATTTAGGCACTGAGCTTAGTGCAGCTGTTTAAAAGCTGTAACATGACAGACTATGGAGATGCTAATTACTTACCACACCTTCTTTATTATATTCTACATCACCTAACACTCCTGTACATAGTTATGACTATACCTGCATTAAAAAACTGGACTGAATGTATTGGTACTGGACTAGTATTCAGAAGATTGCCAATTCAAGCACCACCATTGCTAAGTTACCTCTCTTGGGCTCCTGAGCAAGACCCTTACCATTATTTGCTCAAACTGTACTCAGTCACAACTAGAAAGTTGGTTTAGATAAAAGCATCTGCTAAATGATTTTATTTAAATATAAATCTACCAGATACATATTTTGCCCTGTGCATTAGTGAATATGAATATATTATTTTAACCTCAACTCTATAAAACTGGCATGTGACAGAAGAAAACATCTAACTGTAGGACAAGCACACACATTTAAAAAAATCCCTTCTGACCTAATAATGACTTTTGTCCAATAAAATTTATTTTAAAATGTTTAATAAACATTTACAGTAAAATTCTTTGTAATTCTTTTAATTTGTATATAGTTGTCATGTTGCATGCTCAGTGGAACTGACAGGACATCACTTAAGTCAAGCTCTTTCGTAGGAATGTTTACCTGAGTGTGAGAACATTTTCCTTGAAAAATAACTGCCAGTTAATTTAACATGAAAAAAGTCTATTCCTCAGCTTTTTTGCTCTGAAACTCATTGAAAACCCAGATATACAGCTCCAGAAAAAAATAAGAAACCACTCCAATTCACTCACTCCATTCAAATGTTTGTTGAATTCCTCCACAATTTTGACAATTATTTTCATTTAAAAAAAAAACATGCTCTAAAATACAATATTTTTATCTGGAATTTGGAAGAAATGTTGCCTGTAGTTTATAGGATTAAACAAAACTGCTCAGCCTGGTCAAACACATACCCATCAATTGTAAAATTAGAGAAACTGATAAGAGATCACTACAAAATAATTTTTTTATGGAGCTGTATTTCGTTGCAATGACAAAAAACACTAAAAGTTTTGGTTTATTTTAATCCAGTAATTCCATGGTTTTGCTTGGGCATTGCTGAAGAAAGCACAGTAAAAATCTTTAGAATATCGAGATGGAATGAAAACTGTGTACAATGAAACACTTCTGGCTACATTAAACAAATTTAAAAAATTCAAAGTTCTCTATTTAAATATATCTGGCGGGTATATATACTGTAGTTTATCTACATTTGTGGCAAAACTGTGTTATTTGAAACGCTCCAAAAATAGTCAACGTCATCCGTACCTTTGAGTCTTATGCTGAAATGTATTATATTCAATTTTAAATAGTAAAATATTCAGTACATTTTAAAGCAAATGTAAACAGCATCTCAAGGTGACTCGGATACATGTTATACAGATTAAACTACAATGTATTTAAGTGTAACACAGCACACAGTACAACAGTTGTAATAAAAGATACAATAGTTAGAGTAGCAGTCTATAGAGGGTCACAGTCTGTGAGCGCGTCAGCTTTTAGTACCACTGAGAATTCTGTTTTCTTTAAGATACTAAACTATTGTTATGTCAGTTTTAATTACTAATTGCTAATCACAGGCCCTTCCATCACATAGTTTAGCTTGGCTCGTCTGTAAATTACTTTAATAGACTGTAATATCTCCTTTGTCTTTAAAGTATATATAATGGGATTTAACATAGGTGGAATAGTGTGCGTCAATACGGAGTTAATTATTCTAGTATTTGGATGAATATATGTTGTAAGAATAACAATGTAAACGCTAATAATTGGGAGGTAAAACATAGCCACTAACATGAGATGAGAAGCGCAGGTCTTAATAGCTTTGAGTCTGTCAGCACCATGTGAGAGCCTGAGCAAGGCAAAACCAATACAAACATATGAAACAGTTATCAGTATCAGTGGAATATAAAGTATTGCAGCAATACAGATAAGTGCCATTATGTAATTCAAGGTAGTATCATTACATGCCAGTTTATAGACTGGGCCATGATCACAGAAATAGCTGTCAACTGTAGTAGATCTACAGAAGGACAGTCTGGTAATAAAACCCACAAGCAGAGCAAAGACAATCAATGCAAAAACCCATATAACACCAATGATCACAGCCATCGCTGTTTTGGTTACAACAGCATGATACCTCAGAGGGAAACATATGGCAACCAGTCTGTCATAAGCCAGAGCAAGCAGAGTAAGAGACTGTAGAGTCATAAAGAAAAAAACAAAAAACATGTTTGCCAGACAGTCCTCATAAGAAATGTACTGTTTGTCAAACAAAAACATTTCCACATACTTTGGAATGACAGCTGAGCTTCCACACAGATCAGAGAAGGCCAAGTTGAAGACTGCTATGTACTTTGCTGTGTGCAGCGTGCGTGCCAGGAATATAACACCCATTACAAAAGAATTTCCTAAAACAGTAACAGCATACACAAAACACAGAAATATATAGTAATATTTTGCATGTGGAACATTGTAAAGTCCACTAATGTAAAATGTTGGACGAAAAAATGTTTCATTCATTGATGACACAAACTGAGTGGAAGTCATTTTAGCAGTCATCTGTCATAACACCTGTAAAATGTAAAATGTAAAAATGTGGGTGGATGAATAAGTGTTGCATTATCAAAGGACCCTACATAAGTCATATTATCATGAGACAAATATACCGTTTACTGCAAGAAAAATATTGGAATAGATTTCACAATACAAACTGTCAAAATAGATTGTCAATAAATTGTCAAAACATATGCTGAATGAGCAAGAAATGATAATCTCTGCAATAAATATTAAGCAAGAGTACAGGATGTTAAAAAAAAAAAAAAAAGATTGCCAAACATTTGATACCTTCAGCAGCAGTAACATAATATTAACAGAGATCAAACACATTTATAACAGACCTATGCTTATGTCATCCAATTAAAGCACACCTCCAAAACACAAACCTCTGAAGACAGGCAACCTAACTGGCAATTTAAATTATTCATAAAGTGATAGGTATAGATATGTCCAAAAGGTAAATGTCCAAAAGCATATATATATAAAAGCATATATATATATATATATATATATAATATATATATATATATATATATAGCTACTTTTCCTGGACTGCCAACAACTTCACAAGGTCTTTCACAAGATTTTTCACACAATATAACAATACAATACAACAATGTCAATGAAACATCTGAGAGACGAGAATATCCAAAAGGTAGCACAGAACATCCAGCATGGTGAGAGAATGGTTGAGAGGAGACAAACCAACTTACATTTGGGCTGGGGGACGGGTATTCTATTCATATAGGACCTCGTACATTTTTTGTGAAGTGTAGCTTATTTATTATTTTTTGCCCCTTGGACAAACCATAAAAGTGCCACAGTAAATAAGAAATTAATTATGTCATATGATTGGTGAGGTGATTGGATTCAAGTAAATAGCAATTTATAATATTTGCATGCTGGGATAAGTAACATGTATAATATATAAGTGTTTTTCACCCTGCAATACATATATTGCCACGTGTGGGGTTTGGGTGCAGTCCCCATGGAGTACTGTCACACTACGTCACACTATGCGCATTCAGGCAGTCCAGTCTCCAGGATTCCGCACATCCCTCATGCTAGATTTGTCCTAATCTCACACACACACACACACACACACACACACACATCCACATACATACTACATCACCACTTCAATTAGCCACCGATCATAATCCCCTGGATTACTCTGTAGAGTTCCAAACCCTAGCTATAGAAGGTAAATAGAATGATTGTGCTGTTTGTGGAGGGGCCTTAAGAAAAAATTGCAGGCAGAACTGACCTGTGGAGAGGAATACCACTGCCAGTACAAATCAATAGGACAATCGCCGTGTTAATGAGGGAACCTTCCGACATTACGCCACACCTGTCACACTCTGCACTAGCACACTAAACACTGAAATGCTTCCCTTCTTACTTATTCATTCCTTTTCAAATCTCTTAGCAGACTGGAGGTACTCTAGATTACCAATTCTCAGAGGCTAGATTCATGGCCAGGTGTTCTCAGCTATAGTCCCCTCAGCTAGGGAGTGTCTGTGTGAGAAGCAGGCTATTGGATGGAGTTTGGGGGACTGACCAGAGTGCTGGAAAAGAACAGCAGCTCTCTCCAGCACAAATGGTATGGCAGTGTTAGGGTGCTAGCCAACAGCTGCGGAGGTAAATGCGCTCTTAAGATCCTGAAAAGCATGAGAGGCAGCAGCAGACCATGTAAAGTGCTGTTGACTGCCGCGACCAGCTGCCTGTGGTTGCAGCATCAGACCAGGTAAAGTGCCTCTGTGATAGTGGTGGAATTGAAAGAGTGGATGAGTTGTCACTAGAAGCCTAAAAACCACTGCAAATCCTGGTAATCTTCCCCAGACCATCACAGACCCACTGGCAAACCGGTCATGCTGACTGGTATTGCAGGCAACAAAACATGCAAGACGGTGTCTCCAGACTCTTTCATGTCTGTCACATGTGCTCAGTGTGAACCTGCACTCACCTGTGAGGAGAATGGGGTGCTAGAGGTGGACCTGCCAATTCTGGAGTTCTCTGGTAAATTCCAGTCGAGCTGCATGGTGCTGGGCTGTGAGCACAGGTCCCACGAAAGGATGTCAGGACCAATATGCCACCTTTTGGTCAGAAACTACAGGCAACACCTTCAGTTCCTTTGCCGACCCCCTCCCTGCTCTGCAGCCACCACAGGCGTACAATTCTGCCCCACCTGGCACTGCGGTTCCTACAGCAATGCCTATCCATGTGCTCCTTTATTTTGTTTCTATTCTTTTCCACCCTATGTTCTCATTTTCCTGCCTTATATGAAGGCCCACAGCATTCGTGATTTTTTTGGAGGAGGTCGCCACATCTCCGGAGCTGCCTGGCCCACCTCCACCAGCATGGCTCCATTGTGGCTGTCCTGTTGGCCTTCTGCTGTGGTCTTCTACTGTGGCACCACTGTGACTCCTGTGGCCACTTCGTTTGCTTTTTTGTCTGCCCCTTTATTTTTCTGCCTCCTATTGCTGGCACTGTTCTTGTCTCTGCGGTCATGTTCATTCCTGTCCTTGGCACCTCTGGCATCATGGTTCCCAGGTGATGCCTAGCCATGCTCTTCCTTGTTTTGTGTCTGTTCTTTGAAGTGGATGCATCTGAAGCAGGAATTGGAGCAATCTTGTCACAGAGGTCAGGTGAGCCACCAAAGCTTTTTCCTTGCGTGTTTTACTTATACAAACTCACTGACACTTGAAAAAACTATGATATAGAAAGTTGCAAATTGTTAGCCATGAAAATGGCTTTTGAGGAATTGAAACATTTTATTGTACTCATTATTGTACTCACTGACCACAAAAATGTTGAATATATTTAAAAGGCAAAGCAGATGAACATGCTCCAAACTAGGTGGGTGCTGTTCTTTAACAACTTTGATTTTTCAGTTACTTACCATCCAGGATATAAGAACATGAAGGCAGACACACTGTCTTGACGGTTCTCTGGTGAAAGTTGAATTAATGAAAGCACATTACTCCACATCACTCCAGTCAACTATGTAACCACAGGGTTACCAGTCAGCTATGTTCCCCTGGATCAAAGAACAACTGAGGTTCAAGCTGTGGATGGCAGGGTGGGCCACAGCCAACAGACATAGGAGGAAGCCCACATCAGGTTGCAATGGGTGGTCCAGTGGAAAAGCTGCAGGCTGACCAAAGGATGAGGGAGGTGCGAGCCCTGCAACCTAGCCAGTGGGTGTGGCTATCCAACAAGGATCTTAGGCTGAGACTTCTGATGCCATGTCCCACAGAATGAATAACAAATGATAATCTCTGTAATATATATTAAACATATTATTCCTATAGTACAGGAAAAATAAAAATATCTCCAAAGGTTTGATCAAATACGTTTGGAGCTGGAACAGTAGAGATCAATCACATTTATAACAGATGTATATTTGCATCACCCACTAAATCACACCTTCATTCCCCAACCTCCGAAGAGAGGATAAACTGGATTACATGCTTTCCTGGTGTCACGGTTGACTGGTCATCCAGCAGGAGGGACACGCCCACTCCTGCTCAGGATCACAACACCTATTAATTGTGTTCACCTGTTCCTTATTGTCGTTCACCACTATTTAAACCCACAGGTCCCAGGAAGTAGCCCTGCACACATTAGCGGACCATGGAGCTACATGTCCCAACACAGCGCAACGCTACTTGGAATATCACAGAATGTGCAGCCACCTGGAAGTGAGGCGAAGTAGCCCTGAATGGGCACACCTGCTCACTGTCCAGATGGCAGCACTGGAAGAGCAGAAGCAGGAAATCGGAGAGATTTGCTCTTTAGTGCAGTCTTGGGCAATGCGTAAATCTGCAAGTCCTGAGAGTCGAGTGACCTCTCCTGCTACTCCACCTGTCCCTGAAAGGATAAGGTGTTTGATTGCTACCCCAGAGGTTTACAGGAGAGCAAGACCCAGAAAGCTGTGAGGGGTTCGTGGTACCATGCAAGCCAAGCTCAACGAACTGCTGGTACAATACCCTTATACACTTCCCCTAGTTCCAGCTGCACTTGAGCAGTTAAGGGGAGCCAGATATTTTGCAAAATTAGACCTACGCAGTGCTCATACGGATCAGGGAGGGTGACAAGTGGAAGACAGCCTTCAGCACATCCTCAGGGCATTATGAGTATTTAGTCCTGCCATCTGGTCTAGCCATGACTCCCTCAGTCTTCCAAATGTACATAAATGAGGTCCTAAGGGAGTTGCTGGGTAGATCCGTCATCACTTATATTGACGATATCCTGATCTATTCCTACTCCTGGGGCCAACATGTGCGTGACATATGGGCTGTCCTCCTTACCCTCTTGCAGAACCACCTCTACTGCAAATTAGAGAAATGTGAATTCTACTGCAGGGAGTTTCCTAGGATACATCATCCAGGAGGGCAGTGTACGCATGCGATCATGCAAGGTGCAGGCAGTAACGGGCTGGCCAAGACCACAGACACGAAGGGAATTACTGCGTTTCCTAGGGTTTGCAAATTTTTACGGACAGTTTATTAAGTCCTTTAGCACTCTGGCCAAGCCCCTCACAGATCTGCTTCGAGGACAGACCAAGCAGATAAAATGGACCACGGAGGCAGAGAGACCTTTCGGAGAGCTTAAAACCGCCTTCTCTATTGCTCTGGTGTTACAGCAACTGGACCCAGAGAAACCTTTCATAGTGGAGGTAGACATGTAGGATGTGGGAGTAGATGCTGTGTTGTCCCAACACAGGGGAAAGTCAGGACAACTGAAGCCCATAGCTTTCCTTTCCAAGAAGCTAAGCCCATCAGAGAGAAATTACGGGGTAGGTGATCAAGAACTCCTGGCGGTGAAACTTGCATTCGAGGAGTGGAGACATTGGCTGGAGGTAGCACGACACACCTTTATAGTCATTACCAACCATAAAAACTTGGTGTACCTCCAAACCACCAAGAGATTGAACTCCAGGCATGCCCAGTGGTTGCTCCTCTTCTCTAGGTTTATTTTCTGCATCACCTATAGGGAGAGAAGACCATAAGGATGGATGTGCTCTCTCAGCAACACAATGCTGGAGCTGATTTGTGTGCAGATTGCACCTGCAGCAAAATGCACTCCACCTACAGGTAAGCTGCTTCTCCTATCCACTCTGCACCCATGGTCTCACATCGTGGTATATTTCATTACAGACCTGCCTGTCTCCAAAGATAACAGTCATTCTGGTAATAGTAGATAGATTCAACCCCCGGTTGAGAATATCACTAGCCGGTACCCAACACTGCTCCTCCAAGACATAACTTTCTCAGTCAACCAGGTAATGGAGAACACCCCAATGCTGCCAGGAGTCCAACAACCTACACCTACACACAGTATAGACTAGACTTAAGGGGAAAAACATACTTGGGGCTTAATTTCTTGCATCCTCTCCCAAACTTGAAGTCTTTAGTTGAGAGCCATACCCAAACCCCTGGTACAAATGAAGGTGCGAGTCCCCTCCCATGGTCTGCATTGTCCTTGTGTCTTTATAACACAGACTCTCATTATTTAGGGTTAGTGCACTTTTATGTTCAGGTTTGTTTTCATTTGTTTCATTAAACTCATCAGTGGAAGACATGTTTGCGTGCTTTGTTCCTGCATCTTCTACGCTCATGACAGAATGTCACATTTTTTTCAGTGGAACTGGCAGCCTGGCATGCTATTGCGGTGTTCCCTAGAGATCACTGGGGCTCGCTCAGCTCCGATGCTCTCCGTGTGAGAATGTCCCAGAGTTCTCCCAAGGAATAACGACAGTTACCCCAAAGCTAGCCCGGGATGTCAATACTGCCACCACCTCATACCTGGAATTCGTCTGAGGCACCGCTTAATGGAAAAGAGCCACTACCAAAACTTTCTTGAGCTCAAACTTTTAAAACTTTTAGTCAAACATTTTGTCAAATGTTTTGGTAGGAATGTTTACCTGAGTTGGGTAAATTCCACCATTTCCTTGAAACATAACTGTTAGCTAATAAATGTTTTGTTTCAGTGGACAAAAAGCAGTATTTTAAATTTTTCAGTCCAATAATTCCATGGGTTTGCTTGGATTTGGTTACTACTTTTAAAACCACTGAAGGTGGGCACTACTGAAAACAGCCAAGTTATCATGGCACAGCCCCCTCCTCCTATGAATTGTTTAGTCGTTGTCTTTTGGGTGTTCGACCTAGCCTATGCTATTGTTAGCTGCATTGTCTGGTGGGGGGGGGTTGGTTTTAAGATTTAACAGTCATTCACACAATGACAGTACTGCACACATAGCACAGACTACAGAAACTGCACCTGCCAACAATATCAAGGATAAATGTAAAAAGAAAGGAAAAAAAACATTAGTACAAAATGTGTAAGCTACCACTGAATGAACATTTAAAGGCAAAAAAACACCACCACACTGAGGGGGGCTTGGGGGGGGGGGGGTGATGGAGAGAGGGAAAAGAAAAAATATGTAAAAATTCAGGGAGAAAGAAAAAAGGGGGGGGGGTCCTTTGAAATCTACAGTCATGAGACAGATAGCTGATATGATGTGATGCAACAGCTATATGATGATATGATGCAACAGATAAGTCAGAGGAAATTGCATTAGTGGCAGAGGGGAACTGGAGTAGCTTTAAGTACTCAAGAAAAGGATCTCATGTCTTACAGGACTTACGGGTGGAACCTCATAACGTGGCTCTGTTTTTCTAATTTGGCAAAATTTAAGAGATCATTCAGCCAGTGAAAAACAGATGGTGGGACAATTGACTTCCACTTGAGTAAAACGTGCCTTCTAGCTAACAAGGTGGCAAAAGCTATAAAATCTGCCTTGTAACTTAGCATCAAGAGGGTGGATGGCAGCACACCAAACAAGATGGTCACAGGGGTGGGATCAAGTGTTACATTCAGAATCTTGGAAAGAAGTTGGAATATGTGAGACCAATATTTATGGATGTAAATATTTAACTGCAAGATAAAAACATATGGATTAGACAAGCTGGGCCTTGCTGACATCTATCGTACAGAGGACTGATATGTGTGTGGGGGGGGGGGGGGTGAGAGCTTAACTTTATTCCAATGAGTGCGAGGTACAATTTTGAATTTTGAAAGAGGCAGAGTGTATACAGTGTAATATTGCTTCCCATATATCATCATCTCCCAGCTCCTCACCCAGATCCTTCTCCCACTGGCTTTTAATTGATGAAACAGCGTGGTTGTATACCCTCAGAAAATTCTGGCATACATGTTGGAAATCATACCTCCCTCATTTGAGGTCGGCTTTAGGAACTTTCAGGTTCAGAGGGAAAATGGGGTGTTTGGGCATGGATGAAGCTACAGACTTGTAAACACTGCAGAAATGTATTGGTGGGTAACTAAAATGTATCTTTAAGTTGTTGAAATGATGCAAATTTCCCATCGATGTACAGGTCAGGGTTAACACTAGTGTTGCTGTTCATGTTTTATGTTTGGTTTTGTTACATGTTAAAATAAACGTCTGTTTGTGTGAACATGGCTCCACTCTGCATCCTGCCTCACAGCCCATTGTTACACAAATAAAGATCTTTAGACCATCTATAGGGGTTGTAAACACTCTAGACAAAGCAATACTTTTGGAATCATTTAAACACATATACAGAAATTCAGACGTTTATTTATATTCATCTCTGAAGGGTGTCATTGTATCATTATGATATATTTGTATATGCACAAAAAGTGTTACTTGAAATACCCATAAAAACAAATTCAACATAAGCCATACATTATTCATAATTTGAATTTATCCTACTCAGTATATGTACACTATGCATACAATAGAAGTATACTATGCATCTACCTTTGATCAAATACATGTCCAAACTTTATAACTTAAACTATGGTGTATCATAGTACAATGATAGACCAGCTGTAGTAAAAAAAAATCATAGTTTCAATAACAGTCTATAGAGGGGTGTAGCCTGTCAACTTTTCAGCTCGGTACACATGAAAATTCTAAGCTTTGACACTAAACAATCATTACAATGTCATTTTAATTCTTTACAATGCTAATCACAGACCCTTCTTTTGCAAAGATCAGCTTGGCTCGTCTGTAAAGAACTTTAAAGGACTGCAATATCTCATTTGTCTTTAGAGTATATATAATGGGATTCAGCATAGGTGGAATAGTTTGTGTTAATACGGAGTTAATTATTCTAGTATTTGGAGGGATGGATGTTACAAGAGCAGAAATGTAAACGCTAACAATTGGCAGGTAAAACATGGCCACTAATATGAGATGGGAGGTGCAGGTTTTCATAGCTTTGATTCTGTCAGCACCACGCGAGATCCTTAGTAATGCAAAACCAATACAAACATATGAGACAAGGATCAAAATCAATGGAATATATAGTATTGATGTAACACCTACATGTGCCAATATGTAATTCATACTAACGTCACTACACGCTAGTCTATAGACTGGGCCATGATCACAGAAATAGCTGTCAACTGTAGTAGATCTACAGAAGGACAGTCTGGTAATAAAACCCACAAGCAGAGCAAAGACAATCAATGCAAAAACCCATATAACACCAATGATCACAGCCATTGCTGTTTTGGTTACAACAGCATGATACCTCAGAGGGAAACATATGGCAACCAGTCTGTCATAAGCCAGAGCAAGCAGAGTAAGAGACTGTAGAGTCATAAAGAAAAAAACAAAAAACATGTTTGCCAGACAGTCCTCATAAGAAATGTACTGTTTGTCAAACAAAAACATTTCCACATACTTTGGAATGACAGCTGAGCTTCCACACAGATCAGAGAAGGCCAAGTTGAAGACTGCTATGTACTTTGCTGTGTGTAGTACGCGTGCCAGGAATATAACACCCATTACAAAAGAATTGCCTAAAACCGTCAAAACATACACAAAACACAGAAATATATAGTAATACTTTGCATATGGAACATTGTAAAATCCACTGATGTAAAATGTGGCAGGGTGAATAAAGGTTGCATTATCAAGGGATCTTGTGTAAGTCATGTTAGCAAGAAATATCTGTAACTTCTTACTGAAAGAAAAATATAGTTACAGAACCATGAAGAAACTTCATATCACAATTCAAATAGTTACAATAGTTGTGTAAAGTTGCAGAGATTTTAAATCACCCAGTGAATGAATAACAAATGATAATCTCTGTAATATATATTAAACATATTAGTCCTATAGTGCAGGAAAAATAAAAAGATCTCCAAAGGTTTGATCGAATACTTTTGGAGCTGGAACAGTAGAGATCAATCACATTTATAACAGACCTATGTTTGCATCACCCACTAAATCACACCTCCATTCCCAAATCTCTGAAGAGAGGATAAACTGGATTACATGCTGTCCTCGTGTCATGGTTGACTGTTCATCAGGGAGGAGGGACACGCCCACTCCTGTGTTCACCTGTTCCTTATTTTTGATCACCAAATAAGTGAAACTGGGAGGGAACCCTGTCGATGGGACATGCCAAGGCTCCTGAGGAACCCATGCAATTGGACACTTGGCAACTCTGGAGCAGCGGGGAACGTGATGGACTGGGGGAAGCAATTTCCCTGCCCTCTGCTATAAGCGTGCAAGCGCTTGACAGAGGACCTGTGGGTTCAGGGTACATCACTCATCACTCCTCGTGTCCTCCTCAAAACAAACAAGGATCACGTAGAGCACATTTCCTTTTTTCTCCTTTCTTCTCTTTCTCACCCCCTCATATTAGGTTTGCCTTGGCTGCGTTTACACAGCCCTCAGCTGCTGTGGACCAAGAATCGCTTCCTCGAGTGGGTGTCCTCCTGTGACAGGCAATGCTTTCCTAACCGGGCTGTGCCTCTGTAGTCAACATCGATAGGGAGTCCCGACACTGACAAAAGCTTCACCATTCCCTGGGAATATAGACTTGGCAGAGGCGTTTAGTCCCACTAAGGCTAAAAAGCTTCCCCCCTATCGTGTGCCATCACTCTGAAGAGGAGAGCTCTCCCTCCCAGGTGTAGAATTTATCCTCTCTCACAGGAGGAGGAGCGGACAATGGAGTAAGAAGGCACTGGAGCAGGGTTAGATTTGTCCCTCCAACCTCTCTGGCCTCTGCCAGTGTCTATTCCATTAAGCACTTGAGCAGTTAAGGGGAGCCAGGTATTTTACAAAATTAGACCTACACAGTGCTCATACGGATCAGGGAGGGTGACAAGTGGAAGACAGCCTTCAGCACATCCTCAGGGCATTATGAGTATTTAGTCCTGCCATCTGGTCTAGCCATGACTCCCTCAGTCTTCCAAATGTCCATAAACGAGGTCCTAAGGGAGTTGCTGGGTAGATCCGTCATCACTTATATTGATGACATCCTGATCTATTCCTCCTCCTGGGGCCATCATGTGCGTGACATATGGGCTGTCCTCCTTACCCTCTTGCAGAACCACCTCTACTGCAAATTAGAGAAATGTGAATTCTACTGCAGGGAGTTTCCTAGGATACATCATCCAGGAGGGCAGTGTACGCATGCGATCATGCAAGGTGCAGGCAGTAATGGGCTGGCCAAGACCACAGACACGAAGGGAATTACTGCGTTTCCTAGGGTTTGCAAATTTTTACGGACAGTTTATTAAGTCCTTTAGCACTCTGGCCAAGCCCCTCACAGATCTGCTTCGAGGACAGACCAAGCAGATAAAATGGACCACGGAGGCAGAGAGACCTTTCGGAGAGCTTAAAACCGCCTTCTCTATTGTTCCGGTGTTACAGCAACTGGACCCCGAGAAACCTTTCATAGTGGAGGTAGACGCGTAGGATGTGGGAGTAGATTCTGTGTTGTCCCAACACAGGGGAAAGTCAGGACAGCTGAAGCCCATAGCTTTCTTTTCCAAGAAGCTAAGCCCATCAGAGAGAAATTACGGGGTAGGTGATCAAGAACTCCTGGCGGTGAAACTTGCATTCAAGGAGTGGAGACATTGACATTGACATTTGTTTCATTAAACTCTTCAGTGGGAGACATGTTTGCGTCCTTTGTTCCTGCATGTTCTACGCTCATGACAGAATGTCCAATTTTTGGAAGCAGTTGTGTCCTTTTTTGTTTTCATTACTTCTTTTTATCTGTCAGACTGTTGTTGGCTCTTTTCTCTCTCTTCAGTGGAATTGGCAGCCTGGCATTCTAATGCAGTGTTCCCTAGAGCTCAATGGAGGCTCGCTCCACCCCGATGCTCTCCATGTGAGAAAGAGTTTTCCCAAGGAATAACGATAGTTATACCCCAGCTAGCCCGGGATGTCAGTACTGCCACTACTTCACACCAGGAATTAATCTGAGGCACCACTTAATGGAAAAGAGCTACTACCAAAGCGTTCTTGAGCTCATCCCAAGGACCAATATCTAGGTGTCTGGAACTGGCTCAGTTCTGGGAAGGGGGATCCTATAATGACCAGAATTCCAAGTATGGACATACAAGATCCTCATCACCAGACTATTAACTACACTCTATGCAATTATATTCAGCCCATATATACATGTCTGTCACTAAAAAGCATACAAAGCAATTTTCTTGTTATTACTGATGCTTATACCAACAGCATTGTTTATGTTCCCCGACCTTTGTCTAAGCCTTTTGCCATTTTGGATTAGTTTGCCTAATCTGTTGGCTTTGCTGGTTTTGACCTGGACTGTTTATTCACTTCGTGTTTGGATGATCACTTGGTTTGGCAATCTTTCTGTTCTGGTCTTAGTATTAACCACCTGCTGGTAGCCTCTGTCATAGGGCGGTAGCAGTGCACATGGCTTTTGTATGTTTTATCTTTTTGTTGCAATTCTCTCCCCCTCAGATGGTGTGTGTTGTGCCTCATTTGCCACACCACCTGGGAGTTATGTTACTATGTTAGTTTCTTTAAGATCCATTTCTGTTTGTGGGTCATTAATAACCCTGTTACACTGACTTCTAGTCTGGTTACTACACTTTTATTTAGCTGATCAACTTCCAGTGTAGGACTTGTCATCGCTTGCCATACTCAAAGTTTAACATGGTGCTTCAATATTTTGAACTGCAGTGCCCATTTTAAAACACTGGAAGCTACTCTATTAGGCTACTCTACAAGTCAATGAGGTCGGGGTCTAAAATCTGGGAGGCTGGAACCCAACTACATTCCTCAGGGCTGTACCCCTCCCAGTCCACAAGATATTGTAGTCCCTCTTCTCCGGGAATCAAGCAGGGCCATCACCTTGTAAGCCGGGCCCCCTTCTATCCCCTGGTGCAAAGGCGGAGGCGAGTTTATTGAGGGATGTGCTTCCATCTTCGAAAACCTGTCAATTACTTTTAAAAGTACTGCATTGCCCTCAGAGGCAGGTAAGTTAGTAACAAAGTCCACCACAAGGTGTGATCAAGGTCTTATAGGAGTGGGCAATGGGAGCAACTTACCGGCAGGAGGGATGCGTGGGGTCTTGCTGCGAGCGCAATCCACACAAGAAGACACATACCTCACCTCGTCCTTATGCATAGCGGGCCAACAGTATTCGGTGCCTATTAGTTGTGCTGTACGTGTGGCACCAGGGTGTCCTGTTCCCATCGATGTATGAGCCCAGGTGATCAAGGCACCATGGTGTTTTGGCGGTACGTAGAGGTGGTCAGGTGGGCACTGTGGATGCGGGTTCACGTTCTTTATGTGTTGGTCAATGTCCTACTCCAGTGATCCAAGGAAGCACGAGGGGGGAAGGACGGGTTCTGCACTCATTGGTAAGGCCCCCACATGGTGTTGTCGTGACAGCGCATCCGCCCTGGTGTTCCACTCCCCCGGCCTGTAGGTGAGGTCAACTTCTGTAGCTCAACTTCTGGGAAAAGTAGGCAACAGGTTTGATCCCACCTCTCTCACCCATGTGTTGAGACAATACTGCGCCCACTCCTGTGTCTGAAGCATCTACCTCCACCACAAAGGGGTTCTCCGGATCGGGTTGTTGCAGTACTGGTACTGTAATGAAAGCGCCCTTGAGCCCCTCAAAAGACCTTTCCACCTTGGAGTTCTACCTGACCTGCCTAGCCGGTCCCCGGAATTGGTCAGTGAGAGGTTTGGCGATGGAACTAAAATGAACCTCCTGTAGAAGTTAGCGAAGCCTAGGAACCACTGTAGTGCCTTGCGTGTGCGGGGTCTTGGCCAGTCCTTCACTGCCTCTATTTTTCTCGATTGCATTCACACAATGCCCTCCTGGATGACGTATTCTAGGAGATCTACTTCCCTATTGTGAAACTCATACTTTTCTGCCTTGCGATATAGGTGGTTCTTTAACAGGTTCTGGAGCACTGCCTAAACATCCTGCAGGTGTTGGTTCCAGGAGGAGGAATAGATCAGAATGTCATCAATGTAAGCGATGACCGATCTTCCCAAGTACTCCCTCAGAACCTCGTTAATGTGTGCCTGAAATATGGATGGAGCCATATCCAGGCCATAGGGCAAGACCAGGTATTCATAGTGGCCGGTGGAGGTGCTGAAAGCAGTTTTCCACTCATCCCCCTCCCTGACCCATATCAAGTTCTAAGTGCTGCGCAAGTCCAGCTTGGTAAAACATTTAACCCCCCTTAACTGTTCAAGTGCTGCCGGAACCAACAGGAGGGGATAAGGGTACTGAACCAATAGTTTGTTGAGTCCCCCGGTAATCGATGCATGGTCTTAGGCCCCCATCCTTTTTCTTAGCAAAAAAGACCCCAATCCATAACATTACCAGCTGCTCCTGAGTCTACTAAGGCCAGTGTACTGAGCTGGTGAGTTTTGTATGATACCTCGACCAGTAGTTTACACATGGAGGGTGTTGGGGAGCAGCTCACCTTGGTGTTACTTCTCGTCTGCTCCCCAGGTCTGTGCTGAACTCCCGCCGCGCCCAGCTGCATAGGCTCTTCTGGAGGATCAGTCTGTCTTGCTGTCACATTCCCTCCTCTTGGTGGTGAACCCCTGCAGAGATGCTGAGGTGTCATAGGTAATGGCAAAATGCACCATTGCATTCAAAGAGGTAGCTTCCTGCTTACAGGCTAGCTCTGCCTACAGCTCTGCACGTAGCCCTCCTAGGAATGCGTTGATCAGCGGAGGTTCATTCCATCTAGTTCCTGCAAGCAGGGTATGGAATTCCATGGCGTATTCTGCTGCTGGTTTGATACCCTGCCTCAGGCACAACAGGGCTTGTCCGCAGAGCCTCCCCTGATGGGGGTGATTGAACACAGCCCTTAGTTCTCGAATGAATTCAGGATAATTGTTCATTAAGGATGATGCGCTAGTGACTAGTGCCGTACCGCATTCGCGAAGTTTACCTGTAAGCCTGGAGATCACGACTGACGCCTTAATGTGATCCATAAACCGAGGCTGGTAACCAAAGAAAAGCTTGCATTGTACGATGAACCCTTCACACACTTCCGGGTCTCCTCTGTATACCTCAGGAGTAGCGATCAGTCCCTTTATCCCTTCTGGTATTGGCAAACTGATGGGAGGGTTTGCCAGCTGTTCTGGGCTTGTACCCAGGCGGTGCACGTACTGCCCGAGTACCTGTATCGACGAGCGAATCTCCCCGATCTCCTGCTTCTGCTGGTCCAGAGCCTCCATCTGAACCATCAGCAGGTGAGCCCAGTCTGGGCTACTCGCTTCTTTTCCAGTAGGCTACGCATTCTGTGACATTGGCGGCACAGAAGGAGCGAGAGGTGAACTAGAACTGACGTGCTCTTTATTATTCATGATAATTGCATGTAACAAAGGTGTCTGAGAGTAAACTCTGAAATGTGAGTCTTAATGTCCCTGAAGACCAAGACAGAGAGACTGAAGAGGAGCTTCTTCCCACAGGCCATTCGGGCCCAGAATCAGGGAAACTGATAAACTGTGGGGACCACCACCACCATGTAACTGTAAATATTCAATTGTAAGCTGGAACTATACATTGTGTACATACATTTATACATATCCATATATACATTGTGTATATAAACATATTATACATATATTGTACATACATTATCAATATATTTTGTATATATAAAGATATATATTTCCCTATACACCCCTGTTTTTTTCTCCTCGGTTTGGACAGAGCACTCTCAAACCATTTCACTGCGAGTTATACTGTGTATGACTATGTATGTGACAAATAAACCAAACTTGAACTTGAACATACAGGGCTAGAATGCATGCCAGGTCTTTGTCTACAGGGATATATGCCCACACATGAGAAAGGATATCTTAATGGTCTCAGAAGGAGTAAATGTTATCCCAGGACAAGAGAAAATATATCTAGATTGCATCTAGTTAGTTCAGTTTAAGTGTGTAACTTCAGTGGACAGAAAGGAATACTTTATAGTTACCATGCTGATATCCATAGTATCTGCACTCCCTTCAGTATTTATGACTTTAATGATATGGATCACTTTCAAAACTGTAAAAAAAGGTTCCAAATCCTTTGCACATCTGTTGCCATGATGAAGGGCTTGTGAGTGGAGTTCCAGGACTTGCTGATAAATTTACATCATACATCCACTTTGGAGTCCCTGCTGTAAACATATACTTCTGACAAAAGTGCCAAATCACTAAAAGCTATGAGTAAACAAAAAGTCAAAACACATCAAATTAATTCCATTGCACATCAAATAATGTGCAAACTCGTGCAAACATTTGTTGATTTTAAATGTGCTGTATAAATAAATTTGAATTGACACTCCATTTAGAGTTTATGTCTACCTCCATGACTGATGTTATACCTATTCTGAAATCCTCCTTCTGACATGTGGTTTATTCATATGTTTTTCAGTCAAAAAGTAACAAGTATTTCAGTTCAGAATGAGGATTTTATGACTTGAATGCCTCATTTATGAGTTCATACATTTAAACATTGTCCAAGTGAAAATACATTAAGATAGGTTTTTCATTGTCTCTGCAGAGAGGCAAGAGACTAGCATTAAACAGAGAAGTTACAACAGAGTGTGACAACAGAAGCCACAAAGATTAGCTGGACCTCAGTTTTATTGCTGTTTTATTTCAAGTGTAGATTGAAAAATCATGTAAACCTGTTTATAGGATATATGCCATAAGAGTAAAGAGTAAAAATATAAACAAAGGAATATATGGTGTGGGACACTCGTGGAGATGCATACAACTACTAAGCAGTTACAAGTCACTTTACATGCTTAGATCGAATATCTTTTATAGCTTGGCCTGTGCATACCTTGTTGTGCTTTCTATTTTCATGATATGTAAATTAAAGTGTTTCTTAAGACAGAATGCTTCAGATATACATACATTCTATAAGATAGCATACAAAATTGTGAATTGACAAGGCATACACAATAACATTTCATATTAATGAGGAAAAAATAAACATAGTATTTTCTATTGTTAACATAATTTATGCAAATGTTGAAACCACTGATATCCAAATAGTAATATTTGCTACTTTAAAATTGCTACAATATTCATTTTATGACCTTTCTCCTTTTTCTGAGAACACCACTTCTGCAACAATAGATGGATCTCTTTGGTCCTAAAGTAGTATATGAGTGGGTTCACTAGAGGAGGGAACAACCCATAAAACATAGCGACTGCGATTCTCTGATCTGAATTCATTTTTAAGTTGGATAAATAAGGTGTGAGATAAACAAACATACGTGGAATGTAATAAATGCAAATGATGGACAACTGTGTGGCACATGTGGAGAAAGCTTTTAGCCTGCCCTGGTTGTTTGTAGTTCTGATCACTGACACCCCGATGCTGAAATAGGAGAAAATAATGAAACTGAAAGGTAAAAGTAATACAATTGCACCCACTATAGTCGAAATGCACAATTGCAAAGTTATATCACCACAGGCTAAACTATACAGAGAGATGCCATCACAGTAGCAGTGAATAATTAGATTGGGTCCACAGAACAACATCTGGGCAGTTTGTATTGTGCCAATGCTAGGAGTAATCATGGCTGATGCCCAAGATAGCCCTGATATGAGGGTCATAGTTCGGTTGGTCATCAACACAGGGTATCTAAGTGGAAAGCAAATAGCCAGATATCGATCAAGAGCCATGATCATCATAATCAGGGAGTTCAGTGTCCCAAAATAGTGGATGAACTGTCTTTGCAAAAGACAGACAGAGAAGGAGATAGAGCCATTGTCGAACCAGTAGCGAGATATTATTTTGGGCAACGCCACAGTGCAAAATCCAATGTCAGACAGAGCCAGGCTCAACATAGTGATATACATAGGCTTCTGGAGGCTTGGTGCACTTGTAAACGACACCACCAGAACTGAATTCCCAAATACAGCCAATACATAAATGACAAAAAAAAGTAGTAGCCAGTAAGTTATAATACTCCGGCTGAAGTCCTGGGAAGCCAATGATGAAAAACTCCGTTACAACTGTAAGGGCACTCTGGTTTCCTTGTGACATACTAAAAACATGGGGGAAAAAAGATTAGATTTTAGTTTTAGATGCATTTTAGAATTAATTGTTTTAATTTAGTGTACAAATATTCCACAATGTCTACAATATCATGGACATTAGTTGTACTAGATAAAATCTTTTCACCAGTGTATTCATTCTACTTTAGGTTGATTATGTGTTTAAATCTCATAGACCTCTTGTGGATGAGATGAATGAATGAAAAGTTGACCAAATTGTTAACGTTTGAAAATGTTCGTCATCCAATATCCACCGTATGAATCACAGCTGAGGTTGTTGGGTTATCAGGTCTATAAAGAAACTGAGCAGCTGACTCCTGCCCTCACCACACTCCCTGAGCTCTCAGCACAGACTAAAGAGCCTCCACTCTCTCGTTCAGTCTTTTATAGTGAAGCCTGATATCTCAGGACTAAAGAAAGTGCTTCATCATACTGTTTGTAAAAGTCGCCTTGTTGAGACTATACAATATATCATGTTCCTTTAAAACAGGTGTCTTAATGCTCATAGCTGCCAGACTCATAGGTGAGGATGCAGCTGACCAACAGTATGACAGCCAAAACAATTTTATTTATGATTAAGATGAAGAACATTTGATGGAATGTGTTGATATATTCAGTGAACATATGTGATTATGTGAAGTTTCAAACTAATTTTTGGAGTGTTTTGTCTCCTAATGCCATTTTTTTAGTTGTTTCTCAGGAGTCATGCAATATGGGGAGCCAAAATATGTTTCGCCAAGTCATGTCCAACATGAAAAGGGAACCCCATCAAGGGTATTTATTTGCTCACTTTCTTTATTTAATATTTCTTAAATCTAATTGTCATGGGTGTATAACATGCAGGGGAAAAAAGCAAACCCAAATCTCTAACCATGCCACACGGAACAGACACTACACCACACAGTGCCCTGGGCACGACAACACTGTGCATCCCTGGGTCATGTAGCGTCTGGTTCTTCTTCAGTGGGGCCCTCTTTCACCAACTGAGTAAGAAGGCAAACAGACACTGGCCTGTTTCCTTGATGGGAACCTCAAAGTCAACGCCGCAGTGAGGACTACAGGCACCCCGTTGTCTCAAGGGGGCCCCGCTTGGGCCCCTTGACAATCTGGCACAGAGACAGTTCCCCTGTAGTCGACAGGGCCCCCCGCTCATCAGTGAAGTGTGGACAGCTCCTCCTACGCTGGGATCCTTTAATACATCAGGGTTGTGGAGACATCATTTATTGACTGGGTGCAGAGCTGGTGTCGGTGGGGGTACTGTGCAGCCGGCATTATAGTAAATGGAATATATTACATTACATACAAATTTATTTCAAACTAATGAATGAACAAATGTACCATACTAAAGAAGTTTAGTTCCTCAGTGCACTCCTTTTGTATGCTGAGGAAGTAATAAACTGCTCTGTATTTTGAGAAATCTAGCTACTGTTTTCAAAAACTCTACTTTCACACAAATATTGAGGCCCACTGAGTGCACTGTGTTTGCCTTTCATATCAGCAAACACTTAGCATCGCTACACCAACTTCATCAAAATAATGAGTAACGACTCTGTTCACACGTGCATGTTTCCGCACATATTTTGAAAAACGCATGAAAAATAAAAGTCACGTGAAAAGGACGGGAGAATAATTGGAAGAAGCCAAGAACTTTTGGAAGTGTTTTGCATATTTTCTTGAATCATTAGCAAGTGGCAGAGAGGCTATAAATATGAAAAACTCATGAAAAATAAAAGTCACGTGAAAAATATCAAGGATTTTTTTTTTATTTGAAATTATTTTTATTATAGGTTATCCATTCTGTTTAGTTTTAGTTTTGATAGGTATGCACTTTAAGCTATAAAAATGTTGATTTTTCTAAAATAGAAGCCAGTTAGTAGTTCCTTTTAAGAGACCTGCAAAAGTATTTCTTATCCAATTACTCGATTATTCAATGGTGTAATCAATAGAATACAAAACTACCACAATAATCACATTTGAAATTATAATTTGGAACTTCAAGTTCAAGTTTGGTTTATTCGTCACATACATAGTCATACACAGTATAACTCGTAGTGAAATGGTGGAGAGTGCTCTGTCCAAACTGAGGAAAAGAAAACAGGGGTGCGTAGAGAAATATAGATATTCTCTATATGTGAAATATATATATGCAAAGATAAATATATATATATTCTATGTATGTACAAAATATATTAACAATGTATGTACAATATATGTATATTATGATTATATACACAATGTACAATGTATATGGTTGTGTATATATGTACACAATCTACAGAATGTACAGATCCATTTTGTATAATAACATATCTACAGTTGATGTGTAACAAGGTAATTGAATATAAATATATATATACAGATATACAGTTATGTTACATGGTGGTGGTGGTCCCCACAGTTTATCAGTTTCCCTGATTCAGGGCCCGAATGGCCTGTGGGAAGAAGCTCCTCTTCAGGGAGCGAAAGCGCCTCCCTGACCTCAACAGAGAGAAGAGTCTATTGTTGGGATTGGTGGTGTCCTTCACAATCCTCCTGGCCTTGGTCTGGCACCGCTTGTAGTAGATGGTCTGCAGGTCAGGAAGTTCTGTGTGAGTGATGCGCTCTGCTGAACGCCCTACCCTTTGGAGTGCTTGTCTGTCCTGCTTGTTGCTATTCCCAAACCAGACTGTGATGTTCCCCGTGAGGATGCTCTCGATAGTGCAGGTGTAGAAGTTCCGCAGTACCTTGGAGGGCAGTCTGAAGTCTCTTAGGCGTCTGAGGTGGTAAAGACGCTGACGACCCTTCTTTGCCAGGGAGTTGGTATGGCGGGACCAGGACAGGTCCTGCGAGATGTGAACACCAAGAACCTGAAACTATCTACTCTCTCCACCGTGGTTCCACTGATCCTCACAGGTTGGTAGTGCCGCTCCTGCTTCTTGCTGCAATCCACGATCAGCTCCTTTGCCTTACTGACGTTTAGGAGGAGATTATTTTCCTGGCACCAGTTTTCCAGGTGTTTAATCTCCTCCAGGTAGGCCCTCTCGTCGTTGTCCGAGATCAGGCCCATGACAACGGTGTCGTCAGCAAACTTGACAATGATGGTGGAGCTGGCTGTGCAGTCGTAGGTGTACAGTGAGTAGAGCAGGGGGCTTAGGACACAACCCTGAGGAGCTCCAGTGCTGAGGGTGAGGGTGGATGAGGCGCAGTTGCCCACCCGTACTGATTGTGGTCTGTCTGTTAGGAAGTTGGAGATCCAGTCGCACAGGGATGTATGCAGTCCTAGATCCCCCAACTTAGTAGTGAGTAGGGAGGGGATGATAGTGTTAAATGCTGAACTGTAGTCGACAAATAGCATTTTAACATAATTTCCTCTCCCTTCGTCCAGGTGAGTCAGTGTAGTGTGGAGCAGATGTGCAATTGCATCGTCAGTGGAGCGGTGGAGCGGTTGTGGCGGTATGAGTTAGATAAATTATGAATAAGTTAATAAGTGTGCTCAAACATCTATTTTCATTGATTGTAGGTAAGTGGGTAGGGGTATGTAAATACAATTACCAAATCCCCTACGCTGGAACAGAGTGAATATAATAATATACTTAATAAACTTTAAATGTATAGAAATTTCTTAAAAATAAGTGCTTTCCAGAAAATAGAATTGATAGAGGAATACATACATTGATAGTGTATTACATCCTGAGATCTTTCATATCAGGAATGTATTTGCCAAAATTAAAATGAAAAAAATTATAAATTAAGTGAAGAATACAACCATTTAACGGAAAGACAATTTAAATGATTAGTTTAATAATAGTTAATTTAAAGACAGTTAAAAACTGTATTTCTGCCCATCAAGGAAGCAAAAGCGCATCTACACTAAGAACCAAAGTGCATAGTCCTCATGAGCACGGTAGAAGTGCAGTGACGGCAGAGCAGCTTTAGTTAAAGGCCTTATGAATTAGGAAATTCTTGACTTCCTGTTGATGTCATGGGATGGTCTGAGAAGAATGCACAAATGTGCCACATAACTGGGTTGATTTTTGAATGCTGCATTATAAGAAGTTCAGTCTCACTTCCCTTCTGTATGAGGCACCTTTGTCCTTCATCATCACATATGGGAGACTGCACTGAAAATTACTCATGACCACTCTCTCTATTTGTGCAGTGAACAGTTGACCTCTGGCTGAGGTCATCGTGTGAGACCTCTAATTTTGTGTTGTGGGTGGAGGTGCACTTGTGAAACTGGGAAGCCACCGTTGCTGGAGTCATTCTCACAAGAGTTAGCATTTCCATTTCACTGGCAAACAGGCTATAGTGGGCTTATTGCATCTTCTCTGTCACATACAGGGCTAGAATGCATGCTAGGCCTCGCCTACAGGGATATACGCCCACACATGAGAAAGGACATCTCAGTGGTGTCAGAAGGAGTAAATGTTATCCCAGGACAAGAGAGACCTTATCTAGATTGCATATAGTTAGTTCAGTTTAAGTGTATAACTTAAGTTGACAGAGAGGAATATTTTGTAATTACTGTGCTGAGAGCCATCGTACATTTACATTTACATTTTCATTTACAGCATTTAGCATAGTATCTGCACTCCCTTCAGTATTTATGACTTTAATGATATGGATCACTTTCAAAACTGTAAAAAAGGTTCCAAATCCTTTGCACATCTGTTGGCTTGTGAGTGGAGTTCCAGGACTTGCTGATAAATATACGTCATACATCCACTATGGAGTCCCTGCTGTAAACAGATACTTCTGACAAAAGTGCCAAATCACTAAAAGCTATGAGTAAACAAAAAGTCAAAACACATCAAATTAATTCCATTGCACATCAAATAATGTGCAAACTCATGCAAACATTTGTTGATTTTAAATGTGCTGTATAAATAAATTTGAATTGACACTCCATTTAGAGTTTATGTCTACCTCCATGACTGATGTTATACCTATTCTGAAATCCTCCTTCTGACATGTGGTTTATTCATATGTTTTTCAGTCAAAAAGTAATAAGTAGTTCAGTTCAGAATGAGGATTTTATGACTTGAATGCCTCATTTATGAGTTCATACATTTAAACATTGTCCAAGTGAAAATACATTAAGATAAGTTTTTCATTTAGTCTCTCCCGAGAGGCAAGAGACTAGCATTAAACAGAGAAGTTACAACAGAGTGTGACAACAGAAGCCACAAAGATTAGCTGGACCTCAGTTTTATTGCTGTTTTATTTCAAGTGTAGATTGAAAAATCATGTAAACCTGTTTCTAAGATATATGCCATAAGATTAAAGAGTAAAAATATAAACAAAGGAATATATGGTGTGGGACACTCGTGGAGATGCATACAACTACCAACTAAGCAGTTACAAGTCACTTTATATGCTTAGATCGAATATCTTTTATAGCTTGGCCTGTGCATACCTTGTTGTGCTTTCTATTTTCATGATCTGTAAAAATAGTTTACATTTTACAATTACAATTTTCTTCCTAATAAAAACTTAAATTTCAGATCCAAAAAGAAAAGTAAATGTATTTTTTCAGTTATTTGAGGTTAAAAAAGTGCTTCTTCAGCCAAAATTCTTCAGATATACATACATTCTATAAGATATCATACAAAATTGTGATTTGACAAGCACAATAATATTTTATATTGGTTTAATAAGCGAAATAAGCATAGTAAAAATAAGCATTTATAAAGCAAAAAAACAAGCAAGTATTTTCTATTGTAATTAATTAAAGTATTAAAGTAACATATTCAAATGTTAAAACCACTTTTAACCAAATAGTAATATTTGCTACTTTAAAATTGCTACAATATTCATTTTATGGCCTTTCTCCTTTTTCTGAGAACACCAATTCTGCAGTAATAGATGGATCTCTTTGGTCCTAAAGTAGTATATGAGTGGGTTCACTAGAGGAGGGAAAAACCCATAAAACATAGTGACTGCAATTTTCTCATCTGAATTCATTTTTAAGTTGGGTAAATAAGGTGTGAGATAAACAAAGATACGTGGAATGTAATATAAACAAATGATGGACAACTGTGTGGCACATGTGGAGAAAGCTTTTAGCCTGCCCTGGTTGTTTGTAGTTCTGATCACTGACACCCCGATGCTGAAATAGGAGAAAATAATGAAACTGAAAGGTAAAAGTTGTATAATTGAAGCCACTGTGGTCGAAATGTACATCTGCAAATTTATATCACCACAAGCTAAACTATACAGAGAGATGCCATCACAGTAGCAGTGAATAATTAGATTGGGTCCACAGAACAACATCTGGGCAGTTTGTATTGTGCCAATGCTAGGAATAATCATGGCTGATGCCCAAGATAGCCCTGATATGAGGGTCATAGTTCGGTTGGTCATCAACACAGGGTATCTAAGTGGAAAGCAAACAGCCAGATATCGATCAAGAGCCATGATCATCATAATCAGAGAGTTTAGTGTCCCAAAATAGTGGATGAACTGTCTTTGCAAGAGACAGACAGAGAAGGAGATAGAGCCATTGTCGAACCAGTAGCGAGATATTATTTTGGGCAAAGCCGCAGTGCAAAATCCAATGTCAGACAGAGCCAGGCTCAACATAGTGATATACATAGGCTTCTGGAGGCTTGGTGCACTTGTAAATGACACCACCAGAACTGAATTCTCCAATACAGCCAATACAAAAATGACAAAAAAAGTAGTAGCCAGTAAGTTATAATACTCCGGCTGAAGTCCTGGGAAGCCAACGATGAAAAACTCCGTTACAACTGTAAGGGCACTCTGGTTTCCTTGTGACATACTAAAAACATCAGACAAATTGATTTTAGTTTTAGATGCATTTTAGATTTCATTGTTTTAATTTAATTTACAAATATACTACAATGTCTACAATATCATGGACATTAGTTGTACTAGATAAACCATTTTATCGAGTGAATTCAACATTCATTGGTGATTGCACTGTACAAAGTACTACTTTATGCTGATTACGGGTTTAAATCTCATAGACCTCTATTGTGGATGAGATGAATGAATGAAAAGTTGACCAAACTGTTAACGTTTGAAAATGTTCGTCATCCAATATCCACCGTATGGATCACAGCTGAGGTTGTTGGGTTATCAGGTCTATAAAGAAACTGAGCAGCTGACTCCTGCCCTCACCACACTCCCTGAACTCTCAGCAGACTAAAGAGCCTGCACTCTCTCGTTCAGTCTTTTATAGTGAAGCCCGATATCTCAGGAAAAGAGAGCCCTCATCTAAGTAGACCGCATCTAGGTAGTTCAGTTTAAGTGTGGAACTTAAGTGGACAAAGAGCAGTAGTTTAAAGCAGCAAAATAAGGCAACACATTTTTGGAAGACTATTGAAACGATTACAGGATCACTTGGAAGTAACTTGACTATTTATCACTACGCTTTTTATAAATTTGTTTAGATTCTATATAGCAAGCCTCTTATTGTACATTTGACTTTAGTATATATCATAAACATGTATTAGAGAGCTGGCATGCATTTCTACAATGACCATTTGATGACCATAATAACACAAAGGTGGTTCAGTGAATGAGGCAAAGCATGCACCACCTGAGAGGTGCATGGCAATAAATCAAAACAGAGAACACATGTAACAGAATATGAAACATAAATAAAATGCCATGTGCAATGCCACCACCGTCCAACGGAGGCTACCAGTAGGGGGAGCACTATCACATATCCCTCACCAAACACCATAGCGGTGATAAAGCAAAGAGAGGGAGCGGCAGAATACAGCAGGCACAGTGCACACCCTGGGCTCAGAGATGCTTGCACCTGCAAAGCAAAGCATAATATTTTTACCTGAGCAGCCCTCCAGACCAATCAGCTTGCCCACATTTACATTTATGGTAAGCACCTTAACCACTGAGCAACCACTGCCCATATAGCAGTCAGGGGTGGACCAGTCAGCCCCTGGAGAGCAGGGCTCAGGGGCCCATTAGCACACCCCAAATAATTCCAGGGGGACCCCTCTTCCTGGATTTGGGGCAATTCCTGATACCAAGAACCCAATCCCAGTGGAAGTTACTGAAGGCTCTGGCTTTGAGAACCATCTGTGCCTTGTGCTTCACAAATTTATTTGTTTGTTGTTTTTAGAGCAAGATCACCTTTTATTTCTGTCCCCTGAAAATAGTGTGACAGCATCAATTCCCATCCAATGCCCAAGAACAATCTAAAATATATTTAGTATATCTTATATTACAAATGATGTACTAAAGGTTGTTCATATGCTAAAGATCATTCATAATGTGATTATAAAATATCTTGCACAAAACTAAGTTTGCAGTGTGTTTCTTACATCTCAACAAGTCATACGTCCCATGACTGCAATGGAATGTGCGATCCAGTGTTTGGACAATAGCTTGTAGAGGGGACAAATGAGAATAGCCAAAATCATTCAAAGACTCCTTGCTTGTACCATCTACATGAGATGCCATCATCCCATGTAATGCTGTGCATATATGCAAAGCTATAAACTTAGTGTTAATCAGACACTAATCAGACCCTAATCAGACCCCTGAAGCAGCTACAGAGACCTGTAGCACCAACCATGCAAACTAGAACAACAACCCTGTGATCTAGAGGAGCTTAGCATTTCAACACCATGGCCTACTTACATTTACATTTATATTAATGGAATTTAGCAAACGCTCTTATCCAGAGTGACTTACAAAAGTGCTTTGTCATCTACTTCACCCATGGATGCTAAAGACTCCTAAAGACAGCAAGAAGTAGTGCTGGTATAAAGAAACTTTTAGCTATAAGCAAAGCCTGCTCCAGTCTTCTCACAGAGGTTTCTCAGCCTGTCAGCGTTGAGTCACCAGTGCCACATCATACAGCAGACAATACTGTTTCATTGCATTCCAATCCTCTGTTTTTAGAGGACTCAGATGTGTGAGATTAAAACTCTCTGTCTTGTAAATGGAACTGGCTGTCATATCAGCATAAAAATTATTTAAATTTTGCTATCGCAAACCTTTACTGCAGAATTTTTGTGCATGTAGGTATTAACAATCAGAAATCCTGAAATAGGACTTTATTCAATTTATTCAAAGTTTTTAACCCTTGCTCTACCCAACTGCACATATTGGGTCCATGATGCACATATTGGTCCAACAAACAGTATACCAGAGAATTTAAGGAAGCGCCACGCCTATACACATGTGATCAGAATTGACGTTCTATGTAATAGCTGTTGGCATGGCCATAAAAAAAGTGAAATAATGTATGATTTGTATAATTTAATTAATGTGCAGTATACTAAAGGCAAGAAATATAGCTCAAAGCAGTCATATGTTCTGTTTACATCTGTTGTACTGAATGTCTGATAGCTGCCTAATAAGTAATTCACTGTGGGTCAACTAATGGAAAATTTGCTGTGGGTCAACTTCAAAATTTGGTATTTGTTACTTTATGGTGAATGTTTTGTATCTTGGTGCATTACTGCTCATCAAAGCAGCTTCTTGATAGCTTTAACTGGTTGTTTGGTAATAATAGGAATAATAAGAAGAATAAATACTGCTAATACTACTACTGGTGGTGGTGGTATTGCCCCTATTGCAGCAGACCATAACTGTCACCTGCCCTAGCTTGACTCCTCTCACACTCCTTCGTTCTGCTTACTGATCACCGGCCACACCCTTTTCCACCTGTTCCCCATTTACCTGCCCTATTTAAACTGCCTTCTTCTCCCCTAATCATAATATCTTCAGCTGTCTCCTCAATATGAGTGGTGTCACGAGCGCCCCTCCCTGGCATCGCAGTTCCCATGGTGATGCCCTCTTTTTTTATTTTCTTCCGCGTTTTGGTTTGATTAGTTAGAGTATTTAAGCCCTGTGTTTTGTCACCCTGGATGTCAGTTATTTTTGTCCATTCAGCTATCTTGCTGTTCTGTGTTCTAGTCTATGTTCGCTTTATTAGACGGGTTCCATACGTTGTGTGTCTTGTCCTGGTTTATGTTTTTTTGTGTTTGTGCCCCTTTGCACATATGTCCATCTTCTTGCTTCATTTCGTGCCTGCCAGCAAGTATTACAGAATAACCGAACCCAGGAAGGATGCAGCAGAGGGATTTAGCCGACATTGTTAAGGAGCCAATTGAATTCCTCGTGTTACCAGATCGGACTTCCAAGGAGAAACGCCTCAGGCAGCTAGCAACCACTCTAGACTTGTTTTAATGAGAGATATTTCTGGGTTTGGAGAGAGCCTGATCAGCTGCTGACTATATACAGAAAGGGTCCGTAGTGGACCATCTCTGCCCACCCTCCTGAAGAACTCCTTTCCCCAGAGACTGTGAGTATCAAGGTTAAGCCCAGCCAGGAAAGTCACAAAAAACAAAAATCTAAGGGCCAGCCTGTGTCTGCTCCTGTGATGTTGGTTTCCTCTGTCTCCCTGTTGGAGATCCTGTCCCTCAGCTCAAGACACTGGCCTCCGGTAGGGAGGCATCCAAGTATTTTTGGTCTCAAGGCCCATCAGGCCTACCCTATAAACCATGTGGGGAGGACTATGGGTCTGAGGGACCCAAAGTACAAAGGCTGCTCTTTCTGTGTGTTGCCCCGCTAACCAGACTCCAGATCTGCCTCCAGACCCTGGCATGGAATGTGCTGGCCAGCCTCTAGATCCCTGCATGGAACACGCTGGCCAGCCTCCAGACCCTGGCACGCTTAGGGATGCCCAGTCCACATCTGGCATGCTTGTGCCTCCAGACCTGCCGGTCTTGGTGTGTAATCCATTTGTCTCCCCATCTGGAAGCATCCCGTTCACAAAGCCAGTGCGACGAATCCAAACAACGTGCTGCTAGCCTCTTAAGCCTTTTCTGGTCCTTAGTACAATCGGATAATTCCAGGTAAGTAGTAACCTTCTCTATTAACTTGACTAAATCCCTCCGCTATGTCCTTATGTGGTCGGATAATATGTAATGCAGGCAGGCAGGCACGGAATGAGGTAAGTGCAGATGGGTACAAGTGCACACCGATTTTAATGAAAAAAGAGTACAATCTAAACCGAGGCATACAAACCAAAAATGAGATTACATGAAATGCAGAACAGGCAATGTGGGGAGAATCAATAATTAAATATAGACCAAAGCAAAACATGTAGCTTACAAATTAGCCAACAAAACTATGAGGGAAATATAGGGCTTAAAGACACCGGTTAATAAGACTAATCAAGAAACAGCTGAGGATAATGACAGATGGGGAAAACCAAATGAGGGGTGGAACCAACCAACTAAAACAAAACCAAGAAAACCAAAACAAAAGTTACGTGTAGGCACCATTGTGGGAACTGTGACAGCCCCTTTGATTTCATTAAAGGCTGGTTGCCATTTCATCCTGTCTCTTTGGTCATTCATGATAATAATTAAATATACAAACTAACATACTGACATAATGCCTTTTTTGTATTACCATGTGATATGCAGTAGAAAGGCACCAAATGCCTTCTGCAAATGCTTGCCAAATACAGTTTTACTAGTTTAACTAAAAGATGAGAAACCCCATGGTCCAGACTCACACAGGTTCTCAAAGTTTTCAAACACATTTTGCAATAGCTGTGACTAACAACCTGAAAGACTTATATTTGATGATAAGGTTATGTCTAGCTATCAAGGTAGTCAAATATGAGTGATCTGATATAGCTCAAGAGGTTATTGGAAACTTATATGTAATGAGTCTTAACTAGGTTCACATGTACAAATGGATGTACATAAGGAGTGGGTAACAAATGTGTAAACCTCACAATGTTCAACTTTGATAATGGGTAGCTAGGTGAAGGAATGCAAGGTATTGATGCACAAGTCTCATTGTTATTACCATCTTATTGCATTTTGCACACATATTTTAGTAATATCAGGTGGTCTATCTTCACCTAAAACCTTAATGCAGTAATGGAATACATTATTGAAGGTCCAAATATTTGCTCGTTGTCAGCCTTTCTTTTCACACACAAGCCCCTCTGTTTTTGCTAGAGGTTCTAGACTCGAGTACTCAATTGCTGTGCTCTGTGGCCATGCTGCCCAGTACCTGAAGAAGTGGCAGCATTTGCAAAAATAGCTGTTAGGGTATTCATTCATATCAGATCCAGAGAACATAGAACCCTTGAACTCCTTGCCTGATGTCCGGTCTGTTTCTGGATACAATACACCAAATTGTTGTTCTTGTCCTCAAATACCTCCATGGACTATTTATTATTCTATCTATTCTATTCTATTATTCTATCTATTCTATTCTATTATTCTATCTATTCTATTCTATCATTCTATCTATTCTATTCTATTATTCTATCTATTCTATTCTATCATTCTATCTATTCTATTCTATCATTCTATCTATTCTATTCCATCATTCTATCTATTCTATTCTATCCTCTTTTATGCACTCTGTGTTCTCTCTGCTGATTGAGCTTTTACTGTTGCAGGCCTAAAATTCTGCAACACTACACCCCTATACTTGGAGTGGACTTCCCTTTCCCTGCTTAAAACACAACTGACAACTCATCTCTTTCAGATTGCTTTCTCTATTATAACAACTCTTGGCTATAAACTGTTTTACATAGTGGACTCTCATTTATTTTAAAATATATAATACTTTTTTTCTGATATTTTTCTTAATTTTGTTTTTCTTTTGCATTTTATTTTAAAATATAATACCCTATTTTACAGACATTTATATGCATTGACATGCAATTTTAGGAGGCTAGTATTCTGGACACAAACAAGGATTAAAACTAATCTGAACTGTCAGGAGGGAATCTTATTTTGAACCATTGTTTAAAGATTATTACAGTTTCTCTTTACTAAGTGTGTACGGTCTCTCAGGGTGCATATCCTGACATGTGGCCCTTTGGGTCTGTTGGGCATCCTTGGAGAATCAATTAAGAGCATACTGCATGTGCTTAGAGACGCTGCAAACAAGCGTGCTTTCTCCAGTAGCCATTCTCATGAGTCATGTTTAGTGAACATGTACCAGTGTACATGTTTTGTACCTTGTTTTGTTTTGGGGGTTTTTGTTTTTTTTTGGGGGGGGGGGTTGTTTGACCTGGAATGATGTAACACATCTGCCCAATGCTTCCATACATATGCCCCTAATTTAAAGCACTGATTTTTCAGAAAACATAATGAATTAGATAATAAATATGTATGGAATAGCAAAGTGATGCATAATAGTTGACATGAACTGGCACACTTCTTGAACAATGCATCAAAATTCAATATAAAAAGAAAAGCACAACTTGAGCAACTATGCAATATGGGCAGTAGCAGATGCAATCCATAACACCATTCATCAGCAGAGTCTTTGTTCTGACAAGTTTCAGGTCTTTAGTTGTATTTATTACCCACTGAGATTAATCACATCTCTCTCTCTCTCATTCAATCTTCTGTACTTAGAATTTTTAATTAGGTTAATAGATTTTGTATTTAATTATTCTTTGGGGAAATGGATATGGGGTGTTTGAAATATTTTCCTTGCCCCAAGGAATTAGGAGTCATGAGGCCAGAATACTGAAACATGTTTCTATTGTAGAGAACTCACAGTCCAGTTCATTCCCAGTCTAACTTGACATTTCAGACATACAGGTTAATGATTTGTGTTTGTTGTAAAACTGTCCAGTGTGTCAAGAAGTATGTGCTCCAATTGAAAACTGGTTTGAAAACAGAGTTAGATAAGTGCAGTTGTTATTAGTCATGTCAGGACTATGCAACTTACAGATGAAGGGAAACTTAAACTCAGCAAAAGCATATTTGATTAGTTATATGAGTGAGTGAACACTGCTAAATCAAACAAAAATTAAAAGGAAAAGTGAGGGGACCTATGCACACCTCCTTTGTTCATTGTAAGCACCACGTCTGAGCACTGGGTTTCATTGTAAATGAAAATATTCAGTCAGCTCGTTGATTGGTAATTACTTGTAATACATTTGCTAATGTATGTTCTTTATGAATCGAAGGCTATAGACACATTATACACATGATACACAAATCCCAACCTGCAGTGTAATTTAAATGGAAAATTAACTGGAATGGTGCAGAATGTTAACTTTGTTTTCAACAAATATGACTTTTTTGCAGCAATTTTATAGTTCTAATGGGACTGGAGGGTCCTATGCCCCACACTTACAATGTTTTTGTTGTTTCGTTTCAAACAGTGTTTTTAATAAATGTGCTGTGGAGAAAATGTAAAACATTAAGCAATCCTACATACGTAAGTATCTTTACAGCACAATTGCTTAAAGCAGCATATGCTTTCCCATCCAGCCAGAGAAGAATGCATTTTCCAGCTTAGTGGTAGGTCCTCCAAAGGCCTGGTAGATCTGGACATCTACAATATGCATAATGTCATGAGCTAGAACAGGTAGGTACGAAGAGAGCAGATGCCCTGTTTTGAACAGAGGAAATGAGAATATCATAGAAAAGTGAAAGAGAATTTGTTTGTTCCCATCTAGACTCCATCTAAAGTAGCCTATTTATATATTATTTGCAAAATACAATATTCAGACAGAGCTTTTAGAAAAAGTAAACTAATTCAAAGGCAACTACTGTTCTGAAAACATATTTTAATGTATTTCTGTATTTTGTTATGTCTTGTTCCTTGTACAGTGCAAGACCTTCTCGAGTATCGATACAGGGTTTTTTTAGCTGCATGTTTGTTAACTACATTCACAATGAGTTCTGTTTTTTTGCCCTTGCAATGTGCTTTGTTATGTTTCACTGATGTGCTCCCAAGATATCGGTCAAAAGGTGGATCGTTCAAACAGGAGTGTGTAATTAGGTACAATAGCACATTATTGTGCACCCACATCACTAATGAGCTGAGAGACAGGTGACACAAATCTCTCAAGTGTTGTTTCCATATGCGTGTCTCAGTGGAATCATCACAACAAAGAAAGTCTAATTAGCATAGTTAAATAAGAAGTTCCTCTTTGGCAAGAGTTGTAGGTCTAATATGTGTGTGGTTGTCATTCTCTTTAAGCACGGTCCCAAAAGAAGTTAGTTGGTGCAATTTGTATACTAGTTATACATATTACTACCTTTGTTTTAGAAAATGCTACTAATGACAATTTAGCAATCTTACTTTTAATATGACATGTTTACATGTTGTTGCTAATATCATAGATTTATTTTTTACAGCCCAAGCTTTTTAAGGGTGTAGACGCTAAATAAAGTACTGTACTGTAGTGTCAGCAGAGGAGATGCATTGAAAATGTCTTCACCAGAAGACATTTCTGCTTGAAGAACACTATTTATTGCAATAGCAATGTCTTCTCAACAGCAGCAAATCACAGAAAGGGAACTACTCTAGTGGGGAAGGTTTAACTAACAAAAAAGCACATTACAAGTCAAGTCTGTGAAGACACACAGCATTCTGGGAGACCTCCCCTCGCTCCACTCCATCTGGCCCACTGCCATGGGCCTGTGCCAGATGGTCCAGTACAAACCTTTTCCTTGCAATGAAGTGTGCGCAGTTTCCACACATTCTTCAGCTCATATTGTAGGAGTGGTCATCAGAAAAAACATGGTGTTGTGCATTATGTTACTACACATAGTGTAGAAACTTTTCTTCTTCCACAAATATATTCTTAACACGTTAATACAAAATACAGTGGCTTTTTTAATTATCTGCAGCATTTTGTAAAGATTTACAGAACTAACATAAAAAATGTATGGTAGTTCACAAAACATCCTTAAAAAAAATCAGCTTTATTGTGTATTCAAAAAATTGCAAATGGTTGTTGAGCTTCATAAATCAGGCAATGACAGTAAAACATGCATTTTGAATATTAGAATTTAAGATGACTAGATATATGAAGAATTTATTTGCATTTTGGCTGAAAAGTACAGAGAGAATAAATATTTTTTTAAAAGAACAGCATTTCTTCCAAGTGTCCATTTCTTTGAAGAAGATACCTCCATTTCACCAAGCAATTACAAATTTTGACAGGGAAATTCTCTACCTCACAAATCCAAGCATCTGGAGTTATAGGAACTTGGACTAAGTGTTGATCAGATTGTCACCATAACAGGGGTTTTTTTTACATAAAAAATTATTTATTTCAATATAAAATGTAATGGAGAGACAGAGTACCCTGACCTGTTCTGTGAAGTGTGGTGATATGTGAATTTGTCTGCTATGCTTCCAAAAGGCCTATGAATATCAATAAAATACCAGTACATTTTAGATCAAGCCTGAGGGCAAGGGAAATTAAGTGCACAACGGTTTGGAGGGGATGTAGAGATATTCTGCATAGAGGAATGTAGTTGCCTTCCTGTTTGTTTGGGTGTTTTTTGTTGTGTTTTGTTGTTGTTGTTGTTGTTTGTTTGTTTGTTTAGATTATTGCTACTGGAGCTTGAATAGTTCTTGAAAGTTCTTGTTGTCTGCCAAAGAAACCTAAAAGGTGTTCTCAGCTTTCAGAACACCGTTGCTGAAAAATTGTTACAGTGTGGGAGTGTTGGTAACAGAACACCGACTGTGGGCTCAGCAGAGTAGCAGGCTGAACATACACGCATTGTCAGGCCAGTGGAATGGACGGATGGAACGTCCATCATGAGTACAACTGACATAAATGAGCAATGGGTCCACATTGGAACCAAAGCCAAATGGCCTGCTACATACAGGTCTGTATTCTAGTCTTCCACCCTTGCTAGTGATCATCTAATACTGATGCTAATGATAAAGTTAACACTACTGCTCAGAGACCGTAGCATTTGTCTCTGGAACTTTGCTGGAGGGCTGTTGTCAATGTCGCCAGGTCATCACGCTGCTACAACAGCAGATCCACGAGTATCCTGTAGTGCTTTCCCCTCCAGTACCAGACACATCATCATTGCGATGACAGTCACTGTCCAGCTGTGATGCCAAGCAACCACCTGCATCTGTGCAGAGTAGAGGCGTGCTAGGCGGATATTCGCCATCTCTCTTTCGCCAGGCACCAGCCGGGCGCCGTTGCTTAGCAGTGCTCAGTTCTGCATCTTCCCCAGCCAGTCGTTTTACTCTCAGCTGGCTGGACCCTTCAGACAGCGCTTGGTAACCCCTTCATCCCGACTGCTCCTTCTTCACCATCCACTCTCAATTTCTTTGATGCGCCACTCAATTTTGTCTAACTTGGCGGCCACATCCCACGTCTGACACCAGTGTAGCATCGGCACACAAGGGTCAAAGAATGCCATTTCTGCTCGAAGGAAAAAGTTTTTTTATTTACCACTGTTCCCTTAACTAGAGTACAAACAGAAACAAAACTCACAGGGTGAAATGCATATACCACACAAAGAAGGTTAGATAACTTTAGCACACTAGCTAACAAAAGCAGATGCAACAGATTAACTAATAACTCATGCACATGCCAAAAACTAAGTGAAACTTTAAACCAGTTTATATCCTGGGAGTCTGTGTTGTCCTGGTCTTTCCAATTCTCCTGGCCAGTGGCAGCTGCCACAATATGTTAGTCAACAGCAATGTCTACAATAAAGATTTGTTTTTCTACAGTAATCTAAAATCTTATAATACTAAATGGATACAATTTGCTAAAGGATTATGGCATCTGTATATATTATTTTGAGGGTGGTTAAGCCTTTGTCCATCTCAAAATAATAAATACAGATGTTGTCTTTTAAAACATGATGTCCAAGAGGAGGAGTGGGGACCTGTCTGCTGATGGGCTCAGGTCAAACATACTTTATATAAGGTTATATATAATGCTAATAAATATACATATAACATTTATCATGAATGTACATCAGTGGGGGGTTGTTGTTGTTGTTGTTGTTGTTGTTGTTGTTGTTTGCTTTGTCTTGTTTTTTAAAGTTCAATATGTACAAAAGAGGTTGGACCAAAAATTGTAACACATTTTTAATAATTCAATCCATAGTAAAAATGTAATAAATAATACAAAATTATTATTGTAATATAACTCAATATGTATAAACACATACTCATAGTTTATTTACCTTTTATGATGTTGGGCATAGGTAATGTGAAATAGGAATGATATGCACATTTTATATCACTAAATATTGCAAAGTAACTTTTGAATGACATGTTCATTCTGGATAACTCACATAACTGTGAATAGCTCACATTCTCTAAAGAACTGGGTCTGTTGGTTAAAGTGATTTGTATATATTGCATCTATGGTGTACAATATTTATACAAGCTTTTTTTGCCAACCAGTGCTAATGTTCCACATAGACTAGAAAGAGTTAATATTTGATGGTAGTTTACAACAAGTGATTGCAATGGACTTGTACCTGGCTTGTTTTTGATTCACATATGAAATTTGTGAATGGCAGAATATGGCAATGGCGAATTTATTTCAGTATGAGATGTGGGACTGTTTATGCTTTGACAACACTTTTTAAAATATCAAGCTTTTTTTTCCAAATAAAAATGTGGGGTGTTATTTGATACAATGTATACATAAGGCAAAAAGGTGAACTGCCTGGTAAATATACACAATGTTATGTTTGGAGAAACAATGCACTGCATACCACAGTGAGAAAGCTCAGGTTAATCAATAAATGCCCTGCCATGATTTTCAGCCATGTGATTTCAGTACATCGAACTGCAGGCTTGAGCTAGAGATCAAACCCTGGTCATAGTGCAGAAGACTTTTACTTTGTAAGTTTGAAGTAATCAACTTTGCCTGGACTCTACAGCTTAATATTATAGAGGGACAAATGAATTACTATTTGTATCAGGAAAAACTACTGTACAGGGTCGCATCAGTGCATTTGATTTAAAACTCTAAAGAGTTTGGGTTATATAAAATTAAATTAAATTAAAATAAAGAAATAAAATAAATAAAAACATTTATTATTATGACAGATTAAATTTTAAGTGCTATTTATGCATAAATCTGAATAATCCCAAAAGCTTTCATAATTGTTCACAGAAAGATTTTCAGTCTTTCTGTAAGGGTTGGCACCAGGCCAAGGCCCCCTCCGGCCACCAGAGGGAGGCCTTGAGTCAAATAGGCTACTAATCAGGCTTAACACCCAACAGCTGGGCTAAACTTTATATAAGCCCAGTGACCCAGTCATTCAGAGCTGGGTTTCTGCTAAAGTTTTGAGCCAAGCTCCTAGCCGGTAACTCTGGGTATTGAGGTCTGTGAGCCCTTGTGCTATGCCTCTTTTCTGTTCTGCAAGGGTGTCAGTGTTTTGACACGTCCCCTCCCTTCTCCAGTTTTCCCCTCTCGAGTCTGTCTCTCTCCCGAGGCTTCCCTTAGCCATTCTAGTTCCTCCCCATTTTCTGGTTTTATTTGGGAAGTTTTAGTTTGGTTTTCCCCAGTGTATCGGGGTTGCCATTTCTTCCCGTGGCGACCTTTGTTCTCCCTTTTTCCACGCTCAGCGTGGTGTTTAGTTTTTTCCTTTTATTTCACTTGATCCAAGCTCTAACTGTTCTGCGCATGGGCACACCATTGTTAGAGCATGGTTGCTCACCCAGTAGGCTATTGGCATGCTGACCTGGGTTCAAGCCCACTTCACAGTTTCATCATAAAATAGTGTTGATGAATTTTGTTCAATTTGATATACAATTATTCTGTGTGATTAGATTATTTTCCATTTATGAACATGATAAAACAAAGGGTTCTGTAACATAAATTCAGGTATAGATGTATTTTAACCTGACCTGTTGATTAATGTATTTTTATCACAAACCTGCCTGTGCAGACTGATCCTAGGTAACACCTCACCCTTTGCCTGTGTGTAGAGTTTTTTAATTGCCTGCATGGCCTCCTATGTTTTTAAAGTGATGGGGTTTAACATGGGTGGAATAGTCTGTGTCACTCACTACAATGATATGTGATGTGCAGGTTTTTATGGCTTTGGTTCACTCAGAACCATGTGTGATCTTCAGCAGGGCATTACCAATGCAAACATAAGAGACAATTATTAATAACACTGGAAAGCAAGCCACTAAAACAAAAAAATATATGCCAAGATATGATTTATAGATGTATCATTAAAGGCCAGTGCAAAGGTAGGGCCATGGTCACAGAAGTAACTATCAAAAGTAGTAGATTTACAGAAAGACAGGCGGGTAATCAGAGCTACAAGAAATGCAATCATAGTTCCAGAGAAAATCCACATAACACCAATGATCAGAGTCATTGCTGTTTTGGAGACGATGACATAATACCTTAAAGGAAAACAAACAGCAACCACCCTGTCAAAGGCCAAAACAAGCAGAGTAAGAGACTATAAAGTCATAAAGATTAGAACAAAAAATGTTAGCCAGACATGCTTCATAAGATATGTATTGATTCTCACAAAGGAAACTATCCACCATCTTTGGAATGAGAGCAGAGCTTCCACACAGATCAGAGAAGGCCAAGTTAAAGATTGCTATATATTCCTGTATGGAGAGTGCGTGCTAAGTAGATGGTGTCCATTATAAAAGAATTTCCTAAAACAACCACAGCATAGACAAAGCACAGTAATACATAGTAGTATTTTGCATTTGGCATGCTGTAAAATCCATTGATATAAAAAGTAGAAGGTCCAATAAATGTTGCATTTGCAGTCAAAGCTGACACCAGGGAAGTCATGTCAGGAGTTTTATATAACCTCTGGGACAGTTCACATAGTCATTTATGGTGCATTGCTTTAAAGTATCATAACAATTAGGTTACTTGTGATATCAATAATGCATATTGGACAAAAATAGAGGAGTGATAAACTGAGGCATACCACATTTTGCAGCTGAGAGAACATTTCAACATTGCCTAAAGTCATCATACATTTATACTCTTTATGTGGTGATGTCAGTGACTGACGCGCACCTCCAGAAAAAAAGGAGTTGCAGTCATCCAAAAGCAATGTTGCATTCATAATACATTTGTTCAACTTATTGCCTAAATGTTTTATTTCTCTGTGCTTTTCAAGATAGTCCCAGATTTATTTATTTTTTTGTAGGGTAGGAAATGTATGCCACTTTATTTGCAGTGTTTAGCCTTGAAGACAATGCCTTGCATATAGTACAGTCCTTGCACACAGGATTTATAGTCCCAATATTAATGTACTTTCACATCTTCATAAAAAAAAATCAAACTGACGATTCATTGCCTAGTTGCAGTATTTGCTTTTCATTAAAAAATTCCTATACCTACCATTCACTGACCAGATGTCATGCCTTCCGCAAGGACACCGTCTACTGTGGACTATGTTCTCAGTCCCCAGATTATTAGTTTCACCTGCGTCTTGTTTTCCTTATGTTTCCCTATATAAGGCCTGGTTTTACTGCATGCTACTCCGTCTGTGTTCCCTGAGAGTGACGGAAGACTTTGCCTGGTATGGAGTCAGCAGGTAAGGGTCTGTTACCAGGCACGTTAGCTGCTCAAGGCCAACTACTAAGCCAGTGTCATCAGTGTCTGGAATCCTTGGGCAATATGGTGGAAGAGCTTACAAGGCAAACGCAACAACTCGCTGTTCAGTCACTGAGTTGACGCATCGTCTAGCGATGCTAACTACCAGTGAGGTGAGAGCTCCCAGCATTGTCACATTCCCTCCACCCGCTAATAACAGTTCTCCCATTCCTCGTGCCTTTCCTGACAAGTACAACGGCAATCCAACAGGCTGTAAGGAAATCCTATTACAGTGCTCTTTGCGTTTTGCACATCAACCTCCGTGAACAGACTCTGTCCACATTTCCCTCATTAAATCTTTGTTGAGAAGGAAAAGTTATACTGGGCTTACGCCGTGTGGACATAGGGTGGAGAGGTCACAAGAGAACATAATCTCCTCATAAATCAATTTCGGGCTGTTTTCGACCACCCTTCAGAGGGCAGAGCTAGTGGTGAGATTCTGTTCAGTTTACGGCAAGGTTCTCGTATTGCTGCAGCTTCATCTCAGCTCATTCAAGAGAAGACAGATACCGACTTGTGGTGTGTGTGTGTGTGTGTGTGTGTGTGTATTGTGTAGAGTCAAGGCACATTCTTTGCGACTGTTCTTCTCATAAATGCCGAGTGGACTCACATAATGGGCGTCCTGAGGAAACTTCACACATCTTAACGAGTCCATGCTAGAAGCTATTCAACCATCTCTCAGCTTCCAGCTCATAACTGCACCAAAACAGCTCCACGTAAACTTCAGATAAAATAAGCCTCTTCCTTTCTATGATGTCCAAAAGTATTGGCTATTAAATAATTAAAATATCCATGACTGTACCAGTTTCACTAAACAGTGAAACAGTGTCACACGCATGCACAACACTTTATCTCTCTTAGAATGCGCAAGCTATGTTTTGCTGTGCACACGGCTGTAGCTGACTAAGTGAGTAACCAAATAAGGCAAGTGAGGCATCTACCTTTTCGTGTGTGTCCTGTATTTGTTGAAACAGCTGCCAATTACACCGATTGCACCTGGAAAACACTTGTGCAGTAATTTGATAGCCCCCCACCCGCTTTCTCCCTAACACATTGGTGCTCAATAGGTGTGAATTAGTGTTCCTAATGGGACTACAGAGGAAAAACATATCTGGACAACTATCACAACTATCAGACACCCTGGATTGGCTATACAAACGCAATGCTACTGGGTGGGGAGAGAACCGAATCCGATCCATCACAGCTGATGCGGTGGCCCTGTTATTCATGTATGGCAAGGGTAAGTGTTTTTGTACCCAGCTTCTAAATGGTCTCTATTCCCTTATGTCAGAGACAGTTTAGGCTAAGCCCAAAGGAAAGAAGCGTAGAAAGAAATCTAAGGTTTTGCTCCTGAGTTGACGGTGTCTTCTGTTCCTCTAATGGAATCCCAGCCTGATCCTGCCCCTCAGCCAAACATCCTGACTGCTGAGATGGAGGCATCCATGTATTTCTTGGGGTGGTTCTATTTACTTGCATTGGGCCCTCAAGGCCCAGCAGGCCTGCCCAATAGAACATGTGGGGGGGGGACTAGGGGCCTGAGGGACTGCACATGAGCTTCTCTTTCTCAGTGTTCCCCTGTGCTACATGCTCCAGACCCTGTTGTGGAATGCAACGGCCAGTCTCTGGACTACGGGGATGCTCAGGCTGTGTCCGGCATGATCTGGGATGCTCAGGCCACACCCGGTGAACTCAGGTCTCCAGTACAGTAGGACATGCCTTTAGGAGCAGCCACTCCCATGGACACGCTGTTGATCGACGCTGCTCCCCTAGACCCGTCGCCTGCCACAGCTGTACCTCTGGACCCGTGGACATCCTCCAGACCTCCGGGACCCGTTGTCAAGGAAGGACGCTGCCCAGCCTGTTCCAGTACCTGTTCCCAGCATGAAGGACACTGCCCAGCCTGTTCCTGTTCCTGTTCCTGGCATGGTGGATGCTGCCCTGCCTTTTCCTGTCTCCAGCGTGGAGTATGCCACTCTACCTGTCCCGGTACCTTGTAACAGGTCTGTCCTCATGCCTTGTACCAAGCTTGTCCCCATGCCTCATACCAGGCCTGTCTCCGCAGGGTCTGTCTCCATGTAGGTCTAGGTTCCCTTCTAAGACCTTTGCATATTTTTTGTGGACTATGTCTGTGGACTACCCATATTCACTATTAAACTGCATTCACAATACTGCATGTGACTCTGTCTCTGTTTTGTCGCAACATCACACTGACATTGTTTCTTGGTCTGCCTTTTGTAGACAAAACTGCCTTCATATGCTGAATTTAGTTATCAGCAGAGGTTTTCAGTAAAAGGAAAGGTGCTGACCTACTTCCTTACTGTCCTTATGACTGCGCTATAGATCTAATAGAAGGTGTTACACCTCCTCATGTACATCCATACCACCTTTCCTTGGCAGAAAACGAAACCAATGGAAGGATTAGAGCAAGGATACATTCATCCCTCAAAATTCCCAGCTGCAGTAAGATTATTCTTCATCTCTAAGTATGATGGTCTACACCCTCGTATTGATTATCGAGGCCAAAGTGAAATCACTATAAAGTATCTCTACTTCTCACCATGAGGCTCACATTTGAGGAGTGAAGGCACTGGCTGGAGGGAGCACAGCATCCTTTCACGGTGATCCCTGGTGACCACAAGAACCTGGAATACCTCCAGACAACAAAACGTTTGAACTCCAGGCAGGTTCGTTGGTCTCTCTTTTTCTCCTGGTTTGTTTTCCGGATTACCTTCAGACCAGAAGAGAAGAATGTGTGAGCAGACACGCAGTAGGCAGTACACTGCCGAGGTGCAATTCACCAATCAGGAGATAATGCTCTCTCCCTCCTGCTTCTTGGCAGCTGTACAGTGGGATCTGGACCACAACATCGAGGCAGCTAACCCCCATCCTCACTGCCCATCACATCGGTTATATGTTCCACCTAGATACTGCAGAGCTCTCATCAAATGGGCACACAACTCCACACAGGACACCACGGGTCAACATGCACAGCTCCACTATTTCCCAACATCCCTGGTCTCACATGGCCGTCGACTTCGTAACTGACCTTCCTGTCTCCGAGGGGAACACTGTCATCCTTGTTGCTGTGGATATGGTTCTCAAAAATGGTCCAGTTCATTGCCCTAAAAGCACTACCCACCGCTCTGGAAACAGTCGATCTGCTCTTTCACCACATTTTCAGACAGTTCGGGCTTCCCAAGGACATCGTGTCTGACAGGAGGGTTCAGTTCACATCACAGGTATGGCAAGAATTACAAGGAAAACTGAACTTCACTGTGAGCCTAACGTCCAGGTATCACCCCCAGGCTAACGGAGAGGCTGAGAGAGTCAATCAGGAGTTGGGCAAGTTCCTTCGCTTGTACTGTCAGCAGCACGCTGAGATATGGTGTACTTACCTCTCCTTGGCAGAATATGCCCAAAACTCTCTCTGCCATGCAAGGACAAGGCTTACTCCCTCTGAGTGCATCCTAGGTTACCAACCACCGTTATATCCCTAGAACCCTTCTACGTCAGACGAGCCCACTGTCCAGACATGCTGTCAGTGCAGCGAACAGGTGTTGGCAGAGATGCACCAGCATTTGCATTCTGTTATAGCGGCTTTGAAACAGAAGGCAGATAAGAGGCATGGAGAGACCCCACATTATAAGTCAGGTGACAAGGTATAGGTAGCTACAAAAGACTTCCGGGTGGGACCTGCAGGCAGGATGAGCGCAAAATATGCCGATCTGTACACACTACTTGGTCAGATTAACGAGGTCACATACAGGATAGGCTTGCCAGGGAGTTGCATGCATTGTCTACCTTCCATATGTCTTCCACGAGGGTGGAGGGTCCCCTTTCTGACGAGGAGGAGGCACCTGTCCCGGTCCCAATCACCCATTTACTGATCTCATTCACCTGTTCCTTGTTTCCACTGTCTCTATTTAAGCCCACAGGTGCTGCACGTTAGTGGACCTTTGAGCAGCATACTGCTCACCACAGCGCTAAGCCTACACACCAACTACTGTTGTTTTGTTTATCACTGCATCGCAGCTCAGCAGCCTGACTTATCTTATCCTCGTCTCTTCCTCTGTGCCACCACCGTCACCGTGTATATCACTTACAATGATTGCTTACTAATATTCTTGTTGTTCATCCTATAATACGAATATATTAGAATAATTCTGTGGTTATGTTAATATTGATGATACTAATAAATGTACGAATAAAAATGTTTTTAAAAAATCATAACTGCATGTTGCATAACTGCATCATTAATAAACACATTTAACTTTAAATAATCTTTTTTTAAAAATTCTAATTATCATACAGGGAAAATCTGATTTGAGTTATATCAGATAAAATGCTAGATACAGTCATTGTTAGATTTTGGTTTATTCCATGCTAAACTATTGCCTATGTAAAGCCAGACAAAATTGTTGTAATTAATAGTAGCTGAATGTAAAAATCTATTTTTAAAAAATGTATTGTGTTTAAATGACAACTGGTACCAGACTGACTGAGAAGATAAAGTACCTTTCTCACCCTTCTCTAGAATCTGTTGGAAAATTCTCAGCACTTCCTCAAATGTAAAAAAAAACAAAACACAAACATTGTATATCTAACAATGTTGCAAACTCCCTCATTCTCTTCTCTCATTTTCTTCATACACCAAAGTTTAGCCCCTTAGCCTATCAGAGGCAGGAATTACCTATGATGTCACAGTAGCTTGATAGACTGTATAATTTGTTGCCAGCTACAGAGGAAGGGTCCTCAACAAATCACTGCTGCTAAGGATGTGGCCTACCTAGCAGCATTCCTTTGACTGAGATACATATTATATGCACACATGATAATAGCACGGCTTAAGTATAAATGTGTTTGATCCTATCAGGTATACTGACATACTACTCTAGCTGCAGAGGTAAGGACATCAATCAACTGTGGATCACTGTCTCCATCTACTTATATCTAATATCCTCATGTTAATAGTGCTGCAATATTTAGATTATATTTTTGTTTTAATTTTAGCATTTTAAATATATTTCTATGATTTTGTCCTGATCTGCATTGGGGAAATTAATATAAGGTGCAGAATCAGTTTTAACTTATGCAGTTCATTGTTTCTTACAGGTTGGGTCTTTATAAATCTGTAAAACTTCTTATGTGATTTCTGTGGAGTCATCTCCTGTCATGAATGCAACACTCATTCCTCCTAACATGTTTTTCATCAGTGGATTTTACAATGTCCCACACACAATGTATTACTACATATTTCTGTCTTTTGTCTATGTTGTGACTGTTTTGGGTAATTCCGCTGTAATGTGTTCAATCTACTTGGCACGAAGTCTACACACAGCAAAGTATATAGCAGTCTTCAACTTGGCCTTCTCTGATCTGTGTGGGAGCTCAGCTCTCGTTCCAAAGATTCTGGATGCATTTCTATTTAACAACCAGTACATATCATATGGAGCTTGCTTAGCAAACATGTTTTTTGTTTATCTTTTTATGAACTTGCAGTCTCTTACTCTTTTAACTCTAGCCTATGATAGGGTAATCGCTATATGTTTTCCACTGAGGTACCATGTTATTGTCAACAAAATGGCAATGGCTATAATCATTGGTGTTAATTGGCTTTTTTCTGTAATTATTGTCACTCTCATTGTAGCCTTGATTACCAGACTGTCTTTCTGTAAATCTATTACTGTTAACAGCTATTTCTGTGATCATGGGCCTGTCTATATGTTATCCTGCAATGATAATTACATGAATTATGTAATGGCAATTATTTGTTTTTATGGACTGATATGCACCCCTGTAATAGTAATAATGATCTCATATGTTTGTATTGGCACTGCCTTGCTTAGGATCTCACAGTGGACTGAGCGAATCAAAGCCATGAAAACCTGCACATCCCACCTCCTGTTAGTGGCCATATTTTATCTTCCAATTTTAAGTACAAACTTAGCAGTTAAGATCTCATCCATAAGCCCAAATGACAGAATAATCAATTCCACTTTGACACAGACAATTCCACCTTTGTTAAATCCCATAATCTACACTCTAAAGACAAAGGAGTTCAAGCAAGCAATTAAAGTTCTCTGCAAACGAGCCAAATTGGTTGTGATGCATGGACTACCTCGGTCCAGTGGTCAGCTGTTGTTTCCCCTACAGGTCAGGCATGTTTAGTGTGAGGTAAAAATAATGTTAAGTCAGGTGAGGGGTAGAACAATTTATGATTTAAAAAGCACTTGGCCTTATTTATTTCAGAGAAGCTATACTTTAGACTAAGGTTTTGGCCTCATTAATTATTAAACTGGGTGTTGGTCTGTTTCTTAAAGCTGAAGATGGGTGAGAGTTAAATGAACAGACCCATGTGAAATGAATGAGAGTTAAATGAAAAGACCCATATTAGAGGTGTGAGAGTTAAATGAACAGACTTGTGTGAGATGAATGAGAGTTAAATGAAAAGACTTGTGAGATGGGTGAGAGTTAAATGAACAGGCCCATGTGAGATGTGTGAGTTAAATGAACAGACTTGTGTGAGATGAATGCATCACTGCAATAGAAATTCTGCAGAGGGTTTAGAACAATGAAAACATAATGGCATGACCCCAGCTGGCTGTTCAAAGAGAAGATAAGATTTTTAATTGTGTTAAACAGTTAAAAAGCTCACACTTTCAGAACCAGGTCACCAACACACAAATCAAAACACCATCCCATGTTCACCTGTATTTTGTGTCATGCTATTTTAGTATTTTATTTCATACTAACTAAATGTATCTTGTGTAAAGTGCCTCATACATTAAATTCAGTTTGATTCCTGCTTATTTGTATATGTATATATCGTAATGTTTTCTGACCAAAAAGATTTGAAATGTCTGAAATTACTCTACATGGCATCCATACATGCATAATTTTGACCATATATTTCATTATACCTTATCATATCTACAGGACAGCTAAGCAGTGTTTATATTTAAGTAGCATTTTCTATCTGACTCAATCAGTAACTGATGTCCTCAAATGAGAAACCATACAAGCTTGTAAAAAATATCCTTGTGAATTTTGAATTCTATTTGCCTACTTCAGGTAGCATGTTTGTAATTCAGGACAGTGGAGGACCAAAGGTTGTGTAGTTTCCATGGTGATAGTTCAGTGAAATATGTGAAATATGAACAGGTCCTCTTGATATGGATATCAATCATACAGAAGTTGATGAAGCATTGTGAAATTTTAAGTATATTTAAAAAAAAAAAAAAAATATATATATATATATATATATATATATATATATATATATATATATGTGTGTGTGTGTGTGTGTGTGTGTGTGTGTGTGTGTGTGTGTGTGTGTGTGTGTGTTTCATGCCATTTATGATATATTATGTCTTTGAAAACACTGACCTATTGACTAGAATTTAAAATTAAAGTTAAAGATTTAAACAATGCTGTTTTACACCATGTGCTTGAAACATGAAACTTGTTGTGTTTTAAAATGCTCTGTGTTCTGGGAAGTCTTTCCTGTGGGGCCATGACATTTCTTTGCTTCTCTCATGTCCATGCCCTGGTTTGACTCTGACACAGAGGAGAGAGCGTCTGCCCTCACAGCCATCTTGAAGCTACAGTCCTCAACAGCCACTGGGCTAGCTCTGGATGTCTTGTGGCCTTTGCTCTGAGATCCTGAACTTCACCAATACTCTCCCCATCTTGAAAAATAGCCTGTTCAAAAATAGAAAATAGATTAATCAAAAATAGATTAGAGATAACATGGGTCAAGAAGAGTTTGATGTACAATGGCCAGTGACACACAGACACACGGTGTTTACAAAGGAGAGAAATGATGATAGTTAACCCACCTGTTCTCTGGTCATATTATGAGCCAGAGCAGCAAGCATAGAGACATGGATCATCACTTCATTTCTGAAATGGTTCTCTTCAGAAGGTATTCAAACAATATGGAGAGGTACATCTGAACACATTTGAATTTAAAAAACAAAAAATAAGGTATGTGAGTCACATCCTGCCATACAAAATGCTGCCATATTACATTAAGGTGTAACTTTTTCTAATATTTGAACATACTTCTAGTGCTGTAGTGTGGGTGCAGGTCTTTCAAAAGCACCTTGTCTTTTACAGTCTTCATGAATGTTTTGTGGGCTTCTGATTATGGCTTTAACAAAAGCTTACTTCTCTGGCTCGCCCATCAAGGGCCTAAATGAGCACACCAGTGCCAGTGCCTGTCTCCTGGCCAGTCGTGTTGGTTGGCGCCATGGTGTATTACCAACACCCACTTCTCTTTCAACATCTCAGCATTACCCTCACAGCCTGTGCTCTCCACCACAAATTATTAATGGATAGAATACATGGTCTCACAAGCCTTTACATTCCTATATCTAACCTGCAGTGGCCAGTTTTTTAAACTCCTTTTGCCACGTGCCAGGGATCAAATTCATGTTTTTTTTCTGGACTGCAGACCCTCATTTCTTTAGGAATTTGTAGAGCTCTATCAGTTCCATGGTATTGGGGCTGGAAACTTTGGTGCAGTTTATAACCTTTTAGGCCACAACATCTTGACTCACAGTACTTGGCTAAGTAGCCTGGAGAGTCACATCAGCCATCTGCATTGAGAACGTGTTAGAGACACCTAAAGAATCCTAGTTTGAAAATCTTATATGGAGTTAATTTTACTACATGATTTTAGCCCCGATTTTCAAATCATCCACAGTTTTTGAAGTTCGCCGAGAAAAGCCCCAGATCAGAGGCAAATGTGTATTTGCTTAAGACTCAAAAATCAGCTCTCAATTGTTATGTGTGAACTGAAAAATATCAAGCAAGCTAAATATCTGGACCTGTTAGTGAGTCCAAATGTTTAGTGAAGAAGTGTCGGGACCCAGTACTGACTGGCAGCTAGTCTGGTAACAAGCTACAGCCAATGAGAGCATTAAGAGATGGTGTGAGTGGAAACTGAGGAGGAGCTGTACAACATCAACAAGCATGACTACAACAAAAGTTTTTTCCTCCTTTTTACACTGCAAATCAGCACACAAACAACTTGGATCGCTCTTTAGAGACAACACCAAAGGCATCTAGAATGAAAATGCATGCTGTCTTTATCCTTGGATCACCAACAATTGCAGACTTTTATAGACAAAAACATTGCCATGTGCTTTAAACCGTTTTGCCATGACGCAGAAAAATATGCAAGCTTGTAAAAAAGCTGATGCTTTGAGAGAACATATGTTTCAGTGAGCAAGGTTAGCCTAACTAATGCAAACACTGTGTCTGGAGGGTCCACACTTGGGCATCTGCTGCTCATCTGAGAAAGGCTTCTGCCTTATTGTGCTGGGAGCTCTCTTCTCTTTCCTCGTCCACTGCTGTTCTTAAGACTTTCCACGTTGGCACACACCCTCTTACTCCTCCTTGCCGCCGGTCCACCTGCTTTGTGCACTTGATGTGACAGAAACATGTCCGAGGGAGGGATCTGTTGGAAAAATGCACTTTTTTGAACGTGACTGAAAATGAAAAAAGACTGGATGGTGTACAGACCTCAATTTTTATTCATTAATCTACATGTTGCTGGTGTTTACTATGAAGGTTCTGAGGTAACAGAAGCAGCAAGAATGTGAAATCTAACACCTAGCAACATCAAATAAAAAACTAGACTAATTAGCTACTAATGGTATAACTGCTAATATCGGTAAGGCAAGTTGCTAATATCAGACCATTCAATTGAATGACATTTAGCTTGTTAGCTGTCAGTACTTTTGGCTAATTTACCAATTTTCAAGCTTCCAGTTCATATTATAACATTAGCAATAGCTAGGACTCATTTGCAGTATTTGCATGAAAATATATTACACCACAACCATTTATACTTGCTGGTGCCATTTGCTTCATGACATCCAGTGATGCTTTTGCAAACCTTAGCATTGCAATGTGGCAGTTGGAGTAGTACATGAGCCGTGTATCACTGGCATACAGGAGAAATTCATGCTGACGACGTCCTAATTTTTCGTTACTTTGGACAGAGTCAGTATATAGTATGCATTTTTCAAAAACAGTTCTTAACTTTCTGTTCAAATCACTGACAATCAGGTCAAGGCCTCCAGTTCACATCCTCCCTCTTATACCAAAACCAGAAAGAGGCTCTTTATGCTCCGAAATCCTGCACACAGCTGTTCTCCTTCCTCTCCCTGATATTCCAAGTGCAGTGAACATCGTCCACATTGACTGCGCTGGGAACCCTCTACACCCAACTCTGACTGGAACAAGACATGCTTGCCACCATTTCTCCTTATACTCCTGGATAAGGTCCTGCTATTTAGCAGTGGTTTTTTTTTTGTTGTTGTTGTTGTTTTTTCACACTCCTCTTCCCGTGGGACTGTCATTACCTTTTTTCGCCTGCTCTGACCAGATAACACTATCTTGCCGCAAAGCTGTTTCAATGATGGTGGCAACTGCAACTTTTTACCAAGTCCACCCTCAACTCCAACCCTTATGCCTTCTGAAGGATGTCTACTCTTTACCCTTCCTCCACACTTGGGCCTGACGTGTTTCGACAGCCTTTGAAAAGGATTAAGGGTTCATATCCAGTGACTTCAGGACCAGGATTATAAATGAGTTGCAAAACCTCAACCCATTTGTGCTAGACATTTCTATTGGCTGCCAGATTGTCTCTTTGTTGCCAGATATGTCTTGTGCGTTCTATAAACTGGGGGTGGCTTCTTTTCTCAGAATCAAAGAGCCCATATACACTTATAGATCCATCTAGTCCCCCTCCCTCCAGCTATTACATTTTGCTTTGCCTTTATCCTTGCTATGTTCACCCATTTCTAGAATTTTCTCCTGGACAAGAACAAAATAAATAAGTAGTACAGACCTGTCACACAAGTCATTTACAGCTGCCCTCCCCCCAAATAAAATAGAAGTTTTGTACTTTTATCTTACATTTTTGCTGTAAACGCAGTTTAAACTGTGTCACATCAGGTTCAGAAAATCCTTGTAATATCACGTGTTAATGATAGTTTTGAATTACCATATGCTATATGGTTAAACATATTTGGACAGCCATCCCAATTATTAAGTTCAGGTACTTTAGACAGACCTTTTGCTAATAGCGGTTTAATATCAAGCACACAGCCATGCAATCTCCATAGACATTGGCAGTAGAATGATTAATTGCTCTCTTAAGCAAAATTTAGGTTGACAAAATGCTGTCAAAAAATTGTTCCTTCAGCTCCCGAGGTAACTCTGTTTTCATTTCCATTGTCACTATCAGCACTGTCCTTAAGGTATTCCACAAATGGCAGGCATTACCAAGCAATGATTGTACAGCAAACCAACGTAGGATGGTTACATAGCTGTCCATGCGGTACATGGGGTTTCCTCTTCCACTGCCCCTTGCTGCTGTGCTCCAGGTGATCTTGTGAGATGTGTGGATAGAATGTGCTGTTAATCCCAACAGTGATTTTATGTCAATGCTTGCAATGAAGCTGAGAGACTCTGGTAGCCTCATATCCGTTACAACTGCAAATAGTTGTGGGAAAACTGCAGGGAACTGGAAATGAGACCAGCTGACTGTCGAAGATTCAGGAGGAACAAAGTGCATTCTGGACCAACGCTTTATCCTCTCCCTGATTGTTGAGGGTGCTTGAAAGCATGCCATTGCAGCATACATGTGTTCTTGAAAGTGCATGACCATGTACTCAGTGACGCCATGCAGGATGGACTGCAGGAGTTTGGGGTGCCAGGACTGCTAATGCAGGCAAGGTGTAGTTTCTGATGGAGGAATTGCTGCTATTTACACTAAACTCAGACCTGCTCCACACTGAGATGTATATGATCCATAACACTATGAAGCTGTGATCATGGCTTTACTTGTGGTCTGATGCCGCCCTCTGCTGCTCCTCAGGTTTTGTGTTGGCGCTCTCTCGTTTTCTCTCTCTCTCTCTCTCTCTCTCTCTCTCTCTCTCTCTCTCTCTCTCTCTCTCTCTCTCTCTCTCTCTCTCTCTCTCTCTCTCTCTCTCTCTCTCTCTCTCTCTCTCTCTCTCTCTCTCTCTCCTCTGTGAGTGTGTGAGGTCTATTGCTCCATGGCTGAGTTTCTGTTGCTCCTAGATGCTCCCATTTCAGAGTAATGCAGATACTCAGTCATGTTCACACATATTATGGGCCAGAAAGTGTGCATCTTGAAGCCACAGCAAATTATTTGCCAATGGCTTCTGTTTACGTTTTGGTTGGTTTATAGGTCTGTTTTAATTTATCGCCACACCCCACTCAGGTGGTTCATGTTTGCCTCATTCTCCACACCACCTGTGTTATGTTTTTATTCTTAATAAGCCTGTTCTGTTTCAGACACTATTTGTCAGTCACCAGTGTTACCTTTGCTTCTTATGTTCTAGTTAGCAGTCTCGTTTATACTCGTTTCAGTCTCATTTACACTCGTTGCATTAAATTCTTGGATGCTTGTGTTTGCTTCCTCCTTTTTTCCAACATGTTTTCAACCTTGACAATCTGGTGTGAAATTTGAATCACACTATATGAAGACTGAGCTAAAAATGAACTAAGCAAAAGTGATCAAATGGTTTTTCAAACCCTGACGACACTTAACAGTGCATATTTAATGGCCGTATCTTAGCCATAGATATGTTATTGAATTCTTTATACAATATTACAATTTAAAGAGGCATGTTGGTGTGAATTGGCCACAAGAAAACAGCACAGTGCTCAATACTGCTTTAATTTGGTGTAATAAGAATATTTTTTATAAATAAACAAATTTTAAAAACAATAAATTCGCTGTATTTGTCCACCACGTCATATTGGAATTCTCCACACAGACTGGTGGGTAATATTAACTAAGGACTGCTTTAATTGCAAAATGCAAACATTTGTAGAGGCTATATTTATATTTTATGTTTCACTTAAACAAAACCCTTGAATGTGTGCACCAGTAGAAACACACATAGATTACCTGAAATTTTAGATGTTTTGATTCAACAATGGCTTTGAACACTAAACTCTCTAATTATAATCATTCATTTCCCAAATATTTAATTTTGTATGTATTTTGATTACTATTGATTTTATTACTGATTTCATTATTCAGACCAATGCATAGTAGGGCATTAAAATAGGTATTCAAAAATGTAACTCAGGAAAGCAAGTAAAAATCTAACAGAATTCTAAGATATTGTTTATTCTGTTTATGGTAGTACAATAAGAATTTTCACCTATTTTAAAATTTTCCAGGATGTTGCTGAAAAGCCTGACTGTTGTCACAGAGTTTTTTATTGTGGGATTCCCTGGACTTCCATCTGAATTCTATAATCTCATGGGCACCTTTTTCTTTAGCATCTATGTGATTATAGAATTGGGGAATTCTATCTTGGAAGTGCTGTTTGCGATTGAACCACGACTTCACAAGCCTATGTATATTATCATGTTGAATCTGGCTCTATCTGATTTTGGATTTTGCACTGTGGCTCTACCTAAACTGATCTCTCGCTACTGGTTCAACAACAGATCTATCTCCTTCCAGCTCATCCACTATTTTGGCACACTGAACTCTCTGATCAAGATGATCATGGCTCTAGATCGATATCTGGCTATCTGCTTCCCACTCAGATACCCAGCACTGATGACCAACCAGACTATGAGGATCTTGGCAGCGTCCATTTGGGCCTCAGCAGTGATCTCTCCCCCCCATTTCTACATCTCTAACTGCCCAAATGCCTTTCTGTGGACCAAACCTGATAATTAACTGCTATTGTGACACAATTTCTATGAATAACTTAGCCTGTACAGACATAAGGGCTGCCTATCAAGTGCAACTCTCCCTGGCCATGTCCTATACCATCATCGTGGTGACTGTAATCACAAAGACCGATAATCAGGGCAGGCTGAAAGCCTTCCTTTCCTGTGCCTCCCAGGTGTGTATAATTAGCATCTACTACATTCCACGTCTCTTAGTGTATATTATGCCTTACATACCAAGTTTAAAGGTGAACATAGATTTTTAAAAATTGCTATAGCTATGTTTTATGGGCTGTTCCCTCCACTTATGAACCCACTCATATACTGCTTTAAGAGCACAGAGACTGGACAGATGCTTTTGAAATAGCATGTTCAAAAAACATCCACACTAATGAAATTGTTTCTCTTTCTAAGTAAGACAGGCTCTTGTAGTAGAGAGAATTGGGACTGGAAGTTTAATCATTAACTGCTATTGAGATTTGAAATCTTATCATTGGGTGCTACTGAAACGCCATGTGTATGAACAGTGGAGCCTGTGCAGATATCGGAGAGGACTATGAAGTGTAATTCCCCATGTTTGATCTTTTCATGCCCTTTTTATTTAGGACTTTCTCCTCCAGCATTGTGGAGGCTGTAGCCTAATCAGGATGGCCAATAACCATAAAAGCTTGGAAGCATTCTCTACCTGTACCTCACTCTTGTGTATAATGAAAAGGAATAAGATTCTGAAGTGTAATATTAGCTACTTAATGTGACTTATATCAGATCTAATTTAAATCTGACAACTGATCAGAGACTATGTTCTGTTCTATTCACTACAGCCACCATTAATGAGCCCTCTCATTAACAAGATGACTTATCTGTCAATATTTCTTTCTTAATGTATCAAATCTTCTACTGCTGACTTAAACTGATATTTATTTGCTTCAAATGCAATGCATTTAATCTTAAATCACTGAGCATTTTAGAAGGATAAAGTACCAATATTCCACGTTAAAAGACACCAAATTATGTTCATTATTAGATTATGCTTTTGTAATAGGCTGTAGCAAGCATTCTTTGTGAGCCTCCATACATTTAAGGAAAGTTGCATGTCAATGTCATTTTCACTGTATGACATTTTCACCACAAGATGGAGACAGGAGTACACAAATTACATTAGTGCACTTTCAATACCTGCCATTTCACTCGGGCAGTGCTAGATAAACTCAAAAACACAAATAAACACAAATTCAATCATCTTATAGTTATTGTTGTAATTGTTTTGCTTCAGGCTACACTCATTATGATGATGAAAATGTGTGAAATATCGAATGTAAGGTGGTTGGACAGAAATCAGAATATTGTCACCCTGTGTGTAATATCGATTACCATAGCAAGGGCTAATGAAGAAATGTTATTATACCAGCCTATTCATTATATTCATAATATACTCATAAAGCGATGACATATTAGCTGCAGGGCTTTATCTTTTGTGCATTTTTCCTTTTTCTTTCCCATTTTCCCATTTTTCCTAAACTGGTCGCCTATACACCCCCCCCCCCCCCCCCGACCCAAGACTAAAACATTGTTTGTATACTGTGTACAGGCTGGTTTTATATTATTCTTAATTAATTTGCACAAACCTGAACAAAGATGCAACAATATTGCTCTATTATGAATGAATGTATTTGGTGATTTTAATAAATTGCGTTAGTACAGGTGCACTATTTGACTACATTCCCCTATTCCCTTCTGTCTTGGGCTTCCAATGGGAACACCTGAGGTCAACCTAGTCCTGCCCCCTCCACACCTTGTAATTTTCAGTGAAACCTTCCCAGGCAGTAGGCCAGCCGCTCCGCCAAGGTTAACTGACTGATGATGACATTGTGCAAATTACGATTCTGTGTGTGTGTGTGTGTGTGTGTGTGTGTGTGTGTGTGTGTGTGTGTGGCCATCTGGTGCCATCCCCCAAAAGATGCTGCCCTGTACACACCTAACCCACACACACACACTTAAATCGCACACATATACACATACCTAAATCAGCCATTGCATACATACACATCTAAATCTGCTACTGTGTGCACACACACATATACACACACTCACCTAAATCCACCAATGCACATGCGCACACATACACACCTACCTAAATCTGCCATTGCATATGCACACACGTTCACAAGCGCACACACACACACACACACACACACACACACACACACACACACACACACACACACACACACACAGAGCTATATGCAGAGCTGCACTCTGCATATCTGGAGAAAATTAGTTTTCTTCTGTCTGATAAATACTTCACAGTGGTGTTTACACATAAGTACATTATAAAACAAAACCCAGCAGAAAACACAGATCAGCATCCAGCGTAAAAAAAAAGACCTGCAACAACAGACAAACTCAGCTTTCCTTTTACCCTGATCAGTTAATGCTGACATTCCTCAGGCTCATGCAGAAAAGGAAGGACGGGAACTTTATGGAGCTGTGATGAACTCAGAGGTACGGTCCATGTGAGGAATGTGCAAACAGCTCCAGTTAGGACAGGGATCTGAGGAAGACCAGGCTATATTCATTCTTCAAAATGCTGTATAGGTATTTTTAAACATTACTGTAAACGATATTATTCATATTATACGTGTTTTTTTTTACAGTCGCTAACCTCCTTTTGTCAAAACTGTGGTCACATTTTCAAAACTCACAATTAGCACACAATTAGCACAACATCCATCTGTTTGAACTATACCATTAATACAATTCATGGTGTTGTCACAGAATATGTAGTTAACATCTAAAATGTTATTTTCTAAAATGCTCAAATTCTCTGTACATACAAGCTTTCCCAAAATTATGAATCTTTCTAGTCTCATTTACAAGTCCTTGAACACAGCATTCCAGAAATTAAAACCTAATGTTCAAAATCTTATACACAATATAAAACATCTATTTCTGCAACAACAACATGACATACAGGAGCAGAGAGTAGGAAAGCGTGTCCGTATACTGTGTTTAATTTATTTCCGAGTCATGGATTTGGAGGCTAATCAGACCTCACACAGACTCATTTATGTAGACCTGGCCAAAACACGTCAGCGGGGAAGAGTCATCATCGGGCAAAATGACCACCACTGATGTGCCGGGTCAGAAAGGAGCAAATATCACAATGTGTCCCGCAATCTCGAGTGCTGGTTTGGTCCTGCAGAAATGCCAGCTTGTTCCCTACAACACTGAGCTCATTCTTTTGTTTTTGGATGACCTCTACTGACAACTGCTGCCAGGTAATAAGTAGGAGGAACCATGAGGACATTGGCGATTACATGGGACAGTACCATTCACATGCCAACACAAACTGGTCTGAAGCCCATCCAAGAATCGTGCTCCTAGTCCTCCCCCTCTACTCGCCTTTCCTCAAGCCCACAGAGGCATTTTCTCAGCCTGGAGGTGGAAGATGTATGACCAAACGTCCCTAATGGATACGATGGATCCCAGCTGCAGAGATGCCTCCGTTGAAGACTTCCAGGGGTGGGTACGGCATGCCAAGCGTTTCTATCCAAGGTGCATAGCAAGGGATGACATAAGATGTGGAAGAGAAAATGTGGCCAAATGCTGAAGACTATAGAGATTACTGTAAAACAGGATTGTAGAGATTACTGTAAAACAGGACTGTAGATTACTTTAAAACAATTGTAGAGATTACTGTAAAAGAGGACTGTAGAGATTACTGTACATTAACTGTAAAAGACTTTAGTGATGACTATAAAACTAGACTTTAGAGATTATTCTAAAACAGGACTGTAGATAATACTGTTAAACAGGACTTTAGTGATTACTGTATCGGGATTGCTGAGATTACTGTTAAACAGGACTGTGCATTTTTGTGTTTTGTTTTTTTAACTGTATTTGTGTATTTTATTTTTGCACCTTAGGGACAAAAGGCTATATATGTTGGATTTTTGATCATTGGCAGCAATTTCATGTCCCTACTATAATAACTCTTTTACTGCACCAAGTCTGTCATTAACTTTTTTTGTCTAGAGTAAATATACAATAAATATCACTCATTCACTTGTAGATAGTATGTTATCAAAAATGTACTCATTTGACTCTCAAGCAAAAAAAAAATGTAGTGGTTTCTAGTAAGAAGACTGTAATCATAAAAAAAACAAAAAAAACAATGGATGTGATGTCTATTGTTTGCTGGTAGAACTGACACATGAAAAAAAAATGCCTTTTCTGCAATGCCAGCAACTGTTTTTCACTGTTTTGTGCTTTGACTGACTATATGTTCCTTTTGGATAGAAAACATTCTGGTGTTTTAAAAGAATAACCTGATATTAAGGCGGGTTTGCTGTGTTTTGACACATTTAGCGTATGTAGAGAAGGTTTTCTTTGCTGTAATGTATTTAATGAACAAAATGTGAATGCCATTTCAATATTCTTTATTCAGTTTATAGATGTATTTCCATTTCGTAGATTGGATGGAGATAAGATTAGGTTCGTATTTACAACAACTTCTGAAAACCAGCACTGTACAGATTTGCAGAACCCTGATCAAAATAAGAAGTAAAATGATGGCATTGCTGTTTTAAGAAGTGTAAAAGGGAAAAAATAAATCTTGTTTTAAACATTTAAAAAATAAAAATACAGAAGAAATCACAAAACAATAATGTTACTGTTAAGGTGTTTTGCTGCTTTATGTTCAAGATGTCAGCAGATGACTTGTGTGACTGCAAATAAGATAGCTAACTGTTTAGACAATCATACACTATAGACACTGGTATAGCTATATCAATAATGGACTGTCATATTCTCAATATGATTTATATTAAATATATGCTACACAAATCTAAGCTTAAGGTTTGATTCCAATTTGACAAAAGGGGAGAACAAATCATACAAAATAACACATGCGTTTTGTTGTGCAAATGTATTCCAATCATCTTCAGTGTCCCTTAAGTCTCAAGGTAGACAGAAATTATTTAGATATAGGCCTAAATCTTTTGCTCTAATAAATCATTCCTTCATTTACAGATTCATATATATATATATATATATATATAATTTTTTTTTTTCATTTGTGCATAACTTCTCTTCCAAAATCATATACTAGTACCAGTCTAAATAGTCTATTAAAATCAATTGCAACTTATGGCATGATAAAAAGTTTATTTCATGTACTTTCATTCATTAATCCTTTCTTTCTTAGAAAATAGACAACGAACTTGAGAAATCTGTCTTTATACGTAAATACTGTAAATATATATTTAGTAAATTTCTGACATTCATTTTATGGGTCCTGACCTCCAAATTTTCCTAAACTTTAGAAACTTAAATGTAACTGACATATAGCTTGGTAGTCGAAAATACCTATGCTCACATCAGTTCACCAGTTACCGGTGACCACCTGGACACAAACAACTGGTAGCTGCAATTTGGGGATGTAATAAATTTCCAGTTTTAGAGTTTACTAATTGCCCTGCAAACTTACTAACAATGTAAAGTACCCAAATCCATGTCTAGGCTTGCAGAGATGACAACTCCAGATGAGTGAATTACTTCAAATCAGTTTAACATTTTGATATGAGACTTTACAAAATCAGAAATACCAGTGACTTGACTTGGACACTATGACCACTAGATTCCAAAAAGTGTATTTTTCCAACAAATGTGTGCTGGACAAACCCATCACATTAACAAAATGCACCAACAGGCTTGTACATTAATATAAGTACAGAATGTTTAATTGAGTTCATGGGTGCCTCCCTCGTTGATGATTTGGTGCATGTCATCCACTTCATAAAATCTCAATTGCAAGGGTCTGGGACACTTAACATAGCAAATCTCATCAGCTAACACTATAGCATGGCTATGGCTTTTCTGTGTGTGCAGGAATGCTTCGAATTTAGCTTTTAGCTTGTGACTATTTTTCATTAAAGTAACATATTCAACTCCTCTCCAAATAATGTTACTACGAAGATAGGTAGAAAATGAGTACTCGTCAGTGCAAGTACTTAAAAGTGAACTACTGGCTATCTTAATAGTGACATACTGGCTAAGCTGTTGTCTAGCAAAGTCTATGATTCAGTGTGAATATTTGCAAAATAGGCTGGAACAGAAGGCAGAATACATATAATGCATTATTAGTTTGTCTAACTATTTAATGCTATCTATACATTCTAAGTCTCATAAAACTTATCTCAGTCAAATGCATTATTTTGGTGTACCAATTTGAAAATTAATTATGAAATCAAGAGATTATTTTACTTAATATAAATTGACAGCATAATTATTAAACTAGAGGAATGAATTATTAAACTGAGCAAACAAGTTAAGCCTCTAAATATTTTCACCTGAGACATCAGGTGCACCGTGTTAACATGCCTCGTTTCCTGAACACAGCCTCATTCCTATAAGACCTCGTCATACTAGAACTGACACTGTTTAAAAAGTGATTGATGCTATGTGTATGATGCTATGCTACACAGACTTTTGAAACCTGAAATCTTAATCTAAGCTCTCTTACATTAGTAATTTAACTAGGCTTCGTGTTCAGCAGAGTTCCGTGTCCAATCAGTATCCTGTATTTTCCACGGTATTATTAATGTAAAAGCAAATATGTTATCCACACTTGGCTCTGATCATATGTTTTGTTTTTGACAAACTTCATCATCAGCTTTGCCAAGATGAAATAACCAACCCTACAGAAGTAACGTGCTCTGGTGTTTTGCTCCCCTGTCACAGTTGCTAACGCCACTAAACTTTTCAACTGTGCCTGTCCCTGATTTACACTATTGTCTATCCAACCAACAACATTGCGAAGGGCAAGTAAGACTTTGAAAACAAAGGCTTCAGAAACAACAGCAGCTATGATATGTCAATGAATGACTTTCATTTATGGACAACCATTTTATTATGATCTCTCAATGCTATTTATACATATAATCTGCCTGCTTCACCTTTAGAAAACAAAGGACAATTGATCTGCACACTCCTCTATGAGGAGGAATCAAAACTATCTAATAAGGGTGGACAGAACACTGGTTGGTCAGTTACAGACTGCAGTGACTGTCAAAAACACAGTCAGAAAACGTTAGCATGCAATAGCAACCAATAGCATTGCCCAGTTAGTGACAGAATCAAGTCTACTATGTTTGCTTGATCTGTGATCCTAAGAAATTGAACTCTCAGAATTAGGACATTTACCCATAACATGTGCACTTCGAAAGACACAGCGTTCATGAAGAGAGAGAATGAGGGAAAAAAACACAGTCATTAACATTGATCAGGTACAATAATACTTGGTCTGCTGTGCTGAAAACAATAGACTACAGATGTTGATCAAATGTGGTTAAATGATTGCCACTGTAGTTGAGTAGTGGTTAAACCACTACTATGTAAACTGTGCCTATTACACGCTAACCGATTGAGAGCTTCTTCACCTCCCTATTGGATACAGATAGCTCTAGAAACTAAATTAAAAATGCTCTGTCCATATCTGGTTTATCAGTAAAAGTGAAAAGTTCATCAGAGATTGTGTCATATTTCACAGCCCTTTCTCACTCTTGGTTCACTTGAACTAGGGGTATGGGTGTGTGTGTGTGTGTGTGTGTGAGAGAGAGAGAGAGAGAGAGAGAGAGAGAGAGAGAGAGAGAGAGAGAACGAACGAACGAACGTGAGAGAGAGAAAAGTGATATAAAGACAGGGATTGTGATCATCTACTGCAGTCTATACAGGACAGGCTTTCGCAATATCATGATGAATATTTGTCCCAGAGACTAAGAGCCCATGAATTGTAGATTAGAGTTCAGGATGATGTCCTTCTGTGTTTGTTTGTTGTTTTTCTGTCTGTGTGTGTGTGTGTGTGTGTGTGTGTGTGTGTTTCAGCAGCATATGGGACTACAGAACACGCTCAATGATGGAAAGGGAGAGGTCTACAGAATCACACAGCAGTTACTCTCTCCAGTTTTCTCCCGGTTTCTCTGACCTAGGACAGAAAAAAAGGAGATCACAGAGCACAGATCGGTCATAACCACCAGCAAAGCAACCATTTCTTCAAAACAATGTTTACAATTTAGAACACAAATGACATTTTTTCAGTGATAACTAAAACATTATGAACATTAATTGACAGAAGACAGGTCTACTCAGAAACACTGGAGGACCACAGCCCTGTTTTTAAAGAATAAAACAATATTCTGTCCTCTTAATAAACAATAACTGATTGGCTCATTACAACAGATTAGGTGTGTTCACTGTAGAAAAATAATTCAACAAAACTGCAATTTCACTGCATGAATTATACACACTATGAGTGGGAATGATCTGGGAGCGTGTGAAAGAGCAAACAGGAGAAGGGCAGAGAAGGTAAAAGCAGAGCGGTTACCTTGGGAATTTGGCTCAGGCAATGTCTCTCTAGCAACTAAATGCATCACTGTGGTTTTTCCAAGGGGCAGTTTTAAAGCTGCATTGAAAAGAGAGTGGAAAAAAAGCCTCAGAATGAATGGACAAGACTGGCCATTGCAAGGGCAACACACTGAGACACATGAAGTCTAAGTATGGGACTGACTCTTAAGAGGGCTTAGAGAGAGCTAGCTGAAGATGTAAGGAGGAACACAAACCCTGCACTGGCTTTACGGAAAACTGCCAGTGCCCTGACTGGCTCAACAGAGTTGACACTCTTCCTCGTGCCAGTCTTGTCTTCCTTATTCTCTCTCAGGATCACAGAACAATCCGCTTTTTATCTTTCTCAGTCCCTCTCTTTACTCATTTCTCTCTCTCTCTCTCTCTTTCTCTCTCTCTCTCTCTCTCTCTCCCGCTGGTGTCAGCCTGTATTAACAAACATTCATTTACTTGGCAGATTCTCACTGCATTCCTGGTCACATCACTGAGCGAGTAGATTGGGTCTTGGAGCTTCTTTGTGTTTATACAAACACAGAATGCTTTACCGATGAGAAAGGGCAAAAAAGGATTAATATGTTTTGAAAAGTGGTAATATTTGAATAAATAGTTAAGAAATTGTCAAACAACTGAATTACAGTCTTTTTGTAGAAGATCACGAATATCATCTAGCGATTTGAAAAGGACTATGAGCCCTTTAAGGTGATCTCAAAGTTCTTCCAGCAAGAATGCTTTCAAATTTTAAATCTTTCTCATCATTTTAATCAATTGTCTACAATGTTTTGTCAAGTTTTTTCAGTTAGTCTCCCTATTTCAGTATCACGTTTTACATTAAGAATATTTGTTTTTTTTCTCAGTGACCATGAAGGAACAAGCATTCTTGACCCTCTTTTGCCAGAGCCTTTAGCCTGTTTTTGTTCACTTGCAAAAAACTGGGAAGACAAAGTAATGCACACAAAGGATGAGGTCCACCCCTCCACTTTTGTTATAAAACAGCAGCCTGGCAACCTTACCTGCACTCACTTCCCAAACACACCAAAACACAAACACACAAGTCCCTGGGGTTTTCTCTCTCTCTCTCTCTCTCTCTCCCTCTCTATCAAATGTACAGACCCCTTTAAACAGTGCATAACCCCTAATTGAAGCAAAGAGGCATGGATGCACCTCCCACTCCTCATCATAGCCTTCACTATCTGGGCCTAATGCAGCTCAGTGCAAACTGAGTCAACAAAATATAACAGCTCCTACAGAAAACTAAAGACATTCCTCCATAATCCTAAACCCTGAACTAACCCTGAACTGCAAATAAAATTAGCCATTTGGCTAAATTTCCTACATTTACATCATAAGATAATGATGTGGTGTGCTGTCCCTGTTAAATAAAAAGAATAAACAAAAGTAAACTAAAAGTAAAATGCTGAATTAATTTGGAGGCAAGTTTTTATTTTCACTTTTATGCATATATTAAAACAAACTTCTAAACACAAACCGTCAGGTGAGCTTGATGTAAACACAGGAATGGAAAACGCGTCCCTGTGCCATTTTTCACAAGCTGTGATGGATTGGGAACTCACCCCCTAGCGTGACGTTGCCATGCAGAAATCGTCCCTGGTAAATGAGCCGTAGGATACTGGGACTGCTCACCTGCTCCTCTTCCCAGTCTGAGAGAGAGAACACCGAGCACATCAGAGGGGAGATGTGTGCTCCACCAGTAGTAGTGCGTTTAACCTTCATTATTCTTTCCCTTATTATACAGGTCAGTTCTTTAGGACCCCACATGAGCCTTGACATGACAGATCATGCCTGGTTGTACCTGAAGTCTGATGCGTGTAATGTCACGGCTTTCCTCTGGCCACTGAGCAATTTAACTCCATACAGTATAGAAGCGCTCTCTCCCCTGCCTCTAAGCCAACACATGGCTGCGATAAAGAGCTCGCTCAGTGTGCCTTCTGTGAATAATTCATCGTTCTGTCTCCTCCCGTCACCTACAGCCTGGGCAAGCATCCTCATCGCTCTTCCCCCAGCCAGTACCTTTCAAGTTCAGCTGTCGTCTTGCTTGACCCTAAATGCTCTCTGATTGGGGCTCCTCGGAGCAAAAGCAAAGATGTGACATCATACTTAAAGTGGTTTTAAGCCAAAACTACAATTCATGCTTCTACCTTTTATGAATGAAATAATAAGCTAAATCAAAACTAATCCTCTGTAGGATTCTTTGAAACCGGATGAAATGAAGGCTTTTGCTCTCTTTAGGAAATGTTATATTCCATGCTTTGTATTCCTGCCCACATGCTTTTTATAGATAATGGTTAAATGATGAATTTCATAAAATAGCACTTACAGGAAAATGGAGCAATTTAGAGAATGACAATATTCAAGTATGTATATAAAACTGTGGATAGTTCTCAGAAAAAAAAAGCAGTAACTATCTATTACCGTGCAGTGTGCAGTAACAGTGAAAACCAGAGAAAAGCTGTCTGAAATAGGAACTGAGACATGAAGAGAACAAAAAACCTGAACCGATGAAAGCATATACTGGATACCATCTGCTCTACCTAGAGCAAAATGAATAGAGGGGAGTGTGTGTGTGTGTGTGTGTGTGTGTGTGTGTGTGTGTGTGTGTGAGTGTGTGTGTGTGTGTGTGTGTGTGTGTGTGTGTGTGTGAGAGAGAGAGAGAGAGAGAGAGAGAGAGAGAGAGAGGCAGACAGAGACAAAAGAGAGAGACATTCCAGATTTGAGTAATGAATCTATTCAAGTTGAAAACTCACTGTCTTTTAAAACAGACTTTTTAAGGTGAATCTGTCTTCAGCCCACACACACATGCACACACATACAGGCACAACTACTATCTTTTGGGTAAGCCTCTCAGGTACCTGTAGTCAGTCAGGTAAACAACACTATGGCATCAAAGAAAAAAATCAAAACATCCACAAGCATTTTGTCAAGTGGCACAAGTGTCAGAAAATGCCCCAGTACACACTTGATATGTACAGGCCACCAATTTCACAGAACCCTGGCTCACACTAGCTTACTGGTAAGTGTGTATGTGTATGTGAGTCAGTCTAGAAAAGAACACTTGCCAAATACTGAACATGTAAATGAAACTGTAAGCTTGATTTACATATTTAGAACAAATAGTGTCACCCATGTAACATAACGGAAAGGAATACGATCCATTAGCATGATGTCACAGTGAAGGTCAAATGCATTGCTATTGTTTTAAAAGGTCACAGAAATTTAAGAAATAGAAAAGACTTGACAAAAAGGCAAAAATGACTAAATATATTTGGCTTCAGCTGTGATAAGACTTATGACATGGAACTGAGATGCACTGTCAAGACGCATAAATTATTGGATGCAAGTATTACTGACTAGTATACTATCATAGGCATAGTTTGTATTCATAATAATATGAACAGATGAAAATGTATGGCTGATGACAGGAAGTGTTTGTGTGCGTGTATACATGTGTGTGTGAGTGTGTGTGTGTGTGTGTGTGTGTGTGTGTGGGTGTGAGTTTGTGTGTGTGTGAGTGTGTGTGTGTGTGTGTGTGTGTGTGTGTGTGTGTGTGTGTGTGTGTGTGTGTGTGTGTGTGTGTGTGTGTGAGAGAGAGAGATACGCCTTCACTCACCCATGGGCCAGTTGTCATACACATGCTTGGCGATGTCTGCAGCTGAATCATTGGGAGAGAACAGAAACTCTTTTGTCTTTCCACTCACCAAGATGAGCCGCAGATTTATCTGAAACAAGCACACAGAAACATGGATCAATGGGCATCTCCAGTGACCTACAAAGCACTAGGGACTCTTAACACATTCACAGTTCATTTAAGAGGCCATCCCCTGCTCTTAGAACATCAGAAGACTGAAAACACAGTTCTGATTTGGAGAGAAACATGATAAATTGATAATTTTTCTAACCATAGTGGTATTTATATATTAAAATGAGAATAAGAAGACCTTTTCACCAGTACCATTGTAAGATGCCCAGATTTGTGTGAAAATACTCAGTTAGCAACATATTATTAACTGTTAATAATGCAAGTAGATATTAGGCATTTTTAAAAAGGTATTTATTTATATTTAGATATGCATTCTTTTTCATATGTTAGGGAAAGGTAACATTGGTATTTGACTGGTATTCTAATCAGTCCAATTTAACAATATATTATCTAAATATTCTTATAATGACATGATTCTTCTTTTGATAGAGAAACAAGACAGTAAGGTTGCAAGTAGTGAGCTCCCTGGGCAGTTTCTGTCAGATGCACATGTTTACTTATGTGGATCAATGTGCCTTTCCTCAGTGAGTCACAAACACAAACACACACACACACACACACAGAGTAACAGAGCTAATGAAAGTGGAATGAAATACAGTTCTTTCAAAGCACTTCAACCAGTCAGATTTGAGCCAGGGCCAGAGTGCACACTTAAACAAATCCATGAGCACAAACACACAAATGCCCATACACTCTTCATACACCAGCACACACAAATACACAAACACCCACATACTTACCTCACCTACAGGCCTCAGATATCACACATAATCACACTCACTCCTTTAGCTACAAATGACAGACAGTGAATGAACAGGGTTTGAGTGTTTGAGTAAACTTTGACATAAGATTCCATCTTGCATCATATGTGTGTGTATGTGCGTTCTTAAAACTAACTTACACACTCATACACATACAGTATATGCACACAAATACAAACAAATACAGCACACCTAACCAATCCTTTGACTATGCCAAATACATTCAATTGCACCCAACACATTATATTGAAGTGCAGAACAAACATGGCACCGTGAATATAGCGTATAATTACTAATCACACATTACGTATTGATTCAGAGTATTATTCAGAGCGAGGTATATTTCAAAAAAACTATTTAGGCTTTGGCCAGAAGTTGCTGGTACGCAGAAAAGCCTTCCCCTTTCTTTAATAGCAGAAACTGTATATTAGCCTCGACACTCTTATGGGAAACACTTTAAAAGGCTGTGGTGCTGTGGTAGACATGAATCAGGAATACGGGAAGGTTTAGCAAAGACTTCACTTCCTCCCATTAGCTTTCGTATCCGATTCAGCTCAATCAAAGCGACCCCACTGCTAGCTCAGATCAATAAAACGCGGCTCTGCAGTGGCATTTGATGATGTAATGTCGTGAGATACGTCACTCCCAATCTTCTTTGATTAATTATGGATATATATTTGCTTCTGGTTGCCCTTTGGGTTTTCTCTCGCACACAGAAGCATAGAGAACCTCACTCACACACAGTGGAATTCCTACACAGAATTCCCTTGACCATGACTTGCCGGTTGCCGCACAATAGCTAAAAAAAAAAAAAAACATCAAAATGAAGTGGAACAGAACACCTTCCAGTTGCCATAGCGATAGTTACTGTGAGCAGCAGTTCCTAGAGGAGTTCTGATTTGATATCACTTTACATTACCTGCAGACAAGATTCTTTCTCCCTCCACCCCCATCCCCTCCTTTTCCCACTCTCTCCCTGTCATGTCATCCTCTCCTCCTCACCTTCCCTCCCTCTGCGTCATCAGCACTGGCTCCTCCCTAAGATTACGAATGAGCTCTCCTTAAGAAGCCAAGAGAATCGATTCTATTGTTTCAATACGTAAACGAAACAACTGGCCGAAGAGAGAGTTTGTGTGGAGAGGGGGAGGGGGCTCTGTTAACATGCAGGACTGTCTAAGGAACATGTAATTGTAAAAGTCAGCATTTTCAACACACAGCTCTGGGGTGGTGTGATGCAGACGGAGAGAGCGATGATTTTGAAATAGCTTCACCAAAGCAACCCCTGATTATTCATGAAATAAACTGTACAATATAAAACACAACTTCATTATAGGGCTGATCTAGGATCAAGGATACATCGTGTACATCGATCTTGGTCTCTGTTATTATATATAACAGACTGATCCATGAACACCTGTTCAGATAATTTAAAAAAAAACAGCATAAATAAGGTATAGAAATTTCACACCCCTGCAAGCTACTCCAAGCAAACATTGAACTCCCACTACTAACTGCAAACGAAGTGAAAGAAAGGGATCATTGGTAATGTATCTGCAAAACTGGCTCACGGTACACAGGGAGGTACACAGAGAGGTTCACATGGAGGTACACAGCAAAGTACACAGGGAGGTACACAGCAAGGTTCACAGCGAGGTACACAGGGAGGTACACAGGAAGGTACACAGGGAGGTACAAAGCAAAGTACACGGGGAGATAGACAGCAAGGTACACAGGGAGGTACACAGGGAGGTAGTCACACCAAAATCAATAAGGTACAGAAATCACATACTGTACAAGCAAACAAACAGCACGCAGTCGCCAGTCAGCTGTACTAAAGAATTATGTGTTCTAAGCACACTGACAAACTAAAAAATGTTTATGAACATCGGAATAAACAATGTCAGCAGTTATTTAAGACAAGCCATTTGAATAGTTCAGTGTTGCTAATAATGATGGGACTTTGTGTTTGAAATGAAATGACAACACTGAAGAGCTGATGATGATGATGATGATGATGATGATGAATTTCAGTCTCATTTGTGTAAATGCCTAAGGGAATACAGACACTAGAACATGCAGCTCCCGAGTGTGGTAAAAGGAGAATGAACAGCACAGTGTTTGCTATGCAGGCAGTCAGATACAGAAAGCGATATAGTGGCAGTAATGTGGGAGCCAAGCCAAACGAAAAACAACCCACAGCCAATGACAACTAAGGTAGAACAGCTGACTAGCTTTGCCCTTTGTCATGTTTTGGGAATGACATTTATGCAATGCGCACACACACGCACACACACACACACACACACACACACACACACACACACACACACACACACACACACACACACACACACACACACACAAAGCTCTTATGCAAATATGCATCCACGAACGCAATATCAGTCAGCCCCAGGAAAGGATTTCTTAAGTAAGTCCAATTTTTTGAATTAGTCAGCTCAACACAGTAACCTGCTGCTGTTGACATAACGCACCCAACCAAAACAATTCAGACCTGCATTACTGCTATTGGTGTGTTTGACCACACAAGCCTGGTGTGAGATTAATATTCAAATTAAAGAGGCTTTTACATTTAACAGGTGCCTTAATCATGGCCAGCAGATGTGACCTCCCCCCCCTCCTCATCAGTGACACAGACAGCTCCGCTTTCCACTGTATTTCATTCCACTATTTGTGTTTTACAGCGGTAATAAGGTCATATTCCACATATTCCAAGGGGGAACTTTGAAATTGCAGTTGCCTCAACAACGAAGAACAGAACAATGAAAAACAATTTTCAACAATGAAAAAATGTTCTAGGATGCAAGACTGAAAGATAGTAAGAGAAAGAGAAAAAGGCAGAGGACAGTGGAAAATAAGGGGAGAGAGAGAGAGAGAGAGAGAGAGAGAGAGACTAAGAGAGTAAGAGAGAGAGAGAAATAGAACGAGAGAGCGCGAGAGAGAAAGCGAGAGAGCAAGAGAGAGAGAGTGACAGAGTGAGAGAGCGAGAGAAAGAGAGAGAGAGAGAGAGAGAGAGAGAGAGAGAGAGAGAGAGAGAGAGAGCCTGGGAGTTCAACATGAGTAATAGGAGATCGCATAAAGACTGTTTGGAAGATCTGTCATTTCAATGTATACCCCCTACGTACTGGCAATGGATGTCATGCATAGACTAAACAAAAGGACGCTGACACAGCAGGAGTAAATGTCACATTCAAATATGGCTTATGCTGCACCGGATGGTCTATGTAATTAACGGATAAATTACACACACAATGAATAGCATGAGAGCCTGCAATAAAGTAATATAAACAGAACTGTGTCTATAAGGAAACAAAGAGGAAACTATATGAAGGATTTAAATTCAAAATACTAAATACAACAGAGAATTCTTAGACATCAAATAGTACCAAAATTTTATGACATAGGACTAAATGCAGACCTAAACCCAACAATCATTTCTCCATTTTACTTCCCAACAAAAACACTCCATTTTAAATTAAAAAAAACCTTTACCAATATAATCTAGTAAAAAGCATGTCTGTTCCTGTTCCTGTCTTTTTCAAATTGAATCTGCACCAGCTCTGTATTCAGATCCTGCAGAAGTAATAAATAAAGCTATGAGACCAGCCATCTTTTACCTGCCACCACAGTGTTCATTCAAAGAGTCTGTGTTTGTTGTGTATGTGTGAGAGAAAGCTCTAGATCAGACGGCAGTCATTCTGAAACCTGTGATCACACAGAACTCGCTCCACCGTCCTAGGGCGTTGACAGGCTGTCCGCTTTGAAAATGGAAGTGTGCTTCCTAAGCATCAAGAGTAATGAGCATTCTTGTGTTTGTCTGACTTGCTTGTTCTGAACCCTTAACACCCAAAGTTTTACAAAGACTTATATTAAGCATCCCTGCTGAGAGTATATGGATTCAGCAAAAAAAAATATCAAAAGATAAGATTATAATTTGCAAATTTCTCAAATTTATTTTGGATATGAGTGTCTGTCAGTTGTAAATGAAAATGCATCCTTGAAAACCACATTGTATTTATGAACTCAGGCAAACACTATACAAAGCCCACTAAGATGAAAAATAACGTGGATCACTTTATGTTCCAACCATGGTCATTTGTGCTGAAAGTGGGCAAAAATTCCATCTCTTCCTGTCATTGGTACAATTCCTCAACATTATAACAGGCTGCTACACTTTGCCAGCAAAGACAAATAGTTCTCAGCATTCATCTTGCAGATTAATCCAATACTTGTGTAATGCAACATACAATGACAACTTTCCCATTGTTATATAGAGAATTTGTACAGAATTCCAACATTCCAGCTCACTTTGATTTTATTCTGGTTGGAACTGCAGCTCAGGATAGTGCTGAGCAAATAATGCTGCTGTTTTATATCCTAAGGTTTTATCATCAACAAGGCATGTGAACTTTAACCACATAGTTAAAGCATATACACCATGCCCTTAGGTTCTAACTGCAGTCTGACCCATAAACACAGCAAATATGTAACATAACCATTACGTCACTACAACATAACTATATCTGCTACTATTATAGTTCAATCTTAAATGCATACCCATTAAAAACAGGCTGCACAAAACCTTAAATGACAAGTTAACACCTAGAATGACTAATACACTGATACGTTTCCTGGATAACTGTCAGAATAAGGATTCATTAAAATATTTTTTGTCATAAACTGTTTATGGTATGTTTATGGCATTTTTGACAGAAGAGTTGCAAAACTCCTTTAGGTTTAAAATTTTAACAGGAAACTAAACATATTAACAGGAATATAAATATACTTACATGTAAATTAGATTTTAAAGGTTTCTAATTAAAAATATGAGTACACACAAACACTCATGTCTAAGTTACCCGAGACAGCCAGAAGTTGGATTTAGTTGTCGGAGGCTATTTGAGTCGCGTGCCTTGAGAACATTTGAGATAGTGGGAGCTTATCCTCTGTTCCACCCTTGGCTATGACAACCTTGGAACCAACACAAACACAAATCAGAGATATGGAGGCATGGAAGTAGGATGAAAAAGAATTTAATTACTTCATGACTCACTTCTCCTGCAAATAACTGATTGCATAATTTGAATTAAAATGATCTTATACACAACTCATAAAGGGCTACTTGAATAACCTTATACAACAATAAGTCAGTGTCTGAGATTAAGGAATCCTCTGTTAATTGGTAAGAGATTAGTAAATGATTTAAGTAATACATCAGGTTTTTCCTCTCTTCTTAAAAACTGATAGAATTAAATTTAATTGTACTTACACACAAAATAAGATGTAAAAATATCCCATGCCAATCCTATGGCAGATAACCAACCAGACATTAATAAATGTACAATGAGGCGTAAGCATCTTGGCATTTCTCAGGGGTGGTCACTTTTGCACTGCAAATATTCTGCAGTATCACCACATAACACAAGCTCACAAAAACACAAATCATCATAAGTGAGCATTGCTTCATATTTTCTGCATCTCATTTCTCTCAATACATGTCCATCGTGGTTTCTCTTACCTACGTACCGTTATGTAATGAACATTTCTATTAAGCCATTAAGCATTAGGCAGGATACATCAGAAGCTGCAGCATGCACACAGCTGCACGCCTCTGGTGCCTCACAGCGTGGTTTAATTCATTCAGATGCTGTCAGGGATGTTGAAATGCTGCATCGCTACATCCAGTGTGTGGGGTAAAGCAGGAATTCAGAACAGTGTTGATGAATGTGCCTACACAATTATTACAGGAGCTGCAAAGCATGTCGCAACAGTTTGCAGGCCATTTACATCTGTGTTCACAATATTAAAGGAGTGAGTGATGGCACCAACAGCTAACAGTTAAGCATTGCTGTATTTGACTGACTGGTATATTAAAACTCCCTATCCTCCCTGCTGTGTTGTGACTGAAAAAAGCAGATAATGCAGTATTTCATGAAGAGCCTATTAATGCACAAACATATCCAATGGCAAAAGGATGTTTCTTTGAAATAATGGATAGGTTTGAAGGATGTTGCAAATAAACAGCTCAGCTTCTAATTCTGCAAAACAATGAGGTCCACAGACATAGTTTTACTGCCAAAATATTATGCAAACCAAGTCAAAGTGGAATAAAACTTAACAAGATTTAAATAGCAAGTTGGCACAAATAACGAAATAACCAATGTTAATGATAACTCTAGTAAAACAAGCTAGTCAAAGTAGCTTCATGTTCATATCGACATCTAGTTCCATACATACTGAAATACCATTTTAAAATGAGTGACCTGATATGTTGACCTGATAAAGGGTGCAAGATTCACTGAAATATCAGGTCACATAATCCTTTAAAAATATATATATATATATATATATATATATACACACACACACACTAAACTGACTGGCTTGTCAGTAATGTATGGCACACAACTTAACAGGAGCTCATAGCCAAGGGCATAGTGAGACTGCTCGCAAGAAACTAACTGTATGTGTCATGCAGTGATGTACTTTGATGCAGCTGGACAGCATTTTTTTTTTTTACAGTTGCAGCATTTAGCTGACGTTTTTATCCAAAGCAACTTACGAGTATGACTGAATACAACTTGAGCAATTGAGGCTGAAGGGCCTTAATCAGGGGCCCGACAGTGGCAACTTGGAGGCAGTGGGACTTAATCTGGCAACCTTCCGAGTACTTTAACCACTGAGCTACCACTGCCACAGTGGTGTGAGTTTTTCTGGAAATGGCAATGATCGTGGCCTTGATAAATGTGTGTGTGTGTGTGTGTGTGTGAGAAGAGTGAGTATCAAATAAGGACTTAACTAAGGTTAACCTCTTACTGTGTGCTAGCTAAAGACAGGCAGTCTCACAGACGCTGCCCAGGTGTCTCCTGATGTGAAGGGCAGGCTGCAGAAAGAGTGGGAACACTCACCCATCCTGCTTTCTCTTCACTTGTTAGTGATAACTAATTTTATTTATAAAGTACTTTTCATGAGGAAAAAAAATCCCAAACTGCCTGTGATTTGAAAATGTAATGAAAGGGCACAATCAGAATGCATCACACCGATCTAAGAAAGCCTCCCTGAACAAAGCAGAGGAACTGAAGCATCAGTTTCACAGAGTGAATTAATCCTGAAAAAGTTGGAGTTGTGCCAGTGAGTATCAGTCAGTCAATCTCTGGTCTCGCATTTCACAGCTCTGACAAAACGACACCAAATGCAGGACTTCTTTTCCTACATACAAACTCAAACTCCATGGGGTACCAGAGTTCCTCAAAATGCATGCAAATGAAAATGCATCCTCTCCCCTGATGGGTTCTTCTCGGAAAGCTTGACCTTTGTGTCTTGACCATGTGACTTTCTAAAGCGCCACAGCACAACCTCTCCTTCAATTATCCCACCCCTGACTTCTTCCTAAATCATCTGAGTGCATTACATCATAGCTGTTAGCTGTGGAGCGTGAGCACTGGGTTCCGGAGCTAATCACCAACACAGCACAATAGCAGCTGCAGCCTCGGTCTGTCCAGACGCCTCATCAGCAATCCTAAAGGACACTCAATCACACTCATACACTTGCTCCCTCTCTCACACACGCCACACACTCAGTATGCACACCATTCTGGCCTGAAGCGTACGAGAAAACAACGGCTTGCATGCAATAATGATAAATGTAACATTAAAGGACACCTGTCTGAAAACTACTAATACATCGACAACAGATGTATCAGATGTTTCACAGGTTGGTAGACAATTTTGTATTACTAATAATCCTAAATCAACACCAAAGATTGATATAAGATCATGAGGTAGCACAGAGGACAACAGTGGCATGCTACATTACCCTCAAGCTGAAGGTCTTCCAGTGTCCTTGAAACTAAATAAGAGGTGAAGTCTGTTGCTTCTGATCTCATCCAGGGTGAATATTCTGAACCAAAATATTCTGAATCAAATATTTAATCGTGGCATGATTGATTTGACGTGACGAGCATCTACAAAAAAGCTTTGTAAAGCACAGCTCAGTGTCTTGTACTGTTTTCACACCTGGGCTTAAAAAGGAATTGCATGTAAATGCAATATTTTGGTAACATTAAGTGCATTCTGAGGTGTGCTGTCTGACCTTGTATTACACTGCATTCGCTGCCTTTGTGAACTGTTTTATACATTTACTGTTATGCAATCAAACTATTCTGTAGTGCTAATCACATACAAACACATCCTGAGAGGTGATCTTTTTAGGTAGAGCAAAGATTATTGTATCCACTAAATAAGATAAGTCTGCACAACCCCAAATGTGTTGTGATCACATTCCAGACTCTAAGGGCAGTGCATGCATACACATTTTCTGATATATAGTTAGCAAGGGGATTACTGGAATGCTATTGAACCTTTAGTTAGTATGCATATCAGGTATACTAGAAGAATGTCATTTAACAGTCATCATAATACTGAGCTGTAAACTTTAAATGCTAAAACCAGGTTGGGGTCTGTGTCAAGAAATGTTCAAAGAGCAGTAAAAGGACAGAAGGAAAATGAGTAAGTGGGATCCAGAGGTAAAGAGGCTGGGTGGGAGGGGATGAACAGTGTTTCTTCCTGTGTGCTAGAAGAGGACAGGCAGTCTCTCAACCTGCAGACGCTGCCCACGTGTCTGCTGATGTGAAGGGCAGGCTGCACAAAGAGTGGGAACACTCACCCATCCTGCTTTCTCTCCACTTGTTAGTGATGACACTACATGTTAGTTATAAAGTGCTTTCCATGAAAAGAAATCCCAAACTTCCAAAATTCTCAGATCTAAAAATGTAATACAAAATAGTGCACAGGCAAAATTGATCCCAGAGATCACAAGCAATGCTCTCAACAAGTGAAAATGCAGTAAGGAGCTATGCAGCTTTAAGGCTGTCTTTAAATTCCATCTGGAGGCAACAAGCTACTGAAGAGAGAACATGGCCTTCCACTGAGTACAACTTGTTCCAAGGTACTTAAAGATTCCTGAACCTGAGACTGCCTTGACGTCAGGCTGTATAGAGAGTGTTCAAAGAACAATGTGCTCTTCCTGGGTGTTTCCATGAAACATGACTATGCATTGATATGTACAAAAGATTTGCTCAAAATTATCTCACACCTGACCAAGCAAAAGAAAACTAAGAATCAATGGGATCACCAAATATAGTGAACTAATGAGTAACATTTCCTCTGAGTTACAATCATAACTACAGCCTTGGATGCCAGCAAGATGGTGTCTGGTAATGCATCTTAGTCCTTCTCTTCCAAGAGCATCATATTATTTGTCCAGTTATGCCATTATAACTGGGAAGACACAGACTGGTCTATCACCCGACCAGACAATTAAAGAGTTCAGAATAGCTTCTATGTTTGTTCCTGTGTTTGCCAAACACCACAGAACCACATTTTTTCACAACCCTGCAATAATACATTGATTACCTATCCATTACACCCTTGGACACACATCTTTTATCCTTGGACACAGCCTTTCGCTCAAATGAGAATCCATTAGCTATGGTGAGGTACGAGCATGAGCTGATAAGATGGTTAATAAAATAGCTTCTTAAAATTCTACAAGAGACATTAAGACATACGGATGCATGAAGATACATCAAGATGCAAAAAAACATAGCTGTTATTTTTCAGTTTAATAAACTGTAAGCAGTAAAATGTAAGCAGTACATTTTACTCAGGCTTTCTCAGGCTTCTCAGGCTGCATGAAATTCTGGTATTTGTTATTGTGGTTAAGGGACTGTCTCACACAGCTCATTGGTACACTAATTTAAGAGGTAATTTAGAAGTAGTGCCTTTTCTAACTAGAAATGCATGGTTGTGATGTAGCAGTCATACTAAATAAAATGCAGGCTATTAACTACAACCATTTGCCATAATCAGGATTTGTATTTGCGCAGCTATAAAGTGTAACATATACCATGTATAAAGTTAAAGACTACTGATTATTATATTTAAAACAAAACATAATTACCAATCATGTTAATTGTTCTTAAATGACTCAACATGTCAAAAACAGAGAAGCCCCCACTGGCAGTTTAAGTAAATGAGAGCAGCACTCTTATAGAGCTGTTGTAAATTGTTCCCCATTCCTCTCAAAGACTCATTTATTGAGTCGGTCTCTGCCACTTCCTCTCCCTCTCTAGAAATGTTAACCCTTTCAGCACCAAAGGCTCCGGTTTCTGTCTGTACTATTATCTCTTAGCCGTTCTAATCAATATTAGTATGGATCCATACACAAGAGGTTATTCAGAAGGAGCCATCCATATCAGATGCCAGTTGTCTACAGCTTCTGTGGATAACCTAATCAAGCCTGACTCCACAGGTTTGCATTAATCCCAGGGGATTTACCCACCCTCACGCTGATATTAATCTATGGAAAGTGAAAGACTGTCCCTCCCTGTATTCACCTATTATTTTCTGAACTAGGCATCCTCTTAACACTGCTTGACAAGGTTGCTCACCTTGACACTCCATAGGCATTCAGTTTGCTGCACACAGAAACGAACCCGCAGATAATTATGATGATAATTATAATAACGATGAATGAATGCATGAACGGCTGCCAGAAATGCTGAAAAATAAAGGTGTGTCCACCTATTAAGTGAAAACTGAAAAGCTAATCTTTCGTACACTCAATATAAAACCAAAGCAAAGTTGATGAATAACCATGCACAATGACTTTGTAGATTAGAAAGAAAATCATATCAGAACTTTTAATTTGCCGATTTAGACCAGCTACTGTTATGTTTAATGGAAAAATAACTTCAAACAGTACAGCCAATAGCAGAATGACACAGACAAACAAATTACTGTTTCATTAAAAAACAACAGATAGGAATTACATCATACGAACACCTTGCTTGTTAATGTAAAGGAACACTGGCTTTGTAATGTAAACTAACACTTTTCTCAAAGGCCGATAAAGTGTGTCATGTATCAGAATTCTGACAGCCATATCACATATCATAAGCCATATTTTTAGATGCCCTCAAGGTGACACCGTCCTACATTCATACTAACTTAATCAGGATATTGCAAGATGTATTGAACAATTACAGTACAGGAGACCTGTCAGCCAGACATTACCATGGGAGACGTGAAAACAAAATGAAGTGGGATATTTAACAGCTAGTGTCTTTCCTTACATAATGGCCTCTCCTCCAGGAGGTCCCAGCTAAGGGTGTAGCATATAATATTACAACCTAAAAGCTTATTACAAACACAAAGTGATTTAGCCCTGTCACTCCTACTGTAATATAAAGTACTGAAAATATTACCACGTCTATCTGTGTAGCACACTGACTGATCAATGCATTTTAGAGAATTTGAAATTTACGATTTATTTTCCTCAGTACTTATTCTTCCAGTGTGAAAGGGAGATCATTCCATAAAGAGACAGCCAATTCACCCAAATGCCCACACACAGACTAATGTGCCAGAGAACACACACACACACACACACACACACACTGCCACTGTTGTGCTGACCCAGCCCCCAACCAAACTCTGCTCAAATACAGACCACACACTGGAGTGAGGTCTTTTTGAAAATTGAGTGTGATGGTCAAGCCAAACAAATTCAAAATGAGCATTTAAACTAAAGTAGATAAAACATAATTTTCTTCACCAACTCAATTCCATACAGGCTATTATTAAGAAAGCTGCTTAAGCAGACAAACTAGTAACCTCCTGCCCTGTGCTTAAAACTACAGCTGCAACAGACTGGGTTGGCAAGCATAATGCACTCTTTTACACACTCTTAAAATCTTTTGTTACCCTTAGAATACTCAAGTATCATCTGAAAGATTGTAATGGTGATATATTTTAATGGCGTAGTGACCATGTCAAAGAATCCTGCAGTATCAAAGTACAGTACTAAGAGTTAGCCTACATTCCATAAACACGTTTCTGTTATTCAAATCAGGGCAGAGGGTTTGGCTATTACTGGGATGTTCTTAACACAGTAAAGCTAACATTACAAAGGCTCATTTACATAATCAGAGACAGCCAATAGATATGCTTTGCATATTCTACCTCATTTACAAACATAAAAATTAACAGACTGAAAGTTTGATTTTGACGGTGCATTATGTAGAATGTGTTATACGAACAAAACTGAACTAGACTGTGGCTAAATAAACAAGAAGTCTAAAAATTCATCATACATGTATGTTATACTGCTCATAGAAATATAACATTGTAATATATGGAATATAGTTACATTTTTAAGATTCTTTAAACAAAAAGGGTATTACATAAGTGTGAATCTTAATTCAGAGTAGAGGCCTACCATGAGATGGCTTTTCTGCAGTCAGAGGAGTCAGAGGACATAAAATCAGACACAGATAAAGTCGTCATCCATATTTAAAAATGCATACATGTTGGAATAAAATTGGAATTATGTTCAGTGGTCACCAGATCTCCTGGAGGTCTAGCTCCTGCAGGTTTAAACTCCAAACCCAAAACCTATTACACCTGATCCAGCTACTTCCGAAGAAAATAATGGATGGTGGATAAGGGTTGAAACTAAAACTTTAAGGGTGTGTGTGTCCCGGAGCATGGTGGTAACCACTGTTCTAAATATTTATACCTTTATTTATAAAAACAATATGCAATAATAGGACTACAGCCAGTTTTGATAGTTTGCAATCTCCAAAGGCTCTGACTGTCAATTTGTCTGATGAATGACGAACAAATCTGTTGTTCAGTGTGAAAGTCATAGCTACTGTGTAAACATAAGATATGCCAAATCACCATGTGAATGCACTAAGATACAATCCAACAGTCAAACGAGATTATATGGTCTGATATCTACAGGGCAACGACTGTCCTAAAAACGACACCGGGGGTATACTGTTATACTGTATACTACTGCGGCAGTGAGAGTGGTTAAAATGTACATTACGTTTCTCAAAAAAGTACAAAAGGTTACACAGATTTCACGATTTAAGTTTGGTGAACTATAGCCTGATCATCTGTCTTAGGTCAAAACAATAACACAAACAATAACACAAACAATAACACAAACAATAACACAAACAATATCACAGCCCGTATTTCAGTCATTATTTCAGAAGACCTAAAACTTCAGTAATCCTGACTCATGTACAAATAGACATGCTTGCAGTGTGGATGTGCCAAGAAGCAAAAAACCTGACATTGTATAAAAACTAATAATATATAACATATCCTTACCATATCAGAAGGGATATTGCCCGTCATTTTGGGCTCTTCTTTTCAAACGTCGCAAAAAAGTTTCCCTCCTTTTTGACACCACTGATAAGTTAAAATAAACCAGCTCACCGTACAAAAATGACTTGTGTCGATTTAGTTACTCCTCTTGTCGGAGTATATTCGTTTAATATCGCTGCAATTAAACGAATATGGAAATGTGTTCGCCTTTAAACACGCATCTAATTCGTTTATCTCTCATGGTAGCAGAAACCTTTCACAAAAGAAGCGAAAAATGCATTTATATTTACGTGGGAGGACTCCCTCCCATTCTGAAATAAAAGGTACGTAAGGAAAAGGTGTCCTACGCCATAGAAAAATCAAATATTACTACAGTAACATCCAAGACTTGACCTTTCTGGAAAACCTTGCCGATGACAAATAAATCCTAAAACTGACTTCCGTCCAGAGTATCGTTGACAGATAAAAATGATTTTCCGCTGCAAAAATCTGCTAACTAAAAGCAGTCTATACCAGTCTCCTTCTGCGGACTCTCTGCTGTCATACTGGCTCACGAAAACATGGCGGCAGTTCACGGGGAAACCGGAGCTGCACGGGGCCGTTCGGTGCGTAGACGCGTGCGGTACGCCCCCGCGCAGCGAAGGCAAGGGGCGGGAGGCGGGTTCCCCGGTTCTAAGAGCAAAGCTCTCGCCGCAGACCCAACGAAATGACGGAATAGCGTTAGATTAACCACACAAGTATTTGTTTGTACTTTCTTGCTAGATTTCAATCATTTCTAGAATAAACTGACGATTGCATTAACAACAATAATCTTTTCTATCTGTATTTTCTTCCTTTTCAATGTTTTTGTTTCTGTGATCTTCAACTACTTTTAGAAATTTGGGGATTTAATGCTTTTTCATGATGATCTACATACAGTATGTCCATCCCTGAATAGATTGGCCGATTTAATCCTCCAGGTTTGTAATGGACACCTTTGAATCCTCCCAATTTTAAAGTTACCACACATGTCAAAAAGGCACACAAACCGGTCCTTCTGGTTGTGTTTGCGCTTGTCGTTGTGTCTATGTATTTAAACTGGATGGCGCTAGTAAGCCCGACATCTGTATGAGTGCTGTTGGCTGAGTTTCATTCTCTTCTGTGGAACTGAGAGGAATTCCTCCCATCATAGAAAGTCTGTCTCATAGATCCTAAGGGGATTAACTCTTTAATCTGCAATTGATTCTTCTGTGCTGCCACAGTACAGGGTTTGTGTTCCTCTAAGGCACATTTCTGTCTGTCTTCTTAATGATAACAACTACACAAATTCAGGTGGTTTCTAGAATATAACGAGTTAAATGTACATTCACCACTCACTTTATTAGAGACATTTGCTTAGCACCTACACTTACTGGACACTTTGATAGGGAAAGCTGATTTTTAAGTGCTGTATTATAACAGCATTATAAATTCATTCCCAGATGGTAACCCATGTGTTGTCTTGTGGGTTAGAACCACCCTCTGCCCTATTCATCACTGGTCATTTTTTGGCCACGGGATCACTGCTGACCTGATATTATTTGCATGGTGAACCATTATCAAATTCTCAACACTTGAAATGCTAGTGTGCCCTGTCTGAAATTGATCACTGATCAAAAATATTTCTAATAAAGTGGATGATGATTGCATACTGACAATTCACTGAATCACTGTATTCAGAAATATGTATACTGACATTTGGATCACCATGTTCAAAAGTGTGTATGTGTCTCTTAGTAAAAATGTAACAACTTCCTGACTGTTAACTTTAATCTGCATACTAGGATGTTTACACAGAAGCCATTTTGTTGAAAAAGAGAACTGTCAATGACAATAGAAAAGCTACAGTACTAAAAGGGCACCACCCACCCACCCACCCATGCGCACGCACGCACACACACACACACACACACACACAAAGACAAAAAGCAAAACAGTTACAAGTGATTCATGTAACAAGGCCCAGGGTTGGAATTAGACAGAAAAATGAACGATTTTCCTTGTCTGCCAGACATTTATTGTTTCAAGGGTGTCTGCATGTGATTGGCTACAGTATACAAAGAATAACATCAAGCACATAATAAATATAAGGAGAAAAATTGACACTACCCATTTACACACAATCCATACCATTGGAGATGGAATTCTGATGTTACTCTGATTAGCCATACACTGCAAATAGCCAAAGGCAAACAGTCATTAGACCTTATACAGGGTAGTAATTACAGTGCATTGCTGGTTATACTTATCCCTTTTGCACACACCAAAACTGTCTTATAAAAAGACAAAAATTCTCTATGAAAGCTTCAGTGTAGATGTGATAGATTTCTCAGTCACGCTGAAATTCTACAATCTGATTCACAGTTACCTCTTTTTAAAGGTTGCTTGTATGTCTACTCGAGTCATTGTTTTAAGTAACAACATTTTTACCTGAGTATGGGTTTACCTCTGCACTCATAATGAGGCACACTGCTCCTAAGATAATAATGGTGTAGGTGATTCAATAACTGTGCTCTCAATTCACAGTACTCTCATGGCCTGGGGGAAGGTCAGAGCCTGTTGAATGTGATGAATGCTAGTCACACCTCTTCTTGTCTTTAGGTAATTTGTTGTGCTAGATACAGATGTTTCATCAATTCTTCAGCCATTTGATATGCAGAAATGTGTCAAGTTGATTATTAACATTGTCAGTGCTGGACTCCGTTGGGCCTTGATCTTATTTTGAAGATGTTGGATTTGCTGTGCACAATTTACCATAAATAAACATGATGTCCCATTAAACCTTATGGCTGATATGACTGATAAAAGTTAGGCTGTGATTTTTAATGGATGATACACAGGTTCGTCTTATTTCCCTGTGTTTCCCAGTATGTTAATCTGTACCTATGTTATCACTAGTTGTCTGTGATTACACAAACACATTAATATGTTCTGCACATCTCTGTGGTAAAGAAGCTTATTTGTTGGAACAGTTAAACGGTGGGTCTTTCCAAGCATAGAACTTCAACACACATACCTGTTTATTGTTATAACCGTGAGTGAAAATGTGCAGGTTTCCAACTTTTGGCTCTTTCCAGTAGGCTGTTATGGTTATATGGAGCTGTATCCGTTGGAACAGTGACTAGTAATACTGGATTCTGCATTTCACTGCTCGGAGACTACTGTTCAGTTCTCCATGGCAGCCACCACAGGCAATGTTTTCCTTTCCACGTTTAAGCATATGCGTCTGCTAGGTTCCCTCAACCATTCCACTGTCTCAATCACATTTTTCAAAGCAGGTATTCATTAAACTTTGAAAATATTGTGCTTTCCCAAATGTTAAATAAACAAAATAATGATGTAGTTAGGGTATAACTCACTTGCTGTTAAATTCTTTCACTGAAATACCTAGAGTGTTCTCTTTTATTGTTCAAGTCAGCACGTCTTTGGGTGGGTTTTTTTTTTTTAGCATGTTTTTGTCCTGAACCTGTACATCCAGACCTCCTTTCAAAGAAATGCCTTTGTCAGAATTGGAATTATGAAGTCACACCAGCATTATGAACACACCCATGGACTGCAGTAAGCTCCTGTTTGGATTGACCTCCAGCCAGTTCTACAGCAACACAGCTGTGTTATTAAAGCATAAAATGTGGTTAGTATATTAGTTTCTTATCCAGAGATTCACTGTTGTGGAGACGCAGTTCTGGAAGACATCATCACTGAAAACATTTTTTTCTCCTAAATGCCTTTTAATGCATAACCTATCATCATACACCATGTGTTCCACAAAAAAAACCAATATGATGACCAAACTTTAATTTGACTGGTTACTATATGTTTTGAGGTTAAAGGTAACATCAATATGGTCATTGTGGGTGGTGATAAGTACCTGAGTCACAATGTTTGAGTAATGGCATACAAAAATCCTCTTATTTTGGGATAAACATTACCAGACTGAGTCTTCACTGTGTCTAAGCCACACAAAAAAACAAGCAAGAATCTCCAAATGGATGCTTAGTGTTGCTTGCAGTTAATCTTTTCCAGAGATATAAGAATGGATAATGGTTTCTATAATAATATTTTTTATGTTAGAGCCTGTTAGCCAAAGTGTTAGCGTCCCACAGTGTGTGCACTGAGGTAAGTGACACTAAACCCAGGCCAACAGTAGCAACCAACATATGATCATACATCATTATGACCTACTGATAATCAGTAGCCTTCTATTACACCAAAATATTAATGAACTATTTTAACATGAAGAAAAATCACTACAAATTTCATGTGGACATAATTCTAGACACAATATCCTTTTTACGTTCTCAGACACAGTGACATCTGCTGGACTAAAGAGTAACAAAATTGTGACTTGGTGACAGTGGATCAGCAGGACATGAGCATGTAATAACACATGGTAAGATAATGTGATTTATTTACACATAGTATTCACATATGTTGACAGTATTACCCACCTTCACATGTTTTTTTAAACATCCATATACGTTTTGAAAAGACAGTGGGTTCTGTGTCCAGACCTCGGCAGTAACATGTTTATTCCTGTTTGGGTGTGGATTGTTCTATCATCTGTAAGGGGAAGTGAGTGTTTTGTAATCTCTCCTGAGGGATATCCTGTATCTGACTGGCATGCTCATAACAAGGGTTCAGGCTGGGCCGAATGCGCTAGACTCATTTAAAGAAGGAAGCTCGTGTGATCTGAGCTTTGGCTCCAGCTCCTGGTCTTCCAGCCCAGAGACAGCAGCTACGAACGTTCAGGGCTGTGTAGGAGCCACAACTGTGACACCCTCACTCTGTCTACTTTCAGACACAAGTGGGAACATGCAAAACTTAATTCCATGGTACCTGTGAAAATAACTAACCACAATGATGAACAAAATAGGTGTTGTCTTTACCCCCAGTGCACAGGTATTGTGCATTATTGGTGGTTTCTTCTCTGATAAGTAGTATCCCATTTCGATCCTTGGCCATTCCACATGCTGTATTCCAAGTCATGTCAAGTATTAATTTCAGGAAGTGAGGTTTTTTTTCTGGCAGCCAGGGTATCACATGTGTAAGACAGGAAATTTGGGGCTGAATATCAACTGACACCAATAATCTCTGCTTCTCAAGGGAGACATTAGAGGGTGCACAACAACTCAGTTCCAAGTTTCAGAGAACAAACCAGCCCATAACTTTCAGGAAACACATGTTCAAATGTCCGTGGGGCACGTGATCTCAGCTTCCCCTAAAGTACTGAACCCGTTTTTAAGGCTCTGAAATGCAGTATGTTTAAACATAGGCTTAAAATGCATGATTTTGTTTGCCTTTACTGTACATGTGACCATCACAGAATCATGACAAATGAAGTATACGTTTGCATTTTTCTAAATACATATTTATTTCAAGTGCAAAATGATTTTCTCTACTCCCATTCATTTTTCCATGATATCCATTAACTGTATGGACCACGTGTGACAGAGGTCACAGATTATGTTACTGCACAGACATATGGTATAGACAGCCATTGACGGATGGATAAAAATAGATGCATTAGACACCCCACCAAGAATGTTCATTTATCCCTCCAGAGACAGAGAAATAGCATATAAACCTGCATGCACAATCTTACCAAGGACTTCCATTCATGATAATATTCTCCCTGCATTAAAAATGAAAATGTACTTGAATTTATATAACGAGATTGAAAAGATTTTCTATTTGGAAACAAGACTAGATGCAAAATACTGATGCAGATTCACTGACAATGTTCATAAACTGGCAACAGCAGGAAAACAGTTTGCTGTGAATAATCATAATCTCCTTCATAATATTTCTTTATCCGTCTACATGACAACAAGCAACAAACATAAGAGAAATGCCTTACAAGATGTGTGTGCGACAACAAGCAAAAAAATAACTGCATGCAGTGGTTTTGTGTGTCAGCAGCATAGACTGCATGGGCAAAAGTGAGTAATGTATCAGTTTTGGCAGTTTTGAGAAAAAATCCACTTGTACAGTGAACTTGATAGGAAATGTTTACAGCAAACGACAGAATGGTGCAAAGTCTTAAGTCACTTTGACTGAGAGCATTCAAGACTGCAAAATACTTGCTGCAAAATATTATGTAGGAGTCTGGTTATTCTGTAAATCTCTGGTGCATTCACACTAGGGATTTGTCACAGTATTGAGTCCATCTGTGACTGTGACTGTGCAGACCTTCTGTGAGGGTTTTGCAGTCAATAATGTTAAGTCATTTGAATCAATCAATTGATCTATTTAGATTTTTATATTCTGTAAACATTTTAAACACTCAGTTAAAATCCTTTCTAACTACCATGACTCTTTCACACAGAAATATGCACATATTAATTATTTTTACACTTACAAATGCAGACAAACGTAGACCAACACTCACAGTACAAATCACTGAAGATAAACTCAGTGCTACACACACACACACACACACACACACACACACACACACACACACACACACAGCCCATGAAGAGCGAGTCATGCTCTCTTTCCCATCATCCTCACACCACCAGAGCTTTCTGCCATCTGGGATGATTCAGGACCAGTGAACCCCATGTTCTGCACTCGCCATAACAAACTAGCTCCCTTCCACTTTTGGATCTGCTCCAATCTGGCTGCTAGACTGGTAATCTAATAAAGCAGTTAGTTACATAGAACCTTTCAAAATTAAGGTACATTCATTACAACTGTATAAATAGTCAAGACTAAACTGAAGTGTTTGTACATTACAGAAAACCAAAGACATAAATAAAACTCATTAACAGAGCATGTAGACTTATTTCATAATTACAAAACATTAACAAGAATAAGAAACATTGTTTCTCAGCTAGTGAAACAACAGCAAGACTGATCACCCATGGATGTAACTTAGATTTAGCACAGCCAAAAAGCTCTATTCAGTCATGATATACCAAGATAAATGCTGTTGCCTTAAGACATATAATGCGCTAATATAAGGCCTTTATAAGTATCAGAATTTGAAAGTTTACTTAGATCTTTACTGGTAGCCGAAGCCAAGTTGTGAGTTATGAGTTCAGTGTGAAACTCAAGACAGAAGCATTGCAGCAGCAAGGATTAACTAAATGCGACTGTCAGCAGAATTGCTAATCCATGTACAATTACAGTTCCAATATCAATGGGAAAATATCTGAAATGCTAAGAAAAAAAACAAAAGTAGTGATTTTTAAAATTCTGACCTGTTTTATATTGAAAACAGTACAAAAACACAATTTGATAGGGTTTCCTGAATATGATGTCTTTATTATTCTGCAAAATGTGCATATATCTATCAGTATTAATGGTGCCTTCACAGATGTTCAATTACCATGTGGCGATATCCATCACAGAAACATGACAGTTTTTAATGCCGCACCATTTCAAGGATCAAAGGTCATGGAAAGTCTGTTGGGGGTTTTGGTCTCTCTTTTATGAGATTTAGAGAACGAAAGAGGGTAAAATACCTCCAATGCTTGCAATCGCTCATTGAGGAATGTTGTTCTTAAACTGCTGTGAGTGGTGAACAGTACAAGCAAGACTGGGCCAAAGTACCTTTCCTGGGTACTCCTTTTATACCCAAGCATGACTGCATCACCTGTCTAAGATATTTTTTAACATTTCACAATTTTTCAAGTCTTCCGATGACCCAGTCTCTACTTTACGGGGACATCTTACAGGGATTAATTTAATCAATTAAGTAAATTTACTACAAATGATAAAGCTAATAAAGTAAAACATTAAGTATCATTGCTAGACAGACCTAGCAACATATAAACAAAAATATTTAAGGATTTCAAGATTTAAAAGAACAATGATAACGATGTTTTTCCTACACAAATTGTTGCGTGCACAGTGGATGCAATATAAGCAATTTAAGATATGCCCACAAAGCAAATAATCAAATCTTATTAAATAAATCAAAGGAACAGCAGTAGTGCAAGACAAATCCCCTGTCACTGTAGGTCACTCACCATGACTGGTGTGCACTGGACAAATATCTGAAAAGTAATGGTTTCTAGGTATGCTCTTTGATAATTATAAAACCAATACGACGGAAATGAGACCTTTTATGTAACATATCATATTTATCTTATGTGACTATTGTTACATTTTTTTTCTTAAATACACAAATAAAAATAAATTCTGCTTGAATGTAAACAATTTATTATGACTATCAGTCATTAAAATCACAATAAACACAAAAACACAATACATGTACCTTCAAATCAGTTCTCCAACAATTTACAAAAGCAAATTCAGACCCATCATTATGTACTGTCCTTGTCTAGTTTTACAGAGAAGAACTTTCAGAACAAATTAGACCGACTAGATGTTTTATAACTGGTTGACTAAAACATCATGGAATCATAAAATCAAATCAAAATCAATGTTAAATCTAACAGATAAAACTGCTTCAGTTTCAAGTTACAAAATTAGTGCATTTTTATAAGATAAATGTGCTAAGAACTAGCAACACTGAGCTGTCATTCTTGATCTCTAAATCTTGGTGGACACTGACAGACTGCACACTCTGAGTCCTCCATGTCAAAAACGGTACGTTTGAGAGAGCAGAAACTTTAGCCTTCAGTGTATTGATTTGAACTGTCAAATGCAAGAGATTTCTGAGGTTTTCCAGACCCCTCAGAAAACTGCACTTCCTTCAGATCATCGAGGTCCAGCTCTCTGAATCAAGCAGAGCCAAATTCGTTCATCCATGCTTCATATTTCTCAAGGTCAGCAGAAGAGACTGACTTGGAAATCTTTTTGAGTGCGAGCTCAAAGTCCTCCATGGTGACGGGCATCTGTAGCTCGTCTTTGGAGAGAGCTCGGATCTCCTCCGGGCTCAGCCCCTGGATCCGTCGACGCATTGCCATCATGGATGCATCTCTGCAGAGACCAACACAATCAGCTTTTGTTAAAGGTTCAGGAACGGATTTGGTGGATACACACTGGATGCTATATACAATATTATGTTACATGAGAAAAGAACACAATAAAAAGATGTAAGGTGTTGACACCAGTCACCAGCCACTATATTAGGAACAGCTACCTACCATCTGTGGGCATTAATAGAGATAGCTAGCCATTTAACCCTGTAGTTCCCATATACAATTTATGAGCTACTGTCAACCCTGTTCTCCATCGATCAGTTTCTGATTAGTCAGTCTGGAGAAACTGACCATGGATGAAAGGCTTACGACAGACTACCTGTACCCCGGCTAAACACTTTTTAATGGAGGACCACACTCAGCTCAGCAGTGACACACTGTATACAAACATTACCTGACAGACTCATACCAAAAAAACCTGCTGCTGACATTACAATGTCACTAGTGTGCTGAGAATGGTCTACCCCCTAAGTGATATCCAGTAGCAACAGTACTGTGGACCAGTGGTAAAAGGGGTAGAGGGTGACTGACAAATTGTGCATAGCAACATGAACAAATGATTACACTCTGAAATTGTACATTGTGCCCCTATGAGACAGGTGTACTTATTAAAGGCTGACAGAAGACGCAGGGTAGGTGTTCCAGAAAAAGTGCCTGGTAAGTGCTTTTTGCCACATCTACTGAATTAATTTGAATTAAGTTAAAAATAAATGTTCTGCTTCCCTTTCCCCCCCAAAGGATGGTGAAATTCCTGCAGTCACATGGATGTTAACGAAACGCCAGCTGGAATCCAAGCTATCAACCCACCAGAGGATTAGTCCGTTAACCTTATTTTTCTGTAGCCTAACTTCCATGCTTGGTAATAAAAACAAGCTGGACAATTCAGTTGCTATCACTATGACAAACATATTCCAATAATTTTCTTTTTTTTTTTTAAGTAAATCTTTAAGGCAAGAGCGAAATATCTCTTTAAGGAACAAGAATTAAGCAATCGCCACAAAGGCGATGCTATGTCTGGGACAATGTATGACTTATAGCCGTTTCCTGAGTACCTGCAGACATTTGTGATGTCGGCGCCAGAGTAGCCCTCGATCTTCTCTGCGATGACGGCCAGGTCGACATCTGGAGCCACGTCCACCTCCTTCAAGTTAATCTTCAGCAGCTCCGCTCGTCCTTTTGCTGGAGAGGGAAGTCTCGGTCACTACAGCGTTGCACCACACACCTTCACGTCCTCCCCGTTCTGTTCCAGCAAACCTCACTCTGCTCACTGAGGACTTGATCGCTGAATTTCTGTGATCCCCTCATGATCGTTTCCTATTTTTGCATACTTGTCACACTTAATTGTGGGTTGATTGTAAAGTGTCCTTGGGTTCTAAGAAATTTGCGATGCAAGTGTAACTTCCCTCATTCATTCATTCATTGTTTAAGATCTGCAAATAAAATTTTATATTACAAAGAAAACAAATAAACTCTCAAATACAGATGAAAATCCATCCTATACCAACTGGCCATGAGAAAAAGTAATTTCTCCCATAGTCGCTGAATAAAGGAATTAACTAAATTTTAGTTGGAATGATATTTTAATTAGGATTAATTAGATTACACATGAAGCATGATTAGCGCTACTGGACCTAAATATCATTTGGATTTTCCAGTAATATTAAACGGGCTAAAAGTTCTCAACAAGCACACATACTTTGCCCTGATAAAAAGAAATTCTGCAAGAGATAAAGTTATGGAAATATATTCCTCCGGAAAGGAATACAAAGCCATCTCTAAGTTTCTGGAACTCCAGCAACCCAGAGCGAGACCTATTATCTCCAAATGGAGAAATCCTGGAACAGTGGTGAGTCTGCCCAGCAGTGACCAACCTTCCAAAATAAGAATGCAGCGACAACTCATCGAGTATGTGACAGACAAAACCAGACGAACATGTCAAGAACTGCTGGACTCGCTCACATAAAACATGGCATTAAACTATAAGATTATCATGCCAAGTGTTCTCAGGTCATCTATGCCAAGTGTTCTAAGGCCACTTATGCCAAGTGTTCTCAGGTCACCTATGCCAAGTGTTCTCAGCCCACCTATGCCAAGTGTTCTAAGGCCACCTATGCCAAGTGTTCTCAGCCCACCTCTGCCAAGTGTTCTCAGCCCACCTCTGCCAAGTGTTCTCAGGCCACCTCTGCCAAGTGTTCTAAGGCCACCTCTGCCAAGTGTTCTAAGGCCACCTCTGCCAAGTGTTCTAAGGCCACCTCTGCCAAGTGTTCTAAGGCCACTTATGCCAAGTGTTCTCAGGCCACCTCTGCCAAGTGTTCTCAGGCCACCTCTGCCAAGTGTTCTCAGGCCACCTCTGCCAAGTGTTCTCAGGCCACCTCTGCCAAGTGTTCTCAGGTCACCTCTGCCAAGTGTTCTCAGGTCACCTCTGCCAAGTGTTCTCAGGTCACCTATGCCAAGTGTTCTAAGGTCACCTATGCCAAGTGTTCTAAGGTCACCTATGTCAAGTGTTCTAAGGCCACCTATGCCAAGTGTTCTAAGGCCACCTATGCCAAGTGTTCTAAGGCCACTTATGCCAAGTGTTCTCAGGTCACCTATGCCAAGTGTTCTCAGGTCACCTATGCCAAGTGTTCTAAGGCCACCTATGCCAAGTGTTCTAAGGCCACTTATGCCAAGTGTTCTCAGGTCACCTATGCCAAGTGTTCTCAGGTCATCTATGCCAAGTGTTCTCAGGTCAACTATGCCAAGTGTTCTAAGATGTTGGTGTGCTTAAGGCTCTGGAGTGGCCTAATCAAAGTCCTGACTTGAATCCCATTGATACTCTGTAGCAGGAACTTCAATGGGCGCTTCATGCACAAAAGCTCTCAAATGCAGCTAACTTAAAGCAAGGTGAAAGAATTATCTGCAGTTATAGGAAGTTCTGGGTTGCAGATGTTGATACTAAAGGTGGAACAGCTGGTTGGGTAAAGCAGTGAAGGGGTTCTTTTACACATGGGAGACAAAAAAAAATTTCATTTGCTTTTGTTTCCCTTTTGTAAGAGGATTTTAAGCCAACTGATGTGACTAATAGCTCCTGTAGCTCCCCTGTTAGATGAGCTTGGTTGTGGTACTAGAACACTAAGGGCATGGGTTTGACGCACTGTTGCACTCAAATATGTAACTCACTCGGGTTGCTATAATGCAAAATGCTCTAAATGTAAATATGCAAAAATAGAGGGAATCAGTATTTTAGAGGTAATAAATCCAAAATAGATTACATATCTATTTTGAAAATGGACAGCAAAAAACAGAAAAAGTAGTAGTCTTATTCGCATTGTGGTCATCAGCATTAGTGAATTACCCGAGTGAGTGAGTGAGTGAGTGTAACACAAAACCACTGACTCTGTAACCCATGAATGGAGCATATGGAGGGAGACAAATATGTGCTCTGTCAAGGAGTGGGATGTCTGTGGGTGAACTGGAGAAGCAAAGACTGTTCATATGATATGCAGTAGTATGAGGGAGCGGGGGGGGGGGGGGGTGTGCGCACGTGTGCAAGACTGTGAGACGAGAGCGAGAGAGAGAGGGTGCATTTGATGTTACCACTGGGCAGGGGGATATAGATCCTCTTTTCCAGTCTCCTTCTCAGCGCTTCATCGATGTCCCAGGGGAAGTTAGTAGCAGCCAGAACCATAACCATTTTAGAAGGATCATCATTTTCTAATGTGCCCCCTACACCTGAATGTGATTTACTGGGAGTTAGGTTCACAAAATGATTGAAATTGTAATTAAATCCAAATCTCTCTTTGCTGGTCTCTCTCCCTCTCTCTCACCATCCATCTGGACCAGAAGCTCAGACTTCACACGTCGACTCGCTTCGTGTTCATCTGATGTTCCACGTCTCCCACAAATAGAGTCAATTTCATCAACGAAGATGGTGGTAGGTGAATAAAATCGAGCCTGTAAAAACACAGCATTATGGGAGGATCCCGAGAGGACCAAATTCAAACTGATCTGACCTCCTTCCCATCGTTCTTTACTTGAATAAAAGGCTTAAGAAATCTCATTTAATTAAAAGCCTACGTTTGAGCCAGCATATCATCTGCCTCAAATTGAATTCCCAAATTACACATAATTTTTTTTTTTTAAAGAGAAATATGACCAATTGGCTTGTAGTCGCTGATGCAGACAACCTCTCTTACCATCTCAAAGAGCAGGCGGACCAGCTTCTCTGACTCCCCTCGGTACTTGGAAGTGAGTGTGGAGGATGACACGTTAAAAAACGTGGTGCCACACTCTGTAGCTACCGCTTTAGCCAGCATGGTCTTCCCTGTGCCAGGGGGCCCCACCATCAGTACACCCTAACACGCCGAACACAGGCTCAGGAAAAGGCCACAAAACACTGCTCAGGCTCAGGAAGAAAGCTCTCCAAGCAGAAAATCACTGACACAAACGAAGTCAAAACTACAAAAAAAAACTGTTTGTAAATATCTGGCACCCAATTTTAATTAATCCTATCACATGGCGTAAATTGATGAAATGATGCCACCAAGTGGACTAAAATACTAGGTGCCATCTACATGGATGAATAAATTATATGCTTTCTATGGTTCCTTTCTTACATATTGTCACTGACACATGAAACACCTTGCTCCAAAAGAATAATTTTACAGTAGGAGAAGGATTTCATACAGGTAAAAAATTAGTCTAGTTTTAGATCCCAATGAGTAAAACCTTCAGAGGCCTAATTAAGGTTATTAGCGCTGCCAGTTTCTGGTGAAACAAATAAGGTCTACCATAAATAGAGTTACAAAATGTGTGTTTTGCTTGCAAGCCTGGGGCACAAGATTCTGCACCCCACTGGAAAGATCTAACATATTAACCTTCCATGGGCGACGGATGCCCTTGAAGAAATCTGGCATCCACATTGGCAGGACCACAGCCTCTCGCAGTAGCTTCTTGGCATCTTCCAGATCTGCTATATCGTCCCTGCGTGAGTCATGACACACAACAGCTTGGGTGAGTCACAGACCAACACCGAGTGACTCACCACCAAACAGACTGACAGCTGTCACTCATACTGCATGAGTCTAGTCCCACAGAGCGTAACAGATCAACAATGTGGTGCTGAACAAAATTTGTAAATTTCCCAATTTGTTTTAGCAATTTATAATGCATTAGCCTCATATTCAGTATTTAAGGAAAATATTATGGGTGAATTTTAGGCACAATTTTATGTCGGCACGCAAAATTTGTCATCCAGCCTCTAATCAGATCATCAACAGTCAGTTTCCAAACATAGTTTCCACTCAGCAGTGGACCTAAGGGTGTAAAATGTAGCATCAACAATGGCATGAGAGTGTTGCTAGGCTTTACACATCACTGCAGCTGCTAAGCTGTCGCTAGTCTACTACCAATTATAAAAGGCTACAGGATGATGAATGTAAGTTGTGCTTTGCAACAGATGACCTAAAGAGAGTGTTTTATTACCTAATAATACAACACACTGCTAAAAAAGTTTAAAAAGTCACTCAGTCAATAAGCATTCATCAAGGGGCACAGCATTTACCAGTGGATGTTTGGATTCCTTGACACAATGTCTCTCTCCAGCGCATCAACTAAGTCACTGTCATACCCTGTACCATCAAATTTCTTCAATTCTCCATCACCTTGCCCCTCCAGTGAACTCTTCTTAGACTGACAAGACAAACACAATAATGCATTACAGATGCATCTGTTTCAGACATAAAGCCTGGCTAATAATATATGTATGTCAGAAATGTAATTCAAAAGGATAGGACCTTAGAATCTCATCTGCTTATTTTTTAACTGAAGCATCTTTCGCTACAATTGAAAGCAAATTTCCTTAAACAGCACTGAGTTTTTGCTTTTTTAATTTCTGGATTACTGACTTTTTCTTCTTTAGCTTTATTTGTGCGTCCGTCACGGCCACCGGGTCGGTCTGATTTTAAATTGGGCTGGCCCTTCCCTGCAGGCACACGGGGCTGCAGCCCAGGAGAGTCCTTGCGCTGGGGCCTCAGGCCACTGGTCGGCCTCTTCACCTGGGCAGGTGCTCTGGGAATCAGAAAGCAAAGAGTGGTTTTTGTCACTGTGCCCAAGTGGCAGCTCCTTACTCAGGCTCCAGTAGGAACCGGTGCCCTAAAACCTGCACTGGCCATGTTTATTAGCCTGATCTCTCACCTAGAGGACAAGAACACATACATAAGAATGCGGTTAAAGAGCTTCGGTTCAGCATTCAGTACCATCTTACCTGCCATGCAACAGTCTCTAAGCAACAGATGCTGGGAATTACCGCCACCCTCTGGAGCTGGATTCTAAACTTTCTGACTAGCAGACCACAGTCCATCAGGCTGGATGATCAAACTTCCTCCACCCTCATCTTCACCTGCTGGTGTGGTGTTCTAGGTCTGAAGAAAGCTCATCTCCGCCATCATCCTCACCAGGTTCTACAGAGAACACCCTGAGCAGGTGCATCACTGCCAAGTTTGGGAATTGCACCGTCTCAGACCTCAAGACCCTGCAGCGAATAGTGATGACATCTGAAACCATCGGGGTCGCTCTCCCATCCTTCACGTATAGTTACACCGCACACTGCATCTGCAAAGCCCTCAGCATGGTGGATGATCCCATATGCCCATAACTTGAAATCTTCTCTCCTGTTGTCGAGAGACAATCATCGAAGCATTCAGGCCCTCATGGCCAGACTGCAACAGTTTCTTCCCCCAAGCCATCAGACTCCTCAACTACCAGAGACTGACCTTACACTCCCTTGTGCACACACATACTAAACTGAAACTATCTTACTGCCGTGCTTTCTCTGTCCATCTCCTATCTAAGTCAGTTGTCAGAATTCTGTATTTAACAAAACTGTGAAACTCACACTCTTATTTTTTCACATTCCTTAATAATCTATGCTGCTGGAATATAATATTTAACGAATATCCCAGTTAATAAATATTGTATTCTATATTGTTGTATTGGCTGCAACCTCTTTGAAAGCTGTGTTTATATATGCAATACGTTTATCTGCTAAACACTTGTATGTCACAGTATGTTACATCTTTGCATATCCACTCTGTGCGGTGCAATGGTCAGTGCTGCACTATGCGATTGTCGTTACTAGTCCTGCATTTCATATTTATTGTTGTTGCACTTGTGTTCTTTTGTGTTGCATTGTGGTCACGAAGGAAATGTTATTTTGTTTCATTGTATACTTGTATGTAGCTGGAATGACAATAAAAAATACTCGACCTCTGAACCGCCACACACCTGCCATGGTCCTGTTCACCTTCTACCATTTGACAAGCAATAGCAGGGCATCATGTTCCACCACACTAAAGAACCATCTGTAGCCTCATGCTGAGAAACATGTCCAGCATCATTCCACTGCCAGTGGACATGCGTAGACACTCACACTTTGCTGTCACTTTTTACATACTCTTGTATACAGCATTCTATTTTAGTTTATTTATATTTCATAAATCGGCCCCAGCACATCCTGTGTATACTCTATAAACAGAACAATTATGCACCTCCATGTTCAGCCGCACACTGTAAACCTCTGAGCACTTTATAATACAAGAACAACTTGCACACCTTCACACTTTAAAGAGAACCTACAACTGCACATGCATCCATGATACTGATCGGAAATACGGATTCTAATGCACTGATACATCTGTGGTACTGAACATTCTCAAAACCGTCCACTTGTACATTAACGGCATTTTATCCAAAGCGACTTACAATTATAACTGAATACAACTTTTGCAATTGAGGGTTAAGGGCCCTCAAAAGTTACAGTGGTAACTTGGCAGCATTGGGGCTTGAACTGGCGACCTTCTGACCACTAGTTAAGTACCTTAACCACTGAGCTACCACTGCCCATGACAGAGGAAAAGCAGAGCAACATGGAGGTCCTGTCTGTCCTATGCAGGAGGAGGGAATGGGCTAAAGAAGGGCCCGTATACCTGTGCTCTGCTGGAGTTGGAGGTGGCCACACCGCAGGTTCCCTTTTACATTCTTCTGGTTGAGGATTGGGGAAGTCAACTGGCTTGTCCACCTTGAAACTCTCCAGTGTGTTTACAATGCTTCTGACCTGCTCATACTCTTCCATCAGCTCCTGCCTAACCTGTAGCCAGGAGATAAAGAGCCACACTTTGTCCTGTTATTTCTCGTCATAGGAATTATTTATTCATGCTTGCCAGATAAGAGCACACGGCCACAGAAAATAAGCCATCGGTCCTGAATTCTTATATAGTTCATTACTTGTAATACACAGGCCAAGGATTTTACTATGCGTTGTAACTGTGTATTTTAATCTTACCTGCTGCCATTTAACCTTCAGTGCAGGATCCCTAAGAGCCTGACAATGTTTGTGGATCTGTTGTATAACACCCTGGTAGTACACCATGGAAGAGTCATAGTTCCCAAGCAATGCATACTCTCTCCCCCTCTTTGCATTGTCACAAATCTCAGTCAAATTCATCATGGAAAAAATCCAAAACACAATTTGCTACAAGGGATACAGGCCGAGTGATCAAACTGCCATTACAGTGGTTTGACTAGAGGGGTTTTTATTCTTGTCGATGTCGCCGACTGCAGACAAGCCATTGGAAGTCAAACGTCCTGCAAGGTACACAACAAGAGAAATACTTTAGTTGGGAAGCACTGCGGTAAATTATAGTTATGGGGCTCTATTGAACACTCATCACATCAGCAGTCATTCGAGGTAAGATACTGAATACCAGTACCTAAACACTAAAGTACCCTTCTAAGAAGGCCACATCTCAGTAATTATGATGCATTATTCGGGATTAACTCAAAAGGCGAGTTGAGAACCGATGAATACGCACGGCGTTAACCTGAGGAAGCAAACAAGCTATTCAATCATGCTTAAAAATTGAAAGCTAGCTATAGCCACTTGCGTCCTTATCGTTGTTGTGAGTCTTGGCTAGGGATTTGTAGTTTAATACACAGAGGCCCTTTTAGACGATCAGACAGCAAAGAGAGGCCAATGGTACAACAATTCCCATCAGGCACTTGTAAAAAAAAAACGCCCCAAGACCTAGGCCGCCGAAAGCAGTGCGGGTTCGCATGGCAACACAATGTTTTTGATTTCTTTTGGTATCGTTAAATGAACATGTGACATTACGGATCAGTATTGCATTCTAATAACACACTTGATCGAGGAAAAATTAAGTAGTTACCGTTTTCTAAGGATTATTTATATGTTCTTCTGATCCGCTGATGTCCTTCACGTACTGATGTTACCATGGCCGCAGAAAGACGCCGAACGGCGTGACGACTGGCGTATGAAAGGGGCGTGGCTTACAACACTAGCCCATTGGGTTGTTTTCTAAGGATGAGATGAACTGTCACTCTCAAGCACGCATCTTTCAGCTGAACTGCAGCCTGGCAAAGAGATCACAGACAGAGAACTTCTTGTGTGATTCCTGTCACCAAGAAAAGGCAATTGAAATGTCACCTGATATCATGGTCACGTCACTGCCTGACCCGCTGCAATTTGCATACGAGGACGGCACTGGAGTGATGGTGTAGTTATCTACCTTCTAGACAAAACACAACAATCAGTACTGTGAGGATCTTTTTTATGATTATTTCTCCAGTGTGTTTAGCACCTTTCAGCCTGTCCTTTTAGGGGAAAGCTTCGTCTGATGGAGGTGGATGAATCTGTCACCTCATGAACTATCTGACTGGGTATCCTCGGTTTGGCACAAGCCTGCTTGTAAGACAGACTGTGTGTAGCACTGGGGTTCTCCAATGGATTGTATTCCATTGAATTCCATTCCTGTTCAATCTGTACACTTCTGATTTTATGTACAACACAAATTCATGTCATCTACATCAATTCTCTGATGACACGGCTATTGTTGGGTGTATCAGAAGTGGACATTAGGATGAATACAGGAAGCAGGGGGTGGAATTTGTTGACTGGTGTAAAACTGAACCAGATGTAACTCGACATCAGTAAGACTAAAAAGATGGTGGTGGACTTTAAGAAATCTCCCCTATCACCAGTCACCATCAACGGAAAGAGCATGGAGGAGGTCGGGATTTACAGGTACCTGTGTGTGCGTTTGGAGGACAAACTGGACTGGAGTACTAACACCCATGCAGTGCACAACAAGTGCCAGGGTGGTCTATACTTTCTGAGAAGACTGAGGTCCTTCTGTGTGTGCATTAAACTCTTACTGGACATTCCACCAGTGTATTGTCGCAAGTGCTTTATTATATGCTGTTGTGTGTTGGGGTAACAGTATCAACTGAAGTGTGCTATACACACTGATCAGGAAGACTGGCACTCTTTTAATAAGTCCATGTTACAAGAGTCCAGTTGGACCCTCTGGAGTTTGTGGCTGAGAGAAGGACCCTCAGTGAGCTGCTAACATCACATCCCCTGTACACTACAGTAGAAAAATAGACAAGCACATTCAGTGGCAGAATGATACAGCTGTTAGCACCATCCTTCTTACCCACTGCAATAAGGCTATACGACGAGAGCCTTTACTGCAGGGCGGTCCCAGCTGCCTGAATAATACCAACTACAATATACAGCTCAAAGTATACAGAAAGCAGCATGCACTGTACACTTGCATATTCCACAATCTGTAACTGTTATGACACTCACTTTCATTATGCACCTTAGACTAAGCACAGCTGCTCATTGTATTGGTAGTATTCATTGTGAATGAAACGGCTACATGCAAATGTCATGCAAATCCTCATATATGTATATAGATATGTAAATATAGTTCTCTTTTTATATTTATCTTTATATATCCCCTCCCCGTTCTTTTTGCTTAATATATGTCTGTTCATGTGTTATGTCTTGCTAGTGCAATGCTCCAATCTCCTTCAGGAATTATAAAGTTTTGATCTACATATCTTGTTTCCCAACTTTTCCACATCCCAACGAGTTACTCATGTTTTGATCTGCAATGACAGCACACATAATCTGTGGTAAATTCACATTTCACTGTCCTGCTGTTCTTGTCTGTAAGCAGGCTCACCATGTCATTATAAACCAAATGCATTTGGAAAGCCTGTTCCCCACGTTCATGGACAGGAAGTGTCCCACTTCTTAAAGGGTGTGCTTGCTCTATTTAAGGTAAGTGAAAAACAGTTTCTATTCTAGCATTCTAAAAACACAGCACATGGAAAACTATTCTTTTCGAACTATGAGGTCAGAAAAATCAATGTGGCACAATGTGTTTACTTTTATCTCGATATGCCAAAATTTCATCGTGTTAACAAGTCGACATCCCAACAAAATGGAAAAAAGTAATGGATTCTCTGTGATCACTGAAGATTGATCAATGTCCATTAGCTAGAGGGCTGCAAAAACACATACCAGCGTTTGGTTATAGGGCTATTTAGCAAAACATTATTTGACATTTTTATTTTGATAGACACTAGATGGCAGTACATTCCTCGGTATATTCTTTTGATGTCTGTAGTCTGAAGAAACAAGACACTAGGATAGGTGTTTGGGATTGCAGAAATTTAAGTCAAATCTTAACTCATTTTAGGCATTTGTACATTAAGTACAACTGGCAACCAGCAGCCCCTGCTGTTTTGTGGGAAGGATTTTACTCAGGTAAACGTAGGGCTGTTTGTTGTAATCTCCATATGTAAAATTAAAGTATTAGTAGTCCTAGGAGAGAATAACATACATATACACAATAAAATCAACACGGGCTATTCTGACATTTTAACTCTATAAACCCTTTAAAACCCACAATCCTCATATCTGCAGGATTTGGTAGGAAAATAAAAATAAAATAAAAACCTTTATTAAAAAAACGTTTATTGATGTCAGAGGCATATCAGAATGTCAATGAAACAATTGCATTTTTCTTTTTTTAATCATTGTGACAATTACAGTGGTATTCAAAGTACAGTAAAATAACTGTATGATACGGAAATGTACTAATGATAGTGACGTGAAAAAAAAATAAACAAAATACATTAAGATATGAACTACAACCTCACAATAAACTAGGTTGTTTGCTGCACATCTCTAAAACTCCAACTCCAAGCCAATTTTTCAACCCCCTTAAACTGTACTGGGCAAGGATAGTGGCTTAGGAACTACTGTTACAAAAGAATGGATTTTAAAAATAGAAAGAAAAAAGGGGAGGGGGGGGGTACAAGTTGGAAATACAAACACAAATGACACTTTGTAGTGTTACTATACAAAAAAAAGGGGGGGGGGGGAAACTGTACAGCTTAAAAACCATATCATATACACCAACTTAATGTTTTTTCCTTTCCTTTTATTTTTGTCCTTTATTCGTCTACTTTATGGCCTCAGTTAAATGTGTACAGGGGGGTTAAATGTTTTATAAACAAGAAGCTAAGCTCTAGTTTGTAACCAATTTACTCATCGTCATCATCATCGTCCTCTTCATCGTCATCATCCTCGTCGTCGTCATCATCGTCTTCTTCGTCGTTGGTTTTGTCTGGCTTGGTGGGGGCTTTTGCAGCACCCCCCACAACTTTTCCCTTTCGATATGCAGCAATGTCCTAAAAGAAGTCGGCGTGAGTTCATCTCCAGTTACATGAGCTTAAAAACACAGCCATTTACTACTAGCTAGCTCCTAGCTAGCAACTACTAGCTCCTTCAAACAAATGAACAAAACAAGTGAAATTGAAATAGTCCACAAAAAGACTTCCAGGATTCATGCAGTAAGTGAATAAATGGATAACTGTGAGCGACATTTCCTTACCTTCTCATATTTCTCCTTCAGTTTGGCTGCTTTCTTCTCATAAGGCTGCTTCTCTTCAGCAGACGTCTTGTTCCACATCTCTCCAAGCTTCTTGGCCACATCTCCGATAGACAGACCTGGAGTCTCCTCCTTCACCTTGGGCCGATATTCCGCGCAGAAAATGAAAAAGGCCGACCTTGACGATGAGGAAGAAGAGAGGAAACTCCATGTTGGGATTTTTCAGACTGTTGACAATGTAAAATTACATCACCTCGTTATCCGCTGATGCGCATCATTGTAGGATCAACCAGAATTCTTACGGTGGTCTCTTGGGGGCATTGGGGTCCTTAAACCTCTTCTTCTTTTCGCCTCTGGGAGGAACATAGTTCTTCATCTCCCGCTCATAACGTGCCTTGTCAAGTCTGGCCATCTCTTCAAACTTGCCCTTTTCCTTGGCTGACATAGTCTAAGCAGAACATGGGGGGGAAAAAATATTAATTATAATAACAACAAATTATTATTATTATTAATAATAAATTGTTATTGTTAATAATAATAATAATAATAATAATAAATTATCATCATTATTATTAATAATAAATAGGAAAATAAATGTAAAATTTTTTTTTAGATCATCATGCAAGTATAACCTACCTTCCATCGCTCAGAGCACTTTTTAGAGAACTCTGAAAAGTTGACAGATGTGTCAGGATGTTTCTTCTTGTGTTCCTCTCTACAGGTCTGAACAAAATAGGCATAAGAGGACATTTTTCCTCTTGGCTTTGTTGGGTCTTTCCCCATCTTCAAAATATCCCTAAAATAGAACAAAATGATTAAAAGGATTGCCCCATAACGTCATCAATCTGTACAAACGTCCAGATATAACTACACCCCGTTTAGATCTGAATCTACTGTGCATATCCGACGTTTGACGAGCTCGAAATAATTTATGTATTTCCTACTCTTAATTGCAACTTGTAAAATCAAAATAGTTCGTTACCGTCACGACTTTGTTTAAAGTATTAAAGTTTCGGAAGCATTCAAAACTTTAAAAGTGAAAAATTAAAACTAAACTTAAAGTGATCATTGAGCATAATAAAAAATATATAAGTTTAAAATTGGCAATGATAGTAAAAAACAACCAAGTCGTTCAAATTTATTTTACGTTATAATGAAGGTTCAAAACTGTTTAAGCATCAAAATTTCTTAACATTTGTGAAACCTTTAATAAGCTCTCCGTTTTGTGTTTTTTTTTTTTTTTTAAGCGATTTCTTCAATGTACTCATACACAGCAATGGCGCACAAGCTGTCTTGTTGAAGGAAAGGAGGTCAACAACGACAGCAATATTTCTCCTTCCATTTTGTGCGAAAGCCTTCTTCATGAAAGAAAGTCCCCCTAAAATGTCTCCACCCGCCTTCCTGTTTGCTTTTTAACTCGACAAAGCAAATCGCGACGGTCGGCGCTCCTGACATATTCTTTCCCTTCGGAAAACCCTATGCACTCGCCCCGGTGTATAGTAACACAGTGGGTCTGCACTAAGCCTACGTGCGGGCTGTGTGGAGTTTGCTGTGGGCTCGGAATGGCCGCTTGTCTTCATGCACTAACACTGAGAATATGGCTCCTTCTCTTTGTGTCAGCGCTCAGCCATTACACTGCGTGCAATAGGGGGCAGCGCGACCCGCCTCACTTCAACCCAGAATTTGACAAGGTTGCGACGCGCGGAAAAACGCCAAAAATGGCTCGCTGCAACGGGGAAAGGTTGAATTTTTATTTCCCAGCGAAACGCGGTCCGCGTCGCCACCGACAGTGGCAGAAAAGGCGGTTTGAAAAAGTTGAAGTGAACTGCGCTGGCCACGGGCTCTGTAGCTTCGCCTTGTTTCCTATGCGAGTACAGTCAGCCATTACAGTAAAGCGCAGATCCTGAGGTGAATTTTTAAAATCTATTCCTTCGTCATTACAGCCAAACCGACCACATGAACAAAAACATGTCCAATTTTTTAAAAAAATAACTTCTTTTTTTTAATAAGTCCATTTTTCTATCCATTTATTTCTTACATCTGTACGTCCTCACATGTCAGACATCTCTTGCTATGCACTGCAATGGCTAGCTAAGCTAGGCTAACGTTGCTAGCTCGCTAGCTGCCAGTAACACCGTCCAGACCTTGTTTGTACGCAATTCAGTCAACCAGTTGTCCGCCGAACGTTAGCTACAACGAATATTCAGGAATTGTAAAATTATGCCCATTAAGAATTTCATTTTTAGATTAAGGTACACATTTTATTTTTATTTTTTTTTTAGCATAAAGAAATTAATCTACCTGAGGTTATAATGTACTCATTTCAATGAGAGAATAATACCCTGGTTAATTTTGGGGGTTATTTAACGCTTAATAAAAATTTAAATATACAAAATATCGACATCACGAGCTTTTTTTTTTTTTTTTTTTTTTACAATTTACTCGCGACTCCTCGCATTATCCTAGACGTACCTTTACTTACCCACACTTCAAAATTTCTACAGCTTGACACTTACCAAAGGCTTGAGCTGATTCTCAATGTACTGCAATGGCTGTGTGGAGGTAATAGCGATACGCAGTCTTCTCACTCCGCTCTCAGCTCTGTAACATTACTCTCAGTGGGGCTCGTGTCCTATTGGCTACCGCCAAGCCCAGCGTTGCCGTGATTGGGCCAAAGCTTTCCATTGTCCTAATAACGGGCCTGCGCGGATTGGCTGGCTTTTGTGAAACGTCACGGGTGTTTTAAATGGCGGGTTAATACGAACTGCGCAGGGTCTCTCTGCTGAACTCGAAGCAGTGTGTTGGTGGATAGTGTGCACTGTGTAAGCTATAGTATTACTGAGTTCTGTGTGTAGCACATGCAGCTCTGAATCACTGGGTTTATGCGCAGCTTGGTAGGGAGAGCTGTAGTGTGATGCCATGCACTGAATCAATTAGATCTTATCAAACCTGGCACACCTCTTAGCTGACGGTTTACAGGTGCTTGAGCAAATTTCTTCAAAGTATGCAATTACTGTTTAAATAATTTTAGATTAGATATTAAAATTTCTTATTTTGTATGCATTAAACGTGTTTTAAATGAGAGTCTGAAATCTACAGTTCACCACAAAATAACACATTTCAGGAAAGTGTTTATCTTATGAGACCCTAATGGGGTTAATTGGAGAATAGGTTTAAAAATATAAGTGCTATCCCATGATATCAATTCTAACTTCTGGGAAAGATGTTACTTGATTGGAGGCAATGTTTGCAGAATTATAGCATCAAATTAATTCTCAAATTCATACATGTAGATCCACATTAGCATCTAGCTTTTTTTTTTACATTTAGTAAATGTTATAATACATTTAAAAGTCTACCTTCGTTGACTGAACAGTGAAATATCTGGACTGTTTTTTTGTTTGTTTTTTTACAGTACATTTACTAAATGTAGACACATTATTACTAAATTATTTGAAGAAATTATATTTTGTATAATATATAGAGATTACTATTAAAGTGGTAAGGAATTTATGATTTTTAGTTTTATGAATTGTGTATCTATACATCTGCCTGTTTCTGACTGTTTTGCATAACCAACTGTTTGTTTACATTGATAACTGCTTAGAGTATATAATATTGTGAATATGTAATAGTATTAGTTTATGAGACTGTGACCAAGAGATTGTGATTAATGTTATTTGTGAGATTGTGACCAATAATTCCAAATACACGAATATAATAATAATAATAATTTGAACTTTTTATTGTTCTTTTGTGCACAAAAGAAATCAGTAGAATAGTTTTCTGGATAACTGATCACATAAAAAAAAACTGTAAGGAAGGAGAAGCCTCTGCATGTTAATGAGAATTTCTTGGGAAAATTATGCAAATGATTATGGTTAGGGACAACGGTGACAGCAGTAGTGAAGCAGCAGGGGAAGTGTGAAGGGGAGAATTAGCCGTCCTGTCCTATTGTTTCACTGGATGAGCAGCTGCAACAGTCGATGATGTCTCAGTGTGTGCTCACGGGTACAGAAACATGTCCTGTTGTATAGGCCTATTGCATACATTGAGGAGGGGGCTCTGCAGTACATTCATTTTGACTTAGTCATTAAAATTCAGTTAATAAAAATGAAAGTTAAAAAACGATCAAAGTAATGAATTGGTTTAATTATCTTGTTTTAACACTTTTTTGTCTGTAGGTAAAATGATCAAAATAAGATGGATCACCTGAAGAAAAAAAAAAGATGAAAACTTACAAAGACCATTTTGCAAAACAAATGTTCAACGTGTATTATAAAGTGTCATCTGAAAATAACACCTTATGTGACGCTTATTTTACATCTTACTTCTATTTCACTCGTTCATGCACTGTGTCCTGTGTTATTGTTTAGGTACCTGCACTACAGGTACGATACACATGGTGGCGCTGCTTTCCTTCAAAGTTCCCTGCGGTCGCCAAACCGGAAGTTGAACGTTGAATTTACGTCGGCTCGCCAGTCTGTACACATGGCGCTTTCTCCTACCGGCGTGTTGGAGCTGTCAAACATTTATAGGGATATTATTTTTAATCTTACACGTGGCGGACTCAGTTTAACGGTACGTAGCTGCGGTTTCATTTTTATTTTAACAGCCATTCTATAGCAAATGCAAAATGCTTAGCCTTAGTCAGGCTTTTGCTTAGCTTAGCTAGCTCACGTTAGCTGCCGGCTAGTCCATAAAGCAGCAGTTATCCAACCTCACTGCCCTTTCGAGAAATAGATGTTTGCTTTCAGGAATGCAGTGAAATTGATGGGTTGTGTTGTGGGAACATAGTTATTAATGATCTTTTTACATTTAAATGCATCATTGGAGCGTGATCGTGGGCTACCAAATGCTTGCTAGCTGGTCGGATCATTCATGTGCCCCTAACTCGCTCCTCTCACGGGTCTTTTGTGTTGTTTCAGCATCTGCTGGCCTGAGCCAGGCGATCCAGGGACATGGTAATGTTGACTTTATTCCGGCGGGCCACCCTAAGTAGCGGAGACGAGACTGAGCAGACAGTAGCGATGAACGGTGAAGGCGCTGTTGTAGGGCAGCGCAGCCCAGCGCTGGCGGGGTACTCCGGCGAAGTCAGTCCTACTCGGTTCTCCCCTTCTGTCACTTGTGCAAAGCTGCTTTGGTGATCTCTAAAATCTTTTCGAATTGGACGCTGCATGTGAACCAATGGGTTTTCTTGAACCTTCAGAAAACAGAGAACGGAAATCTTTTTAAAAGGCGAAAGACATTTAAGTGCAGCACTTAAATGGTGAAGCGAGATTGTTAACTGTAAATGACGTAGGCTGTGTGGTAACGGGTGAATTGTGATGGAGACAAAGAGTGTGTTTTGTGGATGCTTTAAGCTGTATTTCGATGCCTTGTTTTTTCCTCACCAAGGATGAAGGAGGGTTTAATGGACACTGTCCTTGGTGCTCTGCAAAAGGACAGACCAACAGCCTTCACTCATATGCAGTCAATTTTAAAGAATCCATCACACTATGTACCAGCCCACAGGTATGCCAAGTCACACCTTACCACTGTGAGGGTTTCCCTGCTTTTTTAAATGTGGATTTTATGATCCGAATAAGATAAAAGTTGCATTATACCAGCTTTATCTGACTTATCTTAGAAAGGTGTCCACCTATAAAAATAACTACTACTAATAATAATTATAACTGAAAAATACTCTACTACTAATTACTAATAATTAAAGCTTTACACTGCTAAGTAATTAAAGTAAAAAAAAAGTGTTAAAATGTTGTAGACCTGAAAGATTCATAGTTGATTCTGTAATAAATAAAAAGAGTCTCTTGCATTCCAGAATGCTTGACCTTTCAAATAAATGAGGCAGATATGCGCGGGAGTCCACTGGACCTTGTGTTTACAGTAACGTTCTGTCGTTTCCTTCTGCCTGTGCAGTGCCTCTTCCCTCTTGTCAGCAGACCTCTGGAAGATGTTCGTGCCAGCCTTTCTTCAGCTCCCCATGTAAAGGGCAGTAGGAAGAAGCCTTCCCAGGATGATTGTGAAGATTTCCACCCATCCCCCAAACGGAGTAAACATGCGGAGTCTGACGCTGTGTCTGAGGTGAAAGCCGGCCTGTCCGGTTTTGATGTGGGTGATTCCCCAATGTCTGCAGACTTATTTGAAGAGAAGCTGTTCGCTAATGGTCACAACGGGCAAAGAGTGGTCGTAAATGGTGAGGAGAGGGCGCGCACCGAGGTGTCCACTGCCACTACTGGCTATCCTGAACTGTCTGGTAATGACCAGGTAGAGGATTATGTGAGCAGTACTCAGGAGGACGTCGGAGAGACGATGCTGCTCGATGGGGCAACTCCAGAGCAGATGGAGATGGTCCCTACCCGGCCACACTTATTCTGGAGAAACAGATACAACCTGTGCTGGTTAGATTCCTTGTTGGTCGCTCTTGTGCACTTCAGAGCATTCAGTGAAGCTCCATGTGAGTATGTAAGTTTGCCTGACAACTTTTCCAGCAGAGACTCCACCGTGGTTAATTTGTACGGACGGTACAAAAATATATGTGCATATCTTAAAACCAAGGAGCAACAATGCCAAGGTTAGTGGGTATACCTCAGATGCTGGTTATATCTGGTGGTGCATTAATGTTGTGAAATTTATCATTTGTATTAATTTTTTTATCACCCTTTTATCCCAACAGACAGTGCTGTGCTAGTTCCAGTCAGTGTGCTCCAGAAAGCAGAGAGAGAACTAGCTGCCTTCCAGCTCTCTTTGTTCAGACTCCTCAAGCCAAAGCTACAGTGTAAACTGGGTAAGAGCCTTGGCATTACTGTGCCATTAACCTGTTTGTTGTCAGTCTGCTTGCCGTGGAGGTTGAACCTAGTCTGCTATTATGTCCCAATTTGAGTAAGAAGATAATTTGTGAATAGCGGGTGTTTCAACTCAGAAGTAGCTTTTTAAAACTATTTTTTATTTAGCAACAGCAGTAAAAACCAATCATAGCATTGAGAAAATGCTAAACTCCCTGGGCAGGGTATAAGAGAGACTTGTGCATACAGAATCGTCAGGCGCCAGTGATGCTGTGGCACTGAACTGCTATGTGTCTGTCTATCTGGGCAAATATTCAGCACCAAAAAAAGAAAATCTCCAGGACTGTTAAGTTTGGGTTCTGTTAGGCCAGTATACTTCCCTTTGTGTAATATTTTTCCTGCTCTGAGAAACATTGGAACGCTTTTTGGACCTCAGACATAGTAACAAATGGCAAATAGTTGTTTTTATTTAGTCTAAGATAAGACTGCACATTATGGTGAAAAATGGTGTACATTCTGGTCATATTACTACATATAGCAATTGTAATATACTTTACAGCAAATTAAATGGTGACCCTGTGTGACATAATTAAAATTTGGTTTGCATTATTTTTACAAAAATGATTCACACTTGTCAGATGATGTAAACATGCAGAGAATGCTCATCTGAGGACTGTGAGGATGCTGCCTGATTACAATCACTGCTCGGGCCAATATCCTGATATAGATCAATACATCAGTATCCTGATATAGATCAATACATCAGTATCCTGATATAGATCAATACATTATGTATTGTGAAGCCCTAGTCCTAGGTTAGACTAGGTGTAATCATGAATAAACTTTGTGGTGCTGGGTTTGGTTGTAGTGAAGACTTGCTGCTGTACTTGGTGTTGAGTGTGTGTGTGTGTGTGTGTGTGTGTGTGTGTGTGTGTGTGTGTGTGTGTGTGTGTGTGTGTGCGTGTGTGTGTGTGCGGCACAGGTGAGCAGGAGACCCCCGTCTTTGCTCTTCCTTCTCTGCTGCAGACAGACGACTGGGCCCGAAGTGTCTTCCAGCATACGGCTGCATGGGAGTTCACATGCACATCCTGTGGTTATGCTCTCAACACCTGGTAGCACTTTTACTTCTATTACTTTTGTGTTTTTGTTTATCTGTTTCCACTCCTGTATCTGTTTCTAGCCACTGGTAACCAGAAGCTCGTTAACTACACATCTCTATTAGCTCTCATTACCTCCCCCCGTCTTGAAATAAACTGCATTATCTAGAACTGCATAATTTTAGCAAATGTCCTGTTTGTGAGAACTGTATATAGTGGTATCATGTTATTGTTGATATTACTTTCTATAGATCCAAAACCATAAGGAAAGAAATGTAAATAATGTCTTTACGTGAGTGTGTTTCATGTTGACAGTGTGGAGAAGACTGTAACAACGTTTACCCAGCTGGTGTCTGATTGGCACCCACTCAACGCAGTCCACCGAGCGCAGTGTAACAACTGCCATCGGAAGAACCAGAGGAGGAAACTGGTTTTTCAGAAGTGAGAATACGGTCGTGACCCGGCATTAACATTAGGAGCTCATGTTTGGTTTTATGTCTGTATCTGTTATTTCTGGTTTAGTTGATTGACGTTCTTTTTCCAGAGTGTCTTCAGTGCTCACCTTGCACTTTGTGGAAGGACTACCTCGCAAGGACGTCTCGAGGTACTCCTTCGATTTCCAGGGGACACACTACGACATCACAACCATTATACAGTATGACAGGAAGATCGAGCACTTTGTCACCTGGATCCTCCAGCCTGATGGTGAGTACCAGTCTTACTATGAAGTACATTTCAGATAATAACTTTTTTTTAATTTTTCTATAGTTGATTTGATGGATTTATTGGATTATTTTTCAAATTTACTCATTCATTCTTCCATTCATTTTTGTATTTTATAGCACACTGTATCCCTTTAGTTGCTGGTAGAGCTCAGATTGGTAATGCTTGTTCACTCCAGCTTTGCTTACCTGGAGAACACACAGCGGTTACTGTCCACCAGTCAATAACATCTGCACCACATTTAATGCCATTACTATTGCAAAGAAAACCATTCTGTTAAACTAGGAAACTAGAAAGAATTAAGACTCACTTCTTACAGAATGTATCTCGTTAGAAAAAATGTTTCACTTATCCAAACTCATGCAACATTATGACCAAGACTGGGTCCCTTTTTTTTAGCTTCAGTAATATCCGGACTGGAATTATGCATGTCTCGAATACACACACATGTGCATTTGCACACAACTACATACATGCAGCTCTCACACGTTATTTACTTTCCCTGCTTTGTTCTCTCATTTATGCGCATAGATTAAGTGTGAGATTTAAACATCGTCATACAAAATGCACACCTGCGCAGACACAAATGTTTTAATTTAATGTCATTTGTTTTATTTTGTCTTGATCACTCTTGGTTCTGTGTGGGTCGGAGTCCTGGGGGATATTGAATTCAGTTATTTTGTATATAGTTCTTTGTGTAATTGCACACATATATTGAGAAATATTAATAATCATAGTAGTCCCCCAGAGCTTCAGGACCTGGGAATTAGAGGGGGGGAGCATTCCAGAGTCAGATTTGCTCTCTAAGGTGTAAATGCATTACTAGCTTGAATTATAAATTCAAAAGATCTTTGCCTACAAATATAAATCTATTTGAAAGTACTTTAATTTGCAACAAATAGCTGTTTTCTTCTGTAATACTCCGCAAACACTTATTAGCTTATATTGATAACACAAAATGCTGTTCACAAAATACTATTTCTTCAGTTTTTTCCCTTATGATAAAATCCTGTATATTCCATCAGACTACACTATCGATTTGCCAGTTCCCTCAATCTATTAAGAGTTTGAATGATGCACATCAGCAACGGTCTGGTGCTGAAGTTTGTGTAACGTTTCACTTCTTCCACAGGCTCATGGCTAGAGTTTGATGACTTGAAGTACCCCCATGCCATCACCCACAAAAGGTTTACCCTCCCAGCCAAAGAGTTCCACCTTGTCTTCTGGGAGGCAAAGTCCAGGAAAGAGGACCAGCTTCTTGATCCTGTTCTGGAGAAAGACACCCCAACTGTGGACACCAATAATGAGGGTGACCACTGTCAGGATTTTGCCAATTCCGTACCAAATGACACTTGCATTGTAGATGCTTTGACTGTAAGTGAAGACAGTGACAAGCCTCTCACTAGGCTGGATATGTCTATAGGAAATACAACACTGCTGGATACTTTCGAGGGTCTGTCCCACGATGATATTGTCACTCTCACTCTGGTTGAAGTGAAGGTAGATGCAGAGAGAAACCCTCAGGGAAGTGTAGAAAGGCCTGCTGAGTCTACTGTCACTGGAACAACTGCAATACCAGAGAAAACCTCCATATGTCAGGTCCCATGCACTTCAGAACCCAAGAAAAGTGGTGCTCTGGAGACTTCATCCACACCGGCAGCTACAGAACTCATTCTTCCTTCAGTAGCGAAGCCGACAGCTCCAGCGACAGTAGAGACCCTACAAGCTGCCGGTGTCCCATCAAACCCTACTCTCTCCAGCATGTCCTACTTGTATCAGCAGCACCCGTCTCATCGGTCCACACCGTCGAGAACGCCGCTTCATGCCTCACCACCAAAGCCTGACCCGTCAGCCGAAGGTGGTGATGTCCTCCCAGCCAAACCTGCTGGGCTTTTTGGCGGCTTCAGAGCCAAGAATTCCCTGACTCCCGTTCTTCCGCGAGGAGAATTGAGGCATCCACTCACGAAGGCGCCTGGCCCTCATCCCGCCGCTCCTCTTTCACAGAAGCCTTTGTACCTGGACCACACTGGCGGCTCAGCTGCCGCCGTTCGAGTGCCTGAGACGTGGGCAGATAAGACAGCACTGCCTCCTTCAGCAGCCAAACTGGCTCTGTGCCCCACTGATGCCCTCAGGCTGAAGCTCATGAAGAAGCTGAAGGCAAAGAAGAAGAAGCTGGCTAGACTGAATCAGCTGCTGGGCAAAGCTGAGGGAGTGGCCCCTCCCAGACCAGACAGCACAGACCTCACCTCGCTGTACTCCGTCACCTCTAGCACGTCAGCCCACAGCCCAGCGTACGACCGTTTTTTTGCTGAGCTTCTTTCTCCCGCTACCACCGCCAGCAACCTGTCACCTGATAGCACAGGCCTCTTGGAGGTATTGACCAGTGGGCAAGGAGGTGCGACCGCCGAGAACAGTCCAGGGGAGAACCCAGAAGCAGCCACAGCAAACCTTTCAGCCTTTGTGCTTCCAGAGGCTACTCTGGACAACCCTTCCTCCACCAACGATGACTTTCTTGATGAACTCATCTCGGGGTCAGGGGTACAACAGTCCACCATTGAGAACCCTGATTTTAATGCTTTGGACATGTTTTTTTGATAATCATAAGGTCCTTAGGCTTTCATACAGTAAGTATTAGGGTTTTGTGCCATGTCTCAATGAACAAGCGTTAAACAAGGATGAGCTCCTCTTCTAGAATTAATTTAATTGGCAAATACTGCTCTTGGATCAGTAGTATACTTGTGTTAGACCACAGTCTTCTGGACAACCTGCTAAATGGCCATTCGATCAGTTTTCAGTAGTAATGGCCTGCTGATGTAATGAGCAGAAGTATTTGGAAAGGGGGAATTTTTATCATCAGTGTATAAAGGATTATTCTCAGAATAGATCATTTATTATTTGTCCCATTCTTGAAGATCAGGATGTTTAAAATGTTACGGACTGCTTGCATGTTCGGTTGATGTTGGGGAAAAGTTCTGTTTTGTTGTCCAGGGCATTGTGCAACGTCCTTGTAAAACTTTGTATAGACTTGTACAATTTTGTAAAGCATAATAAATTACGATTTCTTTACCTTTGTATAGTGTTGTCTCACAAATAAACAGTACACACTTCACATCTTTATAAAAGAAACACCAAGAGAATTAGCATTGTAATAATTGTAATAATATCAGTGTATTAATGCCTTCCTCCACAGATAAGCATTCATTCTGTCTGTAGCATTCACGGGCAAAATGATTGATAGGCAAGGAGAGACCTGTTTCCTGATTGGTCATCTGGACAGATTTGGGAGTTTTTAGTTGCTTATTTCAGAGCTCAGAGTAGTCACCGAGATGCATTTCCTTCTCAGAGCAAGTATTTCAGGTCAACGATGTAAAATTAATCTACAGGCTTCTCAGATCGCTGTACTGTTTGAAAAGACGCTGCACCATGTAACGTGGTGGGCTTCCCTGTTGGGAATTATAACGGTGTGTTAATTAGTCATACCGCTAGAGGGTGCGCTCTGGCTTTTTGCATTCAGCTCAAATTTGGAATACTGTATATAGCTGTCTTACCAGATAGATTTTGGGAGGCAGCCTGCATATAAAGTAGTTAACTCCCATGACTGCAGAACATGTCTAGAGAATCAGGGAAAGGTTTGGGAAATACAGAACAGAAAATACTCTGGGTTACGATGCTGAAAACGTGTTTGAGGAAGACTCGCAGGCATTGATCTTACGGATAATTTCCTAAACAGGTTATATGAAGAATTTGGAGCTAAATGCTGTTTTAGATGTAGGCTCTGTACAGTTATGTGCTGTTATGTAAAAATTACCTAATGTTCATCTGAAAGTCATCCAGAGATTTTTTGCTGCCTTGACTGGGTAGTCTAGCATTCTGCATAAAGAGAGAAAATCAATGGCTTGAAAGGAAAATCATATCTATAAGCACCTATAGGATTTAATCCAATTAGAACTGGCATGATGAATGCCAGGAACACCTATCAAAATTGCACAATGTGACGGCTTAAAATAATACGCTTTCAAGGTGGCATTTCCCTGTTACACAGTAATTTGCATATAACAAGATAAATACTAGCTTTCTCAGTGACTCACAGTATTGCATGCCATAACAGTAACATTATCATACTATCATGTAATATGATAAACAAAGGTAACAGAGTTATTAATTTATTTAGAAGTTAATTCAGTTTGTTCATATTTTCATCAAAATTTCACTTAACCAGAGTCTGTTGCACTTGAAATGTCTAAGCATGTTTGGCTTGTTTTATTTTTAAACCCCCTTTTATTTTTCATGACCGTTTTCTGGCCCATACACATCAATGAATACAACAGTTTCCTCATTCAATTAGCCAAAAAAAAACCTCCCTCATGATGAGTTTCCACAACAGGAAATGCACCATGAGGAGTATGATAAGAGATCTAACACTGGCTGATTGTGATCAGTAAAGCGTCTGATCATCTCAGAGAGACAGTTACACCACGTTTCTACTGAAGCAACATGGACGACCTAGTGATGGAGTGTATATTCTTACTGGTGCTTGTAACACTACTCAGTGTTCTGCAAAATGGTGGGTAATTTTATTTTTTTAATTTTAATTTTATTTTTTATTTAGTTTACTGTCAGGCTTTTAAAAATGCGCTTTTCTCTTGTGTTTTCATGCATCGAAGCATTCTTCGCTCAGAAAGTTGAGAAGGAGTGTAAGGCGCATAATAGCAAAACAGCTGCCGTTGAGCGTTTAGTCTGTGCCAAGTGAGTATGTGTATTCTTATAAACCTGATTGAATTTCACTTATTCACTAATAGAATAAAGAATGATATAATATTTTAATTTAATTTTGTTACATAATTACAAAGTAGAGAATGGTTTGTCTTTGTGCGCAAGTTCTTTTGCATAATGTACAGACCCTTTCTATACCTGCATGTACTTTCCATCTGATTTGCCTAAACTTGCTTAGTGGGAACAGAGAACAGGAATTTCTCCAGAGGAGTATTGGTTTGTCTTAGTACTAACCTAGCTCAGCTATTGCTTTTTCTCTCTGAAAGGCAGTAAAGGGAAAGTTACCTTAAAATTATCCATAAATAAAAGGCTCTTAAATTGCACATAAGTAAATTCATAAGAGTTTTGTCATATACTGTCACTCAGTAATCATGCAAGAGAAAATGTTCATTGACCGCAAGAGGAAATGATCTTAGCATGGTTTAGAACTGGCTGAAGGGGTGGGTTTCCACATCCTTTGAAGAGGCACACAAAGTTTTAAGAAGTTCTTTTTTTGAGATTCATTTCGAAATTTTGCACATACTGGTTGTTAGTTTGGCCTCTACCAAATGCGTTGCATGTGTAGAGGAAAAGAGGATGGAACATGTTACATGTTACACAGATTACTGAATTGTGTATTGCTATGATCTGAACTGACAGCTTCCTACCAAAGTTATTTGTAGCTTGTTAACTACACCTAACTTGGATTAGTATTTAGTCATTTCTTAGTAAAAAGAGCCATTATTAATCAACGCTTTATTCCTTGACCAGTATTTATAATGCATCTCAAAGTAGGAGTGGCATTTCTAGCTGAGCTTTTATTTTCATCTTTTACTGAAGAAGATCAGACTAATCAGATAATATGCCCACAGCTCATCACTTCCATGAAATAAGAATTCTTACAGTATTAATCAAATCATTTAGTAATTATTTTAAGATAGAGTTATTGTTGAATCTGTCAGTGAATGTGCTGCATACGTTTTATTTTAAATAACTGTCTTCTTTCTTCTCAGTCGGAACTGCATGGACATGTACCCAACGTTTCTAGCTGTCATGTGGTGTGCTGGTTTCTGCCTCAGTCAAGGTGCTGTGATGGATTTGATATTTATAGTAATCTGTTTACAGCACTACCTAAAGCACTACCTAAAGTTTGAAACTTAGCATAGGGTGAATTGGTTGCACTGTCTTGTATTACTTCCATTAGTTTGCAGTACACTAGGGTGGCTAGACATCCATTCTTTCAGTGCCCTGTCCTCTGGCAGAATGTCTGGATGAACACTTATTTGTCGTCCTTCTGAAGTGAACTGGTAGCTGCTTTTCACTGATCAAAATATAGATCATGCAATTATAATATGCATAGGAACAGAGTGAGTGGAGAGAATGTGAAAGAGAGGGTAGCATATGTAAACTTAGAGGTATCCAGAGTAAAAAATAATGTGCAGTGGGTTTATATACAGTATACAATAACTGCAGATATGAATAGTTCAGTAATGAATAGTGAAATGATACTAGGACATAAAGTACAGTAACAGTAGTAAGTGCTAGGAAATAAAGTACAGTAACAGAGTAGTAAGTGCTAGGATATAAAGTACAGTAACAGAGTAGTAAGTGCTAGGATATAAAGTACAGTAACAGAATAGTAAGTGCTAGGATATAAAGTACAGTAACAGAGTAGTGAGTGCTAGGATATAAAGTACAGTAACAGAGTAGTGAGTGCTAGGATATAAAGTACAGTAACAGAGTAGTAAGTGCTAGGATATAAAGTACAGTAACAGAGTAGTGAGTGCTAGGATATAAAGTACATTAACAGAGTAGTAAGTGATAGGATATAAAGTACAGTAACAGAATAGTAAGTGCTAGGATATAAAGTACAGTAACAGAGTAGTAAGTGCTAGGATGTAAAGTACAGTAACAGAGTAGTAAGTGCTAGGATATAAAGTACATTAACAGAATAGTAAGTGCTAGGATATAAAGTACAGTAACAGAGTAGTAAGTGCTAGGATGTAAAGTACAGTAACAGAGTAGTAAGTGCTAGGATATAAAGTACAGTAACAGAATAGTAAGTGCTAGGATATAAAGTACAGTAACAGAGTAGTAAGTGCTAGGATATAAAGTACAGTAACAGAGTAGTAAGTGCTAGGATGTAAAGTACAGTAACAGAGTAGTGAGTGCTAGGATGTAAAGTACAGTAACAGAGTAGTAAGTGCTAGGATGTAAAGTACAGTAACAGAATAGTAAGTGCTAGGATATAAAGTACAGTAACAGAGTAGTAAGTGCTAGGATATAAAGTACAGTAACAGAATAGTAAGTGCTAGGATATAAAGTACAGTAACAGAGTAGTAAGTGCTAGGATATAAAGTACAGTAACAGAATAGTAAGTGCTAGGATATAAAGTACAGTAACAGAGTAGTAAGTGCTAGGATATAAAGTACAGTAACAGTAGTGAGTGCTAGGATATAAAGTACAGTAACAGAGTAGTGAGTGCTAGGATATAAAGTACAGTAACAGAATAGTAAGTGCTAGGATATAAAGTACAGTAACAGAGTAGTAAGTGCTAGGATATAAAGTACAGTAACAGTAGTGAGTGCTAGGATATAAAGTACAGTAACAGAGTAGTGAGTGCTAGGATATAAAGTACAGTAACAGTAGTGAGTGCTAGGATATAAAGTACAGTAACAGAGTAGTGAGTGCTAGGATATAAAGTACAGTAACAGAATAGTAAGTGCTAGGATATAAAGTACAGTAACAGAGTAGTAAGTGCTAGGATATAAAGTACAGTAACAGTAGTGAGTGCTAGGATATAAAGTACAGTAACAGAGTAGTGAGTGCTAGGATATAAAGTACAGTAACAGTAGTGAGTGCTAGGATATAAAGTACAGTAACAGAGTAGTAAGTGCTAGGATATAAAGTACAGTAACAGAGTAGTAAGTGCTAGGATATAAAGTACAGTAACAGTGTATATATATATATATATATATATATATATCTTTTATATATATATATATATATATATATATATATATATATATATATATATATATATATATATATATATATATATATATATAAATAAAAGAAAGATATTTCAACACCAGACATAACTTGGCTGATCTACATATGAGGAAGAATTCTTTGGACAGTCTGTTCCTTTAAATTTAGTAAGAATCTGTTGAGTAAGTTTGTCAATCGGCCACTAAAGCTACCAGCGATGTGTTTTGTGCGATGATAAATTATGAAGTATGAGTTGAAAATGACTAACCATAACTAAATGGTTTAGCAGTCTCTAGTGAAATCACTTTAAAATGTAAAAATGACAGAAACAAATCCAACTTTATGAAAAGTTTTATCAAGCAACTCCATAAACAAATGACTAGAACTATAATATATTGTTTTGCAGCCCCAGCTGCCTTTGCTGGGCTTCTGTATCTTGTGGCCAGGCACAAGTACTTCATTGGATACATGGGCCAAACATCTCAGAGGTAATCATAACAGTATATTAGTGTATTAGTATTTTTATTATATTATTAGAACATTATATTCTTGTTTTAACATGTTATTTTGAGTAATATATTATTGTCATTTTGGCATTATTATATTCTACTGCATATGCTTTTCTCATCTCTCATCATATTCTGTTATTCTGGTAAAGTTGTCACTCATAGAGGCTTCTGGGCTAGTCTTGCAGGATCACAGTCTTTAGCCTTCAGAGTAACACAGCAGGTGCACTTAATGATCTTCACTGTTGTTGCCTTTGTGATTGGGCTGTGTGGAGCTTTTGATGGCTGTAAACATGCCAGTGTGTAAACTTAGCGAGATGTTACTGAGACATTTCCTCTTGTTTTCTTCTTCTTCTTTTTTTTTTTTGGGTTCTTATTGCTACAGCACTCCTGGCTTCCTGTTTGGAAAACGTGTCCTCTCCTTCCTGTTCCTCATGTGTGTCATTGGTATTCTGAACTACATACTAGGCACATATGGGAGCGAGGAATATAAAGAGTACATTCAGACCATCACCAAAGCAGCCTCTACCCTCCTCCTTCTCCCTTAACACACCTTCAGCCTGTCGCACAGAACCGGCCTGTCGCACAGAACCGGCCTGTCGCACAGATCCAGCCTGTCGCACAGATCCAGCCTGTCGCACAGAACCAGCCTGTCGCACAGATCCAGCCTGTCGCACAGATCCAGCCTGTCGCACAGATCCATCTAATTCACTGACAGCACTGTGACACATACACATCCCATAATATGTTCAGAGTGTATTGAATTGCTATCCTGTCTGTTAGTTCAAACACATGGTATCCATTATATTATTTCAGTATCCCATAAAAAACATGACTAAATTATAATTGTTTTTATCCACCGTTTATGACCTTTAATCCCCTTTTACTATTGTTTACTGCATTGTGCATTGCTTGGAGAACATTTGCATCAGCCCTTGTGTTTCTCATTATCGGCCACAACCAGTGCTTCATTAATAAAAATGTGAACGTTATTCAGAGTGTCCTTCTTATCTTCTTGTCATGTCCACCTTGAATTCATAGAAAGGTTTTGGAACTATGCTGTACACCATTATAAAGGTGTTTTACCTTCCCCCAGGGTAAGGCATTAAAAGAACAAGCACACATTGAAAATAATTCGTAGCTTGTTAGTGTGACCAATGAACAGGACTCGTTAATACCATCTCTCTCAGAGTGGGTGGAGGGAGCACAGAATTGCCTTTTTAAACTTACAGTAACTAGTTCTGTCACTGCCCTCTATGGGCCATTGTTACCCCAGACATAGATGACACACGGTGACATTATGCAAAGCACCACTTCTACATAGCAACCCTTACTTGAATACAAATATCACCCACCCCCCTTGGAGAGCATCATCCTGCAAAAAGTGTGTGATTGAGTAAAGAATTTAAAGCCAGGCCTCAGGACACTAACCTCAAGCTGTCACAGAGACTCCAACAAGGAGGATTTTTCTTGCCGTGTTTACCTTCTGCTCTTCTGACTCCACACTGCCACTTTCCAGACGTGTCCATCTGTTACCTACCGATGGATCTGTTAATGTTCCTGGATTTGTGCAAATAAACCCTCTTTGCATATTCCACCTAGACTGAGTATGAAAGCTCTTGTCAATTTCTATTTGGTTTAACTCAAAAATTCTGGGGTGAGATATTTTTCATTCCATATATAAATTGCAATGGTAATGACAAACATAAATGAGGACCATCCTATGACCTTTGATTTGTATCCCTAGTCATATGAAGGATAGCACAGCCTTAGGTGGGGTTAACATAGCCTGTTTTTTTTACATCCACATTCTTAGATGTAACAGAAAAGGGGAAGTGAACAGTGTTTGTAAACAGTGTTTGTAAACAAAAATAAAGGAATGGAATAGATTGGAATAACGAAAGACTTAAAAAACAAGAAATGGCTCCATCCAAAACTTTTTTGCCACGATGTGTATAGCCCAGAAACAGTATATTCTGTTTGTAAAAGTTTATTTGGATAGTGCTTCTACAATGAGAATGTGGTATGGTCTTGTGTGACTGACAGTTGTAATGTTAGCATAGTGCACATCAAAGTGGATAAACGTTTAAGGGGTTCTATTCTCCTAGATCTGAGGTTCTCATGAATTCTTCACCACTTACCACCACAGGTAGAACTGAAGGCAAGTAAATATAACTTTCACTTCATGCACGTGCATATGAACATGTTCACGCATGTTGCTGTTTATCAAACCTAATAAATAGTTGTAATTCGCTCTCACTATTGTCACAAAGTCACAGAACACAGACCTCGAAGTGGCTGGCAAGCAAGCAAAACACACATAGAACAAGAGATGCACTGTCCAGGTTGGTTAGCCAAACGGACATACCACAGAGAGATGCGCTGCAAGCTAGCAAATCAGCTTAACATTACTATTTTCTCACATCAAACTTGGGAATGAGAGAACACAAATTTATCTGATTGTTCTTCCCGCAGGACACACTCGTGATTATTTTTTTCCCCTCTTTTTGTAAACAGAAGAAAGAATCGTTCCACTTCATCTTCTCATTGAAGTTGTAAACGTTGGCACCTGCTTTGACATGAGGTAGAGGCAGGGCCCTTAAGTAATTTGTTAATTTGTGGGGCTCTTTGCAACTTGCGTAATGAACAGCTCAGCTTTTGCTGGAGCCTCAGGTTACACCAAATGCTCTCAAGGATGGTAGAGGTGGGGTAGAGGAGCTTGGACATTCATAGCTAAATAGAATATGCCATAATAAACCTATTTACACAGAAAATATTGCATCAATTTACTATGATGTCTACCTAGCTATTCAGCTCTTCTTAAATTTGAGCATATCCAATGGATTCAGTCACAAGATTGAAAAAGCATATATCTATATATAGCTAGGGATGACATTAATTACATTAATGGATTTGGATGCCAGAATTTGTTCGACGTATAGAGTTTCAATTTAGTATGTTTCCTTAATCCCTGATGATATATCATGGTCATTTTCTGATTTAGTACAGTAAAAATATTACATATTGTTTCTTCAATAGAACCGACTCCTGAAAGGGTTCAAATGGGAGGTCCCTTTATTACCACGCCCCCATCAGAGAGGGGCTTGGTTTAAGTCTTGCATTCAACAGGATCTACTAGTGTCTGGAAGAGGCAGGAGTTCATCCACATGTTCATAAACGGAGACTTCAGTAAGTGTTTTCTTTTGTTTTTTTTAGATATCCATCAGAACATGGGTGATCCAGTAACAAAAAAAAAATTTTTTTTGAAGAATAATCAACAAATTGCGACGACGAGTAAGTCAAATGGTTTGCGTGAAACGTTTCCTTGGATTAGTGGTTAGCGTTGCTGGTATATCCCTAGCTAAGATAGCTAAGATAACTGAATGAGGAGCCATCTAACTTGAGGTAGAATTAAAACAGATACCGTCTCATTGTGAAAGTATTGGTAGCTATTCTACCCGAATATTTAAGTGAAGCTCTTGAAAATAGCAGTAGCTAGTTAAAATAACCTAGCTGAGCTAGTTATCTTAGCTTAGCACTGTGCCTGGGCGTTAGTAGCAAGCGAGCTAACCTCGGTTAGCTGTTGAACGTATGTTTGAACAATTTTGATTTTTCGTGTTATAATGTGTTGCGTTAACGACGTTAATGTCGACTTAAACTGGTGATTTGATTTATTTCATGGGTTCACCATTAGCCCAACGGGCTGTCTTAGATTCTGTAGCTAAGCGACGGTTTAGGACGTTAAGAGCGCGCCATTACGGGGATTGTCCCGCCGGTGAAGTTCGTCAGATAACGTCATTCTTCGGTTTACCCCACGCGTGGCTAAACAAGTAGCCATCTTAAATCGGATTAATTAATCCGAATTTAACCGTGTGGGAGCTTGGTTGATGAACTAGATCGCGTTAGCAATGGTAAGGGCCACATGAGATACTTTTGTGCTGGAAGTGATGCACCAATGACGATGAAGGCTCGCTTGCTACTGTTTACTTAAGGTTTGATTTCACTGAGAAAAGTAATGAAGAAAATACTAACCATTGCAAGACACTTCGATCGCTCATTAAAACGATACCATAATGTATTATGTTTCTGTTAAATTGTTACTCATGTTCCTTTCTAGAATTTGGACCAGGGTTTCGGCTCAACAGCTAACAATGAAGAAGGAAATTGCAGCTGTGGTGTTTTTCCTTAAGCGGTTGATTAAGAAGGCAGAGAAGTTGGAAGCAGAGAAAGTGGACCTGTTTGTGGAACGACTGACTGTGGCTTTGCAGGAGAAGTTTAGGGGTCACTGGTATACGGACAACCCCAGCAAGGGCCAGGCTTTCAGGTACAGCCCCTGAAATGATGGTTGTAGAGGACACACTGCTTTACACACCTTCATGACTTGATTTGAATGTGTGCTTAAGTGAAAATCTATGCTGCAATGGATTTGGCACAGAGAAACCCCATCTTTGCATTTTACTTCTTTCAGTTTGACTGTCGCAATGAAATCACATTTGCTGGCATTTGGGGTTTTTTGCTGATGTAGTTTTATAATACCTTGCAGGTGTATTCGAGTGAATCGATTCCATAAGGAGGATGCAGAATTGCTGCGGGCCTGTGTGGAGAGTGGGGTGCAGTACACAGATCTTGGCCTCCCTAAAGAGCTCACATTGTGGGTAGATCCAGGACAGGTGTGCTGCAGGTGAGCGATCCTTCACGCCATATGTGGATTCAAGGTTTTATCGTCAGCTAAATTCCATACATATAAATGTTGGTTACTCCTGTGTTGTTTCAGGTCTTGCTGTCTGTATCTGTCTTGATCCATCTTACCTTACTGTATATGTTTGCTTGCTTTGCATTGCATAAGAAACTGTAATTTTGCTTCTCTGATATTTTGAAGATACGGTGAAAGGAATCTTGCCTTCACGGTGGCAAGTTTCTCAAGTGACGACAATGATGATAAGGAAGATGTTACGAAGAAGGTGACAAGTGCTGTAGAGAGAGTGACATCTGATTATCATTCAGGATCTTCTTCAGATGAGGACAATGGTTGCAGGGAGCCAAGATACATCACTGGCTTCTCCCATCGCCCTCCTTACCAGGTATTATGGCTTATAGTTCTTCAGTGCATCACACTGATGTGACTGCAACTACAGATTAAGCTGTTTTAACTAGTCATTAAGTGAACTTGATCAAGTTGTTTGCCATGTGTTACAGGATATGCATACATGTACATATATGGTGAATTTAAGGCTGTAATTACACCTGTTTTGATCATGCATTGTTTTGAAAAGCTTATCTACCCTGCAACTCCTATGTGGCACCCGGGATCCAGGAGGAATCTCGGTCAAGGAAAAGGACATGGCCCTCCTCGGCCAAACTACCCTCCCCGACCCCCAGTGAGACACAACCTCTCCTTCAAACCAAATGGCTGGGTATCTCATAGCTATCGCAGCAAGCATGGATACTGGCCCAACGCACCGCCATATTCGGCTGTGCAGCCGGAGCAGCTACTGTAGCGATGTTGACAGGAAGGAAGAGGTTTTTGAGTATACCACTAAGATGACTGACCAAATTTTTAAAACGTATTTTTGTAGTTCAATTGTCACTTTTTTCCCTTCAAATTTGACTTGTATTTTTTTAAAGTAACATAACTCTTTGCACTTTAGAGGATTTGTAATCAAGTGTTTATAACTTAATCTTTGTATGTGTTGGATTAGGAATATTTTTGAGTATTTGAATATTTTATAGTTAAGGAATTATGTACTGTATTTATGTTAAATGGGATTATTTACTGATACTTTAGTGATTTAGTTCAGATTAAGTGACCAAATGTTTTATTTATTCACAGTGATGTATGTATTACTCGGACTACTTAAATTATGGATTACATTAAAATACAATTTCTAATCAAATTCAACATTTCTCATGGGTGTTTATTCCAGCATTCTAGTGGATTGCTCTAACAGCCACGACAGAAAATAAAATGCATAAGCATATCGAGACACTCCAAATGTCGCCACTAGGTGGCAGCAAGTGCGAACAATCCCATTATAGTTTGATGTACGCCCTTTTTTGAAACATTTTTGTTTTTATTTTTGCTTGTTCTATTGGTATATAGCTATTTACATGTCTTCTGTGTTTTTGTCACTGTTGGCAATTATGTTTTTGCTTAAAATATGCAGGTATGGTGAATTTGAATTACTGATATGTTATTCCCTCACACAGAATCTTGGATCTCTTAAATATACATTCCCAAACTGAAAATATCTGCTATTATGGTGTCAACAAATTAGTAACACATAGCTACACTGAACATTGATTATTGTATGGTTTTAGTTTTTAGTTATTCCTGAGCTAAGAAAGTTTCTTTCAAATTGACGAAGTGAAAGAGGAAACAATTGTATTTCATTGTGACAACACCTATAACAGCCCAGTACATACTTCCACAGGTGATGACACTAAGGCATTATGTCAGACTTGTCTAATTCCATTGTAACTCTGCATATATTAATTAGTAGACCCCCTGTCATATATACAAATAAAATGCCAGTGTTTAGTACACTTCCTCATAGGTTGTTTTCTGCAGCATATGTATCCAGATCCACCAATTGGGGGGTGTGATCACTATTTACTGTCCCACTGATGTGTGTCAGTATTGGTCAATACCATAGTATTGGCCAATACCATATCCTTTATGTACTAGATAATACTGAGTCTGCATTAAAGGCCTACTGTTTAAGCAGTGGAACACAGACATCTGGACTTGCACAGGAAAGAGGGTTGCTGACTCCAAAAAAAAAAAGAGCAATTGTTGGTCTGCTATGCTAATGGTATCTGCTATTGCACAATTACGTTCCAGTACAGCATGGATAGTGGTGTGTCATCATACATTTATTTTTAACTTAGTAAGCAATAGTGTAAAGAAAGCTGCACTTAATCAAATGCCTTAGAAAATACAAGGAAATTTAATCAGTACTATGCTTAATGTTTTGTTTGTGCTATGCTATATATATATATATATATATATATATATATATATATATATATATATATAGGTAAACGTTTTATTTCCCAGATTCGTTATTTGCGAAATAATAATAGTAACAGTAAATGTATAAGTATAATAGGTTGTTATAGTCAATATCTTGAGAAATTTAATGCACTCTGCGGAAAATGCAACAGGAGCTGAAAAGCCGCATTTGGCGGCTTCCAGAAGCGTTCGTGCTACTGTAGCCTATTGATGTATCAGTCCGGGTATCATATCACTATCAGTCAAGGTAGCCTACAGTTTCTGATATCTCTTAATTATCAAGAAGGAGCGGATTTTGGTGCCAGAAGAGTAAACTTTGTCTTTTAAGTAAAGGTTTATCACTTTTTTTTACACCGCTCTTGATCCGTAAAACGTGATGACATCGGAACTGACGTCAGTCCATGAGTACAAATGATGTGGCAAATATCAAAGGGCGAATTCCAAAGAAGTAGTGCCGCTAGATTCGGATCGTCTTTAGTGGTCATAATCTAACTTTATCATTTAATGTCTATTTTTTTAAATACTACAACTCTTCACGTTAACGTGCCAGCAAATTCAAAATATCAGTCGTACACGAAGCCGCAGATTTAAATGTCAAACATCCGTGTCTGTATCCCTCCGCCGCGTACCACTCCAGACCCGCTTCCGGAATGGTTCTACCCCAGACAGGTTCGGTCGCCATTGCAGGCTCTCCGATTTCAGTCTAGCGGCCGCGGATTGTCATTCTGGAGTTGAAGCGCCTATTTAACGCTCATCGGGCGACTACAGTAGCTAAACCAACGTTTTCCCCCACGGCACCGTCGCGGAGAGAGAAGCGCCCTGTCAGGTCGTTCGGACGCCAACCGCCAACCGTCCTCGGGCCAAAGAGACAGCGCGAGCTGCGGTCGTTTAGCCGTTAGCTAGTAGCTATTATCGCAGAGGGAGCAAGGACCGTCATGGCTCAGATCCTGCCCATCAGGTTTCAGGAACACCTGCAGGTATATTTTAGATTACTACCCTTAATTTTTATCGTTTGGCCCCACACTCCGTTTCAGTGGCTAACCATTCTTAGCCGAGCTAGCTAGCCAAGCTTACTGGGACCAGTAAGGCCACCAGTAACTGGGTTGGTTGGGTTAGCTAGTTTGGTTGTCGCAGCTGTTCGGCTAATTTGAATTTGAATTGGTTGAATCACAGAAGTGCTTTTGATCCCTAGATGGCTTTTATTAATCATTTCTCCAGCTAGGCTTGTGGGTCGACAGCCTTGCTTTGAACGTCTGATTACACAGTAGACGGCTAGTGAATGGGTTAAGCTGTCAGGTAGCGGGCTGGCTAGATGGGTAACTAGCTATTTTAATTTGCAATTTCATGTCACTAACGCTAAATGTGTAAACATGTACAACATTAATATATGTTGTTCGAAGTATGTCACACAAAGTTGTCGGTTGTACCCGGAACCCATAACCCAACTGAACTAGTCATTTTACTGTCCTAGCAATGAAGCAGTTTTCGGGTTACTATCAGCCGTCCAGAAATCTTGAGCAACGTTTGCTTAAGTAACAACTGTTGTGTATGTGAATCATCATATTGTAGGGACAGTACAAGGCCAGTTTAGCCGGCCATGCACCTTAAAGTTACCTGGTTGGGTTGTGCAGGTGCACCCACATATGACCACGCCTCTCGGCATATAACGCAACAGCAGGGCTATATATGCCACGGACACACTATATGACTTTCAGAATCGTCAGATCACTGTAATGGTCACACTACACAATTGTTTGTCTTGAAATTGACGTTTCGCTACATGGGGCATCACGTACTACAAGACCTTTCACCATCCGACGAGTCTGTCTGGTCTGCAAACTACGGTTTTTCACGAAAACACGCGAGAATTAAAGTACTGGTTTTACTTTTGATCGTGTATGTATGTGTATGTATGTATGTATATATATATATATATGTGTGTGTGTGTAATATATAAAATCTGTGTGTGTGTATATATATATGAACGAATGTGTGTCTCCTCACTCCGTTGCAGCCGCACTCATAGCTAGTCATAACCTGGTTGCAGCATATAGAAGAATCTAGAGTACAGGATTTGGACTCGTCGTCATCAGGTCCAGATATTTAACATGCTAGATATTCTTAGGGGCTCTGCGAATGACCGGCCAGCCTCTCGAGTAGTGTCTTTGAATAAATTCACACACGGCTGCCGAGAGCCGATTTTCGAGACACGAAAGAACGCTCATTTGCCCCCGATCTGGAGTTTTTCTCTGCGACCTCCAAAACCGATCCTGAAAATCCGGGCGAAAATCGTGTGTGATCTTGGCATTAGTTGCTTGTAAAGCATCTGCTTTGTAGTACAATTGTCAGACGCGCGTTTCGTTAACATCAGACATACTAGCCTAATGACCTAACTCTAATGAGTGTAGGACCAATTTAATGTCTGCTGGGCCTTGTATGAAATCATGGGGGCTGCAGATTCCATACTGCCCAAAATTGTAATCTGCATGAAGGAATGTTTTTGGCCAGTGCCTTGGTAGTAAATACAAAGTGAAATTCCTGAGCTTAATTAGTGCACTCATTTGATGAGTAGAGCCTTTTCTACATATTCTGTATGATGCAGTGTGTGATTTGACCAGTGACATCATTTACAGGTTTATTTGATTAAGTAATTGTAAAGGTCAAAATGGTAATTTTTTACTGATTTGTTGTCAGTTCGGCCCAGTTAGGAGCTGCTGAGACTTGAATGAGATAAAGAGCCTCATTATCTGTAATAAGGCTGCAGTGAATTGAATGCGTCAAGTTAGGGGTATATGACTTCTGGTGTGTCAAGGTCATTTCGCATGACGAGTCATCAGAGGCTGCTTGTTTGACATGCTATTTTCAGAGTATTAAGCTCTGTGCATTCACTCCTGCACGTGATGAGTGTTTCTTCCTCAAGGTGATTTGTGTTCTGCATATATCAAATCTAGTGATCCACAACAATAAACATTCTTGGCTGGAACCGACACCAAAATTCATATTATACTTCTTTGAAAAGTTACTTTATTTATTACTGTTCAGCACAGGAGAGATGGGGAGGTGGTTAATCACTGCTATTGATGCTTATTGCCATTAAAATTTGAAAGGTATTAGACTTTAAGACTTTTGTTTTAGTAATATTTAAATTTCATCTTTCTAGGTGACAAGTTCACTTTTTTCCTCTTTCAACTGTAAAAGTGCTGTTTTTGATAACATTTTAAATGGTTGTACTTTTGGTGTATCCACCATCGAAACAAATCAATACCTCATATGCTATTCAGGAACCACAGAATGTAAATGTGCATTTGTGCATATGTAGCATGCATTCTAATGAAAGTGTCAGGGCTTACTTGCATGCATTTACAAGTAAGCAAACTCAGGCTTATCTTATGCTGCTGACATTAAGCAATGCTTACAAACTGTCCCAGTGCTTTGGCTCAGTAATTCACTATGGCAATGAACCTTTTTAGATAGTGTATGGTCTGATCACACAGGGGCACATTAACTGTAAGGTATCAACATTCTTAGAGCCGATGTTGCCCGCTCTGAAAATCCACCTGTTGAAGCGGCCTGGGTCACATTGCTTCTGGATCTCAGTTGTGTGTGGACATATATCTAAGTGTGACAAGAGTTTGCAGGCATACTACTTTACCATAAACCTGGTCACACTTTTTTCACTAGTCTTCTAACTCTAGTGCTAAATTATGCAATTTGCTTGATACCCAGAGTTGTGTGTTGTGCTTTTTTGTTTTACCTGTCTGTTGTGATTTCTCCATGAAAGAAAACATGAACATCAAGAACTGAGCAAGAACTCTTCTTGCATCTCAAGATTCACTTTATTATGAAGGAACTTTGGCTTGGGCATCCATACATACTTCAGAAGAAAACATTCCACATATGTTATATAAGATGCAATTTTTGCCATCTTAAAAAAAGTCTATAATAAAGACAAGCATAACCTGGGCCTTTGAATAAGTTTAAGAATATGACCTGATTCAGGCTTACTTGCTTATAGCTTGGCTTTTATTTTTATATACAAATTATATATATATATATATATAGATAGATAGATAGATATATATATATATATATATATATATATATATATATATATATATATATATATATATATATATATATATATATATATATATATATATATATATATATATATATATATATATAATGTCTGGCTTTTACAGTACTAGTGCATTATGGTTCCATGAGTGATTATATAAACAGATAAACAGAAATGCCCAATTTCTAGCCTTCTGGTGGGTGTTGGAGTTGTGGGTTAGAAGGAGCCTGTGGCCAACACCAGTTCAACCACACTGCTTAACCACTGTTAAATTATTCACTTAGTTGCCTCATTACTTCTTAAAGTATTGGAAAGTGTCTCATGCAGGCCAATTTATGACATTGGTCCAGCATGTTTGTGTTGTAGAAAGAGAAGAGATGACATTGCTGAACTAGTGTCAAGTTAGAACTTCCTCAACCGCTTGGTAGATATGGCTTGACTCTAGGACAGTGCCCTATTCAGTTCTATGGGACATGAGTTTCTGCTTTAGAGCTCCCATCAAACAGTGCAGTAGCAAAATCGAAACATAAAAAAAAGTCAAATTAGGTGTAAGTTTTGTACAAAACTTTCCAGCCTACGTGTAACAGGGCCAGTCTGTCAGGAGCAGGTCATGCGGTGGTAAGCTAAGTAGTAAATATTTGATGTTTTACAGCAGTAGTATAGCATTTAATATCTCACCTTAAAGTGTTAGAGCTCATTTGATCTTTAAACCTTCAACTGCTAACCTGCTGACAACTCATGACTGCCTCGTGTGGATGCAGCTCATTATCCTGTGTCGAGAGAGAGAGAGAGAGAGAGAGAGAGAGAGAGAGAGAATATTCCAGCTTTTTCCTTTCCTCTTCCCTTAGCAGTCTCTGCTGTGCCACCGCATGGCTGGTCACGTTCCCGTCTTTTGCGGTGACCGTGGAGACAGCCGTCGACATGTTGTTTTAGCTCAGTAGACAATAGGTTGCTGCTTCCTGTTGTGGAGAATGGCAGAGCGCTGCACGCCTCAGCACATTACATATCCTTCCTTGCTCTTCCCTGATCTTGAGCCGGTGCAGGACGCGAGGGGTTAGTGCTGAGCTAGCGGCCATCTTTGCCCCTTGCTCACATGTAGGGGGTCATAACGGCCGTTGAGCTTCCTGTGGGGCATTGGTAGTGATGAAGAGAATATGCAGTCAGCTTGTATAAAGGATGCACCAACTTATTTGCTCAAGATTAGAAGACCCCAGGGCATCCGCTTGCTTCTCTCATGTTACTTCGTGATTCGGCAGGGAGGTAGTGGTTACGCTGAAGATCTCAGAGCTATGCCAGTGTAACTGAGTACAGGCTGGTGGGGTGAAAGGTGCCTCAGCTGAAAGTGGCACACTGCCCCGGTTGTTTACTCGAACCGTGCTTTGTGTGTGGTGAGCAGCGGGCCACGCTCGCAGGTAAATGAAGCCTGCTGACTTACGAGAAGGGTGTGGAGCGGCCGTAGGCTTGTGTAACCAGTCCGTGTGTTTACAAAGGAACACTGCTTGCTGTTAGTTGAAGGGCACTGCTTTTTGAGACACGGGTCATTTTTATTATTATTATTATTTACTTTTTTTTTTTCCTTGCGTTTGTTTGATAGCAAATATCCCCATTTTGTTGACACTGAGTGCACCAGACTGCAGAGTGCCGGTCAGACCTTGTGTCCACACAGCCAATATTCTTGTGTTCTGAGAGAAATTCCTGCCAGGGTGAACTGTGCAGCCTGATCTGACAGAAGAGTGAGCTTTGCCAAGGAAGCCATCAGTCTGATAGGAGTCATGATTTTATAGTGAAGTTCTCCTTTCCTCATCAATTTTCCCTCCCTCTCTCTCTACGTGTGTTTGCTGACTCACTGTTTTTCAGTACTCCTCCTCAGCACTCCTCTTGGACTAGCAGTCCAAGAGTCCGTATAATATCTCCCTTTAGACAGGAGGCCGGGTTCTCTGTGCTCTCATGATTCTCCCATATGTATATTACACAACAGGAGTAAACAAGTTTTTGGTTTTCATTAACATGCAAAAACTTGATTAAGTCTTAATATGATTGCCAAACAGCTATACGGAAGCTTAAAAAAAAGTTATTGTTTGGTTTGAAGTTGATTGTGTGTGCCAGGAAAATCTGAGCCAGTGTCAATATTAAACCTAAAGAATTGCTCTCAAGAATTGCTCGTAATCACACCACTTGAATTCCAAGCTGGACTAAACCCCTGAGTGGTTAATCGAGGGAGGCTTTGGGATAAAACACCATCTATTAGGCCTTTTTTATTAAACAAAGATTCTTGGACTGTTGGGGAAATGCAGGCTTCCTGCTTTGTTCTTTTGTAGTATCCTGAGCTTTCCCAGAGAGTTTCTGAAGCTCATGTAAGATGGTCATCTCTGACGGGGGAAGAGTTGCTGTTTGGCAGTGTGTCTGTGGCAGAGCTGAAATATCCAGCAGTGCTGTGTTGGATATTCTCTCACCCCCCCAACCCCCCCCCCCCCCCCCCAGGGTGCAGGGAGCTTTCATTTTTCGTTTGATTCAATATTGTCTCTCTCCCTGGCCAGGATATCCTTAAAATGACAACACTTTGTTGGGTAGTGATGTATGTGATCGTCAGGGATGTGTTGGACTGCATGCCAGTCGGCAAAAGGGATCAGAAAATCAACCGCTTTTAGAGATGGTTTCACCATCATGCTTTAGCCATTTGCGGTTATTAATTCACAGTCCCCCTCTCCCTCTAGTGCACGTGATGGATTTGCCATGTGTTCACTTTCTGCTCATGTGACAGAATGTGGGTGTGGTGTATGGGTGTGTGCCCTCTGTTTTCTCTATTGATAAAAAATTGACCGGAGTTCTGTTGAGCTCTTCCTAGAAACCAGAGCACTGTTCTGTGTATTAGGATCAGGGTGCAGAGTCTGTTCTCTGGGAGATGGCGTGAGAGTGAAGCCTGTCCCTCAGCGCAGCCTGTGCTGCATTACGCTCGGCTGTGCTGGTGTTGAGACCCCTCAGTCAGAAATGATTACTTGTGTGGGCCGTGTGTCTTACCGTAGCTTGCGGACTGCAAACCGCACTTGGCGTGCGGGACGCAGAGCTCTGCACCTTTACGGAGCTTATGTCTCTCAGACCCGTTGGAGACGCAGTGAGTGCAGTTACGCCAGGATTTTAGCACTCTGCTACACTGTCACCTCTCAGTCCTGACATCTCCTGGCGCTGGTAGCCGGTAGCAGACAATTGAAAGCCCTGCTGCAGAGCTGTGCAGACGATGGTGGTGATTTATGAAAGCCCTGTATCGCCTGTTTGTTTTTTCTCCTTGTTGCTGCTGATCTATTTGATGTGATCTGAACGTAGGACCTACAGTATTAAACTGTACTCCCCTTTAGCCTTCACAAATGATGCAATTTCAGCATTAGCCAAACAGCTATGCAGTTAGTCTCCATAACTGTCATTAAATAAATTTTTAAATGATTTTTTTTACCTCCGTCATTCAGCTCATTCCTCATAGATTATATTTTGGAGCATTTTATATATATGGTTTTCTAAAGCATGAGAGTTGGATTGTTGGGTTTATGTGTAGTAAATGCAGTGGCAGGGTAGTTTAGCAGTGTAAGAGCTGAGGTGCCCTGCTTTACTCCGCTGTGCTGCCTCTGGCTCCGCCCTTTCTCCTCCACTGTGTTGCATCAGGCTCCATGTTGCTCTCCTACCGTGCACTTGGGCTGTCAGCTCCCATGGCTCAGACAGAGGAGTGGCATCTCCTGAAGCAGTTGGTGTGGTGATGCAAAGCCGGCGTCTTGCCCGGCTCCTGGTGGGCCCTCTGCCCGCCCTACATTCCCACCCACTCCTGCACACTTCGTTCAGTGTAGTTGCAATAGGTTGAACTTGGGGGCTTGTCTGTGCATTGGTGTGCTTAGAGTAATGCACTACACAGTGATACCACCTTCAGTCAGAAATGTGTTAAGCTACATGGTGCACCTTTTATAATGTAGTGCTACATCTGACGTGTGTTTTAAGATTGGAGATGATGATGGAAAAGTTTTATTCCAGATTAGTGTTTAGAACATGGCTTGTTTCTAATGTTTTAATGTGCTAAAACCAGATGTTGATATTCTCACTCACTCACCCACGCACACACACACCCCAGGTGTGTGGGATAACTGCCTGGTCATAGCGCTAATCTCTTCATAACATTCAGTGTGTTTTTACTGTTATTATTCTAGGTATAATAAAAATATTCACAGGATAAATTATTTTATGTGGGTTTTTGAATTAAATTGTAAAATATCCTTTGTCTGATCTTGATTAGTGCCTGCATTAGCTCTCCTTAATTGAGGCAAAGCCATTTTAATCCATATAGCTCTTGATTATCATAATAGTTAACAGTCAAAGAGGATTGACTGACATCTCATATTAAGTGGCAGAAATGTCTTTCTGTGTTTTCTTCCCTGGGCTAAAATGTTGCATATGTTGTGTCTTCAGCTTCAGAATTTGGGGATCAACCCGGCCAACATCGGGTTCAGCACCCTGACTATGGAGTCGGACAAATTCATCTGTGTCCGAGAGAAGGTGGGTGAACAGGCTCAGGTGGTGATCATCGACATGGCCGACCCAAACAGCCCCATCCGCCGGCCCATCTCCGCAGACAGCGCCATCATGAACCCTGCCAGCAAAGTCATCGCACTGAAAGGTAAACACCCCACCCTTTCCTCCGTTCCGTTTGGAGCGTTTTGAAAGGAACTGAATCATTTTATACAAGTGGAGATGCTCAGGTAGAGCTTCAGATATTTTCAATGCTGTTTTTTTTTTGTTGTTTAAAAAAACAAAAAATCCCTGTACATTCATTCTTGGTAGAATATCATTGATTTGCATATCACAGTGCCTCATCCATGTTTGCAGATGTAGTAGATATTCCTCCTTTTTCTTTATGAAATGATTTATTTCTTTGTTGACATTTGTGTACCATCATTTTCATATTTAGCCAGTTGTAGCATAGCTCCTTCTTTGATGATACTTTTGATGGCTTGATTTTTGGCCTGCGGCCATAATTGCTTTGTTTTTGTTTTCTTTTTTTTGTTAATGCTTTCTTATGTGTATGCAGACGGTGAGTGAACATTTAAGTACTCTGACTTGTGAAAGTTACAATCCTGTTTTTGCAATCAAAATTTAAGTTTTAGCTGCTGTTACTGCATGCACACTCTTAAATGACACATTTGTGTGTTGTGCAGGCAAGATTAATCTTTAATATTGAAATTTTCATGTAAGGAAAAATGGCTTTCGTATGATATGTGATGGTTCTTATGTTATAGTTCTTAAGAACTTTTATCTAATGGAAATTGGGATTTTTATCTTAAATCCCACACCATTCCACATAATGTATAATAGGCATTGTACAAATTTCTTGTCTACAATTCTCCAGCTCTTATCTACTCTAATAGCTCCCTGTTAGCAATTTAGTTTGGCAACTAAACCAAGACCATTGTTAAACAGGATTTGACTTTTGCAATATTCACAGTGTGAATGCGTTCTTCATATTGATTTTCTAAGACAAGTAATTAATAATTAATAAATGTCTGGGTTTCCCCCTCTTTTAAACATTTTCTCATACAAGTTTGCATTGCTTGCCAATTTGAGATCCATTCGTCACCTTCACAGAGTGTGCCTATCTACATGTATGCTAAAGTAGGCCACTCTGTTCGACTAGTTTATATGTGGGTAAATAAAGTTATATGGATTCAGGAAGCAGGTGCTTCTAGTACTCATAATAGAGGCCAGCTTCTTCCGAGCATAGAGCTAGTGTTCAACTACTTTATTTTAATTCTTATCTTTATTTTAACCATTTTTGTTGCCCAGTTTAGTGTGTCTGGTAAAGTTTAAATTGACTCCTAAAATTATTAAAATGAAACAGACACTTCTTACAGCCTTTGTGAAGTGTAGTTAAATGAATGACCCAGTAACAGGAACGTCACTGTCGATCAAGGCTTTTATTTTCTCTCATCATGTCACTGTCTGATGGTCATAATCTACTCAATAGATTATGAAGGTTCATTTTAATCTGGTACATCAGATTAGCCAGCAGTGCTTTGTGATTGACTGTGAAAATAAACCAGCATTAGAAGACCCATCACAGATGCAATAGCAGAATGTGGGCAGATTAGTTGTGATTTGATGTGCTATTTGTGGCCAGAGTTCTTTCATTAGCCTACTTCACAAGCATTACATCTGTTCAGATTGTGCCAATATGGGTCAGTCCTTCACAACTCCCTCAACCTAGTTAAATTGTCTGCAGGTAATGCCCTGTGTAATATAAAAGACATGCTTTTTAAATGCGCCAGCATCGCCCTGTTACTCGGGATGGTGCTGGTTGCAGACTGACACCCCCCCCCCCCCCCACTAACCTACTGTGCTTGTTCTCTCCTTGCCCTGTGCTCGACAGAGGCAATCTTATTTAATCATCAGGTGACAGTGGAATCATATTCTCATGCGTCTAAAACACGTTAATCTGCTGTAACCAATGAAAGCTAATGCAGGATTTTTACCCTACTGTGCTTTAATTTATAATTTTCCTCGGCTTATTCATGGGTTGGATGCATCTGCACCTCTGCGGAAAACACGCTCTGTTTTGTGATTTTCCACTCCTGCTTCCCAATTTTTTAGAATTGCATTGGCCAGTTTATACGGCCACATGGATCATGTTTATAACTTACTACTTCTGACTAAATGTCTGTATATCTGTTTAAATAGTCTGTTGGAATTTACTAGTTAACAGACTTCCCTTTATCCTTTAAACAAATAAGCTTGTCTCACAGTGTGGTCATTAAAGTGAAATCAGTCATGTGACCACCTGCTCTTGCCAAAATTAGAGTGGAGCCCTTCAGTTATCCCAGAACATCCTTGCTGTATTCCTGTAAAATGTAATCTACATGAATGCAGCCGAAGGAGGGATTATGGGATTATCAGTCATCTTTTCCACATTGCTTTGTCTTTCCTGTCTTCGCTTCGTCTCTATCTAACCGCTGTGCAGCTTCTAGCTCATGGCACACATGCCTGATGCCATGGCTATCAAAAACCTTTACTTGATGACGATCAAGTGGAATTAGCTATCTTAATTTTACTATTTGTGTGTGTGTGTGTGTGTGTGTGTGTGTGTGTGTGTGTGTGTGTGTGTGTGCGCGCACGCGTGCGTGTATGCCAATTGTCAGACCTGTATTGAACTCTTGCATGTCTTATTCACTCCATTATAGCTTCGAAAACCCTTCAGATCTTTAACATTGAAATGAAGAGTAAGATGAAGGCACACACCATGACTGATGATGTCACCTTCTGGAAGTGGATCTCCCTCAACACAGTTGCCTTGGTGACCGATAACGCCGTCTACCATTGGAGCATGGAGGGAGATTCGCAGCCAGTAAAAGTGTTTGACCGCCACTCCAGCCTAGCAGGCTGTCAAATCATCAACTATCGCACTGACGCCAAGCAGAAGTGGCTACTCCTTATCGGCATCTCTGCCCAGGTGCCTCGGTCGTTTTGTTATGAAATATGTGAATTTGTCTGTTTGAATTATTCAGTGTCTAAATGTTAATGCAGGTGCATACGCGAGAGCTTACCTTGCATGATGGCGTGTGTTGGAATCATGTATAAGCATGTTCTCATGTACTGGAAGCTTGTTCAAGCAGAAACTTAATATTAAGTGCCTCATTGTGTCAAAAGCTGCCTCAATGAAATGGGTTCACCGTCGCTGAAGTGTTTTGTATTGGCAGCAAAACCGAGTGGTAGGGGCTATGCAGCTGTACTCCGTGGACAGGAAGGTCTCTCAGCCCATCGAGGGCCACGCGGCCAGCTTCGCCCAGTTCAAGATGGACGGAAACACAGAGGAGTCGACCCTGTTTTGCTTCGCCGTGCGGGGCCAGGCCGGAGGAAAGGCATGTCTGCACCTGTCCAACTTTACACTGGGGACCCAATTTAATCACCAACATGTGCTACACTTCATGCGTGCTACGTGGCACTGACAGCTCTTCAGTGTTTGTTAGCAGCACTCTGATGCTGGTTACTCTGAGTTAGGTAACAGTAACCCAGTGTAACATTGGTTTTGCCATTTGGTTAACTGTCACAAAATTACATTCAATGACATGTTTGAGACTTAAGCGCATTTGGAGAACTTGGTTAAGTACAGCACTTTATTAGCATACACAGCACAGACTGTGTAAGACCAGTTTGTCTCCTTACCATCACCTTTCACTGCGTTTTACACAGAAAACATGTAAGCACTATTATGATCACAGAATAGCATGTGCTGTTGCAATGATGTCTTTATTGTTGTGATTTTAGCTCCACATCATTGAGGTGGGGACTCCACCAACTGGTAACCAGCCTTTTCCAAAGAAAGCCGTGGATGTATTCTTCCCTCCTGAAGCTCAGAATGATTTCCCTGTGGCCATGCAGGTGTGTGCTGGGATGGGTTGGTGTATGTGCTGTATGGGGGTGGGCTTTGGGATTTCACACAAGGCAAAGTTGCTTTAGTGTACTGTGGGGGAGAAACAGGTCTTCACAAGTGTACTGAGCGCCCATAGAAGTAAACACAATACAGGCCATTTAAATATTTTTATGAGAATCATTGTAAAGATGAATGAATTTGTCAACAAATCATTCAGGAGTAATATTCAGTGGTTGAGTTGATGTGCGTTTCCTCTTTTTAACAGATCAGCCCAAAACAGGATGTTGTGTTCCTTATTACCAAGTATGGCTACATCCACCTGTACGACCTGGAGACAGGAACATGTATCTACATGAACCGAATCAGTGGGGAGACCATTTTTGTTACAGCACCTCACGAGGCCACTTCCGGGATCATTGGTGTCAACAGGAAAGGACAGGTATGCGTTTGGTGTAACTCGAGCATAATGCATTCTCTGCCTGAGGAATCTGTGCAGACCATTTGAGTGAGCCTGTTACATGCAGCCAGTTAGGATTTAGCCAAGCTGTAAGAGTTGTGTTGTTCCCTTGGTGAGAAAATACTTCCTTCCTGGTTCTTGCTCAAGGTTGTTATAGTTTATATAGGAGGTCACTTTGAAAGAGCCTATGAATGGGACACTGTGTGTGTGTGTCTGGTGTTAGTTTATTATAAATCTTCCAACACAATCCAGTTTTGTAGAGGAATGTTTACGCTTACTGTCTAACTGCCCCACTCTGCTTGCTTATACTAATGACAGAAAAAGGGCCTGCAAAGCTTTAATGTGTTTGGAAAGCTAATGGGGCTATATCATACCTTGGTATTTATGCTTAATACCTCGATAGCGATATGAATGACTGACTGATTATGGTTTTACAATTGATGCTTAAAGTGATGGTTAAACATAGTGTCATTATTTTATAACAAGTTAATTTACCAAATGCAAATGCGTTCCAGAATATTGTATTAAGCATAGTAACAGAACATGCACTGTTAGTTTACAATAAGTATAATAAATAAAAAATAAAATAAAATAAAAATCAGAAAAGATTTCTTTCTGCGCTTCTCATGCTTTTTCTACAGCTGTGAGGAAAAGTGGCCCACTGGCTTAACACGACGGCCTGTGTGAGACATGGCTCATGCAATCACCTTTCACTGCGCTTTATACAGAAAACATACACAAAGTAAACCCCATTATGCATATTAGTTTAAACTGAAATACTGTACTATTTTTTTTAGTTCCCTGAGCAGATTCTCTTGAACTGTCCACTAAATAAGGATTTGGTTTGACCTATTTAGTTGATTAATTTCTGCTTTCCAGTAATTCTTAGTTCAAATGAACCCACTCAGGAAAATGACTAAGACTTCTCAGCATAAAGTGCTGAAAAGCAAGTTTGGCCATGACTACAAGTTGGGCCGTGATCATGCACAGCAATATCAAACCACAGATTTAAAGGTGCAACAAGTAATTTTTATCACCAAAAGGTAGCAAACAATATTTATTAAATTGCTTTATTATTTTTTACTTTTTTTTCCTCTCTATAAAGTGCAGATCTCTTAAGAGGATCTAATTACTTTTTAGTCCTAAAATGAGTCAGTTTGTGGTCCATAGAGCAAGTCCCCCACATAGAGGCGAACATGTTTAAAATAAATTTAGTACAGAATCTATTAAATATCCAGGTCGCTGGTGTCAGTATAATGGTTTCATAATGTGAAGTTATCCATGGAAAAATTACTTATTGCTCCTTTTAAGATGTAACTAAATTTTTGCTAATTTTTATATCATGTAACCCACATTTATGTACATGTAGTTTAGTTAAAGCATTATATAAACATAACTTATACTTTTTAAGAAAGCAAACTGTAGCCTACCAATTGCCAGATGTACCCTGGTTTCAAAGTATTGAAGAAGAACCATTTATTTACAGGGAGTACCTTCATTATGTTGGCTATGTTATCTGTTGCAACACAGACCTTCTGCTCCTCACATAAGCCGCATGCAGGCTAACATTTCTTTTATCCCACGTGCCCTGTTCTCCCTGTGTGCTTAATTTGCACTGCTGTCATTTTTTGCACTCAATTCTACTGTTTATTTCCTTACTCACTGTTCTTTACCCCCCGGTTAAGAAAGAAAATGTAATACATTGCCAGCCACATTTACTGCCAAGGCACTTTTATTTTTATACTGCTTTTCATACACAGTGGCAATTCAAAGTGCATTACGTGAGACAGAAGAATAATTAAGCTTATTATATCCCAAGACCCATAACCTTGGGAATGTCTTTGGGAATGTCTCAAAAAAAAAAAACTTAGAAATACAATTTATTCAAATATAGTTGCTAAAGTTGTTTAAAGAAGTCAAACGAAAAATGAAAGAGATAACAATACATTAATAATTGGAAGTAATAAAAATAATACATAAAATAAAAATGCCCTGTAGTGCTTAGACATTAAAAGGGTATTTGGAAGGCAAATACCCAAGCATACTTGCTCATCCAGTGGTTCCCTCAGCTGGAAGTAGGACCTAAGATTGACAGACAGGTGTCCCTAAAGCTGCACCCTTTACAACCACTGCATTCATCTCTGCCAAGCGATATTGTGGTGGTGCATTGAAATGGCTCCTTGCACCCTGGTCCGCTAAACCGTGTGTGTGTGTCACATTTACGTCTGTGTGAGACAGAGGTTAGAGAAGCTCAGTGTATCTCAGGTGAAACCTAGGAAAGCTGCTTGTGAGGGACATTTCTCTGACACATCTGTGTGTGATCTGGAGATAATCGTGTGTTTGCTTTGACAGGCAAATCAGTGGCACATCTGCAACCACATTCATTCTCTCCTTCAGCTCCAAAGTCCGTTACAGACTGTAATTTTGCAGCCAGGCCAGAGTTGAAGCCTGAATAGTTTAGTGGGTGACGATCCATGTATCGTCAGACCTCCCATACAGCGGACTGAAGTTGGAGTATACACCTGCTTTTGTCACGCGGGGGGCTGCGGACCGCTGTGTTGCTGCTGTTTGTGGTGGTCTTCTCTTCCAGGCACTGTTTGTGTGCGAGCTGCGGGGGACTGTTTCTGTGACTTTAAGTGGTATTTAGTTTAAGTGTTAGGTTGGATTGTTTAATTACTGTTTTGCCTAAGGCATCTAGGATAACCCAGTTATGATGTGAAGTTGAGCATCTCTTGAACTGATTTATATGGCCTTTCCTTCTGGTTTTAGCAACTCATTTGCTAGCGCCTGGGTCTGGCCACCTACTGGCTTCTTTCAGCCACTCCTTCCTTCATCCCAGTTCCTCACATTCCTAATTCGTCTCTGACAAGCCGGTTCCACCCTAGGCAGGATGGAGGAAAAACTGCTTCCAGGATGTACCTAGACACGTGTGAGATCCATGACCTGGAACCAAAGGAATCCCTGTAAATAGCTGCTGCTGTAGAGCGGAGGGATTTGAAGAGAGAGCGGAGCATGTGGGAGAGGAAATGGTGCCAGATATCATGTGATTCTGCTGTGGGTGGCTTTGCCTTGTGGCCTCAATCTTTTCAACATGATGTAGGAGGAGCCTGATGTCCTCTCTCAGCCAATCATGTTTTTGCAAAGCCAGAAAGCATCACTGGGCTGTGTGACGATATCATTTTCTGTTCGGTTTCCCCCTGTAGACTCGAGCCAAGCCAAGCATATTACAATCCTTCTGAGCTTCTATCACACACACACTCATTCAGCATTGTGCTCTGTCAGATCCTTGGCCACACTTCATGTTTATTGCACATTAAGCCATTGTCCATTAAGGTTCCAATTAATAATTTGCCTATGTCTGGATTTCTGATATCTGTGAATTATTCAAATGTAAATAATGTCTCAACCAGCAGGGGAGAGGATGTTGAACAAAATAATTATTTGCTTAATGAGTTCTATCTTTATATATAATGACATGTATTATGCTTAGGTCACACCCAAGCCTGCCTGAGATCTGGGATATTAAGGAAAGTTAGTGACTGAGTGAGACATAATCGGACTGGTAGCTACTGGAGCCTACACCTACCCACCCCCCCTTAGCCACCATCCATCCTGTTTCCCATCTTTCACCTTCCTCTTTTGTATTCCTGCTGCTCCATTCCTCCCTCCGTCCTGCTGTCACTCCTCTTTGTGCTGTTAAGATGATGGTGGTGAAAAGCTCTATTTTTGCTCCTGTGAGCTGACCCGTATTTTATTGGGGGTGGGTTGGAGGTGCAGAGGGGGTGGCGCTCATGGAGGAGGAACAGCTGTAGACATGACGTGTTCCTGTTGATCTAGATTTGTTTCAACATTCGTGCGCACGCATGCACACACACACCACACACACACACACACTCTATGGGTGCACAGTCACATGCCGGCTGCCTCAGTACGTTAGGTCAGGATAAAGAGCTGTCGTGTTAGGCAGGCTGGATCTCCTCATGGGCATTATCTTCCAGGTCATCTGAAGTCGAATGCTGAACTTTACAGGAGCGTTAAAGGCCTCTGCTCGCTGGGTAACATCTTCACCACGTAAAGCACTGTCGATTCGATTTTAGATAAAATCCCCCACCTGGTCATAAAGAAATAATTTCCTAATTGTATTTTCATGAAAAGCGTTGCACTCCCAGACTGATTAGAAAAACCCCGAACAATGGCTCTGAATGAGCTTTTGAATAAAGCACATTCTTTTATATGACTGACCTTGGTAGCATAAATTAATTTGTGATGTCACTAATTTAACATCTGCTGGGCAAAATGACTCCAGTGTTGCGTCAAGGCACAGAGACTAGGCCATCCTTTAGATATAGACTTCCACAAAATGCGGTGTGATTGGTGGATGCAGGAGTGGAAGTCGTGTTGTGGGAACCTCGATGCCCATATCTTCTCACTGTTGTGTTTGGATAATCTCCCACGAATGAGACATGCACACATACCCAATCTTCAGCAGTAACTTGAGAAGACGCTGTGTCTCTAAAACAACAATCTTGGATAAGCCATTGTCTTGTGTGTTTTCACTCTTTTTAGCCGGTCATCAGAAAGCTTGAAGGTGTTTGCCAATGGTTAAATAGTCTCGAGTTGTTTTCGTACTTGAAAGTCAGCTGATTCTGCACTCACCTGAGCCATCATCTGTCAAGAAACTTACCAAAATGTTTATAGGTGAAATGTAGAATATACACAAAGTTTTGATACTTTACCTGGCACCAAGTGATATTTGCACAAGGGTAAAACTTAAGACCTTCCAAGGTATTTGCTTAAACAGTTTCTCTGGTTGGGGGAAATGTAAGGTTATTTAGTATGAACTGGCACATCAAAGATTAATTTGTGTCTGTGTGTTGGTTTACATGCTGATGCTCTTGGTCCTTTCTTCATTTCTGTGCATAAATGTTAATTTCTAATTTTTATTTCTTCATTGTTTGTAAACCGAAATCTAGAATACATTAGTTATATTTAGTCACTCAAACTGTGAGAGATGTTTGTTCTTTTTTATGAGTCAGGGGTATTGACACAGAAGCATGGGATTATAGCGCCATGGTTTAGAAAGAACGACGGCGCACTTATGAGCAGTATAGTCCACTCAGTATAGTCCACTATGAGGGTTGTTACAGCAGCAGACTTTGAAATATCTAAATGAGTGAAGTGGTATGTAAAGTATGATATGAATGTGTGAAGTTTTTATTTTTGTGAATGATGTGGGGGAAAAAAAAACCCTCATAATTTGTATTGCAATTCAAGTGTGTGCCTGCGCACATGTGTCCTGCAGGTGCTGTCGGTGTGCGTGGAGGAGGAGAACATCATCCCCTACATCACCAATGTTCTGCAGAACCCCGACCTGGCCCTACGCATGGCTGTGAGAAATAACTTGGCCGGCGCAGAGGAGCTGTTCGCCCGCAAATTCAACAACCTGTTCGCTGCAGGCAACTACTCAGAGGCAGCCAAAGTAGCTGCTAACGCACCTAAGGTGAGCAGAGACTGGGGACCGGGGAGAGCAGCAGGGGGACGGAGAGAAAAAGACATTGAGATGAAAAGGATTGTGGGAATTGTCAGTCATCTTTACTGAACACCGTGCTCTGACGAGAGCATTGAACCATTCCTTTTATATGTATGCCTGTGATGTGTCTGTGTGTGACGGCACTTTTTCCCCTCTCATTCCTGCGTGTTCCAGGGCATTCTGAGGACTCCAGACACCATCCGCCGCTTCCAGAGCGTGCCGGCCCAGCCAGGCCAGACCTCCCCGCTGCTGCAGTACTTCGGCATCCTGCTGGACCAGGGCCAGCTCAACAAGTTTGAGTCCCTGGAGCTCTGCAGGCCGGTACTGCAGCAGGGCCGCAAACAGCTGCTGGAGAAGTGGCTCAAAGAGGACAAGGTGTGTGTGGGGTGTGTGTGTGTGTGGGGGGGGGGGGGGGGTGTCAGATTTAAATGCTTCAAATTCCATGTGGGATAAACAATGTTAAATTGGGTTTTTAGAGACCAATATCAACCCTTCACTTCTGATGACAGATTTTACCTCTTCAAAGGCAGCACAAGCCAATGGGAGCTCCTACTGAGTTTAAATAATTTCCCATAGATTTCCACCCCAGTTTTCTGCTGTTAAAAAATAATAAGAAGGTGAAAACATAAAAAACCAAGACCTTACAGAAGATCCATGGTTTTAATACCATCACGGTTGGCCTCTCCCTGGCATCTCTGTCTCCTTGGTTTAGCCTGTTCGTGTGTTTCTGAATTTACATGTGTAAATGTCAAATAGTTAACCATCATTTTTGTTTTTAATAAATGCTATATGTCAGTAGTAAGCATATGATAATTAACATTCTCCTCGGATATATGTTGTACTATCTTTTTAATGTTTTATTGTGTGAGGGGAGAGAGCAAGAGAAATAAATTTGTAGTGTAGATTAGGATCAGCGCACACCCTGCTGAGAAGCTTTTCCTGTGTGTGTGTGTGTGTGTGTGAGTGTGAGAGTGAGAGTAGCTGGGCCTAGTGTGTTGGAGAAGGACACTCTGTACAGAAGCGGCTATGGCTGGGTTTGTTATCTAAGATGTTTGGGATGTTTTACATGTGAGGTAATGTTTGTTCAGGGATTGTTTGGGTTTTTCCACTTTAAAGGCTTAAAATGGGTAGAGTCATGGCCAGTCTTGGAGCTCCTCAGCCTTGACAAACACCAACCCAAGTCCAGGGGCAAATACAGTGATTTATCCACAATGCACAATACTGGAGAACAAGATCCCAGTGTCGCCTGTTGTTTTTTGTGAGCAAATGAAGAATCTCTGATGTAAATTAAAATGGGTTACTGGCAATAAATTGTGTGTATGTACACGCAGCTGGAATGCTCTGAGGAACTGGGAGACCTTGTGAAGTCCGTTGACCCCACCCTGGCCCTGAGTGTGTACCTCAGGGCCAACGTCCCCAACAAAGTGATCCAGTGCTTTGCTGAAACGGGCCAGTTCCCCAAGATCGTGCTGTACGCCAAGAAGGTAAGACTTCCTTCTGTTCTGGAGATAAAGATGATTGATCGCGTATTTCCACTTCAGGGCAGTCGTGGACATATTCATCTAATCTGTTTGAAAGCATTCTCCGCACTGCAGCTGACGATGTGCTGGGCCGCGTTGCTCTTCCTTAGGTGGGCTACACTCCAGACTGGATCTTCCTTCTGAGGAACGTGATGCGCATCAGTGCTGATCAGGGCCTGCAGTTCGCCCAGATGCTGGTGCAGGACGAGGAGCCGCTGGCCGACATTACCCAGGTGAGGAAGAGGAGCAAGTAAGCTCATGAAGGAACAGAAAGGGAACATGGGATGGGTGTATGCCTTTGTTGAGGGGTCGAAATGTCTCCAACCCTCTGACCTCTGATCTGTGCCTTGTGCTTTTGCTTCAGATTGTGGATGTGTTTATGGAGTACAACCTGATTCAGCAGTGCACCTCCTTCCTTCTGGATGCCCTGAAAAACAACCGACCCTCTGAGGGACCTCTGCAGACCCGCCTGCTGGAGATGAACCTCATGCATGCGCCTCAGGTGCGCACGCACACACACACACGCACACACACGCATACACACACACGCATACACACACTTGCATGCATACACATGCGCACATGGTCACAGTTCAATGTGGAATGTCCAAAATCAAAAGTACATGCCCTGTTCTCCGAGGTGGAGCACGCATTTGCCATCATCACCTGTAAAAGTGTGTGTGCTCTGCCCAGGTCGCTGATGCCATCCTAGGGAATCAGATGTTCACTAATTATGACCGTGCCCACATCGCCCAGCTGTGTGAGAAAGCTGGCCTGCTTCAGAGAGCCCTGGAGCACTACACAGACTTGTATGACATCAAACGGGCTGTCGTTCACACACACCTGCTCAACCCAGAGGTACACATCCCCGCCCGCACAGTTACGCACGCCTTTTATTTTTATACTGTGAAATGAAAAATGTGAAAGAATCAAGTGTGAGAGGGTCAATAAACTTGACACATCCAAAATGTGTAAACATTGTGTCTAGTGCTACTTGAACTCAAAACCAATATTCTCTCTCTCTCTCTCTCTCTCTCCCTCCCTCCCTCCAGTGGCTTGTGAACTTCTTTGGCTCTCTGTCTGTGGAGGACTCTCTGGAGTGTTTGAGAGCCATGCTCTCTGCCAACATCAGGCAGAACCTCCAGATTTGCGTCCAGGTAGCCTCCAAGTATCATGAGCAGCTCTCCACCCAGGCTCTCACAGAGCTCTTCGAGTCCTTCAAGAGCTTTGAGGGTAAGCGCACAGGTGTTATTTGGAGAACTCCTTTTATATTTTTAATGAAACTTCCATTAGCGCACCTTTCTAAAGCAAATGGATGATTTTTTGTTTGCAGTCTGTTTAATTTACATGATGAAAGTATTTCAATATTCAAAGTAGCTTTTTTTGGCACGACTGTTATGAGAACAATATTGCCAAAGCATTATAAGAGAAAAATGAACAAAAAAAATACCAAAAAGCAAGTACAAAATGGGTGACAACACTAAATAGAAATCATTTTAAATAAAAGTTGTCAACATTTACAAAAAGATATTTCCAAAATGTATACGTGCACTTTATAAATGTACTTATATATAGTGTATACACACACCTCTCAGGCGGTGATACCCACTGTGCAGCGAGGGGGGATATGTCCCTCTCCTAGAATTATTTGCAATTTCTCCAGTTCTGTGAGTGTTTCATAGTTTGAAATCAGCCCTTTAGATCTGTTTGTGAAAGATTTGTCATTCTTTTTTCATGCTATAATCGTGGTCACCTGAAGCTCAGCTGATCTGCCAGAACAAGCATGCTAGTTGCTCTCTCTCTGGCTGCTCAGAGTGGCAGGCTTCTCCTCCAGCAGGTCCGAGAGAGAGCAGAGTTAGACCTTGCCTTCAGGGTGATCGTCCTCCTCCTCTGTGCTCTCTCACCTTTAGTGTTTAACTAAGGAGGATGGTTGCCTGGGCAACCAGGGCAGGCACCGTTTCGGGCCTTGAAACCATGAACATGTCTGTCGGTTATCAGAGATGTCTCTTAATAGTGTGATGATGACCCGACTACATGTAATTGACTTCTCAGGTCTCTTCTACTTCCTGGGCTCTATCGTGAACTTCAGTCAGGACCCGGAGGTGCACTTCAAGTACATCCAGGCGGCCTGCAAGACAGGCCAGATCAAGGAGGTGGAGCGTATCTGTAGAGAGAGCAACTGTTACGACCCCGAGCGCGTGAAGAACTTCCTGAAGGTAGGACCCCCCCCCCCCCCCCCGGTTGACCTACAACCCTGCACAGATACATGTGGTGTCCCCTTGCTTTCCTCGGCCCTCTTTCCTTCTCGTATGTGGTTTTGGTCATGACCTCTTCCTCTAACGTGACCTTTGTGTGTGCTGGGAGCTCTTATGTGGGTCTCTTAGACTTGCTCTCTTTCGGTTTCTGCCCATGTACTTAAGGTTATCCTCTCTTAAAAGAAATTATTTCCTTTCATACTCACTTACAGCCATGTTTGGTTTATAATAGTGTATCCCCAATCTGATATCATGTCAATGTAAGGCATGCAATGGTACAGTAATACTTGAGATTTTTTTAAATCTCTTACCAATGACCCCCAGTTGATTAGCTAGCTAGTGTTAGCCTGTAGCCAGGAGGAAGTTAACATGAATTTAAAATTTCTTGGTGTTGGTTATTGTCTCTCTTGCTTTTTGTCTGTATCTTTGCAGAACATATAGCAGCTAAAGGTTCCACAAGTACAATTTTTTTTTTCTTGTCATTTCACAATTGTTCCCAGTGGTTAGAGTATTACTGTTAGTACTGGAATTGATATGATTGAGGGGTATGGGGATGTGGGTGGGTGGCAGTGGTTAGTTGATGGTGATCCCCTGCTCTCTCTGAAATGGAGCATGGGTGCTTTTATTCTGGAGGACAGGCTCATGTTGTTCGTGGTTTGTTGGCTATATTTTAAAAATATATATATTTTAAAAACCCTATTAATGAAGACTCATCTAATTTCAGTGTAGATTAAAATAGGACTGTGTGGCATTAAATTTTAGGTTTTGGTCGATTTGTTTACAAGTCTTTGTAAATGTTTTCACTGTTGTATATATTTTCCCAGTCTCTGTGAATGTGTATGAATTCCCCAGGGCTCTCCTTGTGCCATTGGGTACACAGCCCCAGTCTCTTAATCCTGGTTTTAATGGCAGTTGCTGTGGTTTTTTGTGCTTTTGTCTTACTCCATTTAGCCAACAGAGGGCGATCCAACACTTGCCATTCAAAGCCTGAGAGGCACCTTGATGGGTTTTAATTTAGTTCGTCTGCCCTATTTTATGTCTGTTCTAATCTAATCTGTACGCTCAGAGGCATTTTATCTGTGGTGGACTACCTGTCCTAACCTTTTGAAATAAGACACATTTCATGTGTTTCGGAAAATCTTTGTTGCTTTTTTTAATTAAATTTTCCAGGAATCATTTTGGCAGGTTGTATACAGTTAGATAATACGTCACATTTTCCATGGTTCTGATTGAATTTATTGGCAGTTCTAATCTATAATACAGATCTGTGCAGAATGCTCTTAAACTAGATCATATTCTTTTAGAAGTGAACTTAAATTCACAAATTTGTCAACATAAAATTATATAAATCTTTTTAGGCTTTTAAAAAAATCAATTACATGATATTTGAAGATCTTAATATATAAGATTCCCTCATTGAGTCCACGGCAGCTTATAGACTGCAGTCCCTGTGAAAATTCTCTGGGGGTGTGATGTAACCCCCCTGTTTCCTGCTTGTTTGATGGACAGGAGGCCAAACTCACCGACCAGCTGCCCCTCATTATCGTGTGCGACCGCTTTGACTTCGTCCATGACCTGGTGCTCTACCTGTACCGCAACAACCTCCAGAAATACATCGAGATCTATGTGCAGAAGGTGAGGACCTCCGGTCGTCTTTTTGAAACAGCCTTCTGTTTTTGCTTTGATGTGGGTGGGTGTGATTCTGACCATCCGCGTGTTCTCTGCAGGTGAACCCCAGCCGCCTGCCGGTGGTGATTGGTGGGCTGCTGGATGTCGACTGCTCTGAGGATGTCATTAAGAACCTCATCCTAGTGGTGAGGGGCCAGTTCTCCACTGATGAGCTGGTGGCTGAAGTGGAGAAGAGGAACAGGTACACGCGAGACCTCCTCTTCACTCTTTTGCTAAGGGTGTTTTTGGCACTGTGCCTATATCTGTGTGGATTATACAGCAGTTTTACACAACTTGGGTTTAAGATAATAAGTGAATCAGTCGCCCATGACAGAGCGATTTTGTTGTTCTCCAGTGATATGTTAAATTACAGCAATTGAATCCTAGCTTCTCGCAAGCTTACAGCCTCAAAGTTCTGTAAAACAATTTTGAATTAGAATTTTTATGTGCTTGAGTGTTGGCGTTAAACAAATACTGAAGGGTTGTCATAGTTCAGCAATAGCATGAACCAAATCAATCTTTATTGAGAGACTAGCAGACCAGCAGCTGTGTACGTGTCCTGTCTCCCCTCCAGACTGAAGCTGCTTCTGCCCTGGCTGGAGGCTCGCATTCACGAAGGTTGTGAAGAGCCTGCTACCCACAATGCTCTGGCGAAGATCTACATCGACAGCAACAACAACCCAGAGCGCTTCCTACGGGAGAACCCCTACTACGACAGTCGTGTGGTGGGGAAGTACTGTGAGAAGAGAGACCCCCACCTGGCCTGCGTGGCTTACGAGAGAGGCCAGTGTGACCAGGAGCTCATCCATGTAAGCGTCCATGCAACGGACTATGTAGATGCCGTTTGGTGGGGGGGGGGGGGTTGTTCTTTGCAGTCTTACGACGTTTGTTTGTTTTTGCAGGTGTGCAATGAGAACTCCTTGTTTAAGAGTCTGTCTCGTTACCTGGTGCGACGTCGTGACCCAGAGCTCTGGGCCAGTGTGCTGCAAGAGACCAACCCATACAGAAGACCCCTCATCGACCAGGTACAGAAATATCAGATCTAACCCACCAAACAGTTCATTTGACAAAAACCATTTAAGATGTAATACTTAAATTCCAAAAGTTGTTCTTCATCTGTGTGTGTTCTCCTTTTCTGCTATCTAAATCATGGAAGAACTGATTCTTCAAATTTAAAAAACTTTTTTTTTTTTTTTGTATTTTTAGCATTTAAAAGCACCAGCTTGACAGTGATTTTGATGCCTGTTCCAGGTGGTGCAGACTGCACTGTCGGAAACCCAGGATCCTGAGGAGGTGTCCGTCACAGTCAAGGCCTTCATGACGGCTGACCTGCCCAATGAACTCATTGAGCTTCTAGAGAAAATAGTCCTGGACAACTCTGTATTCAGTGAACACAGGTTCATGCCAGTCCTACCTGCAGCCACCCTGTGTTTCTGGGACTCCTCTGTGTCAGTCAGTAATCCATGCCTTATCCCGTTCCCAGGAACCTCCAGAACTTGCTGATTTTGACGGCAATCAAAGCAGACCGGACACGGGTCATGGAGTACATTAACCGCTTGGACAACTACGATGCTCCGGACATTGCCAACATCGCCATTAGCAGCGAGCTCTTCGAGGAGGCTTTCGCCATCTTCAGGAAGTTTGATGTCAACACCTCAGCAATCCAGGTTTGGAAAAATATATGCACTCCACTTTGTTCTTTCTTTCTTCCTTTCTTTTTTTAATACACTGGATTAGATGTGATGGGTTAATAATTTCTTACACTGGCATTAATCACAATATTACATAGTCAGTGGTGCAATACACTTCAAATTTCATCTAACCCTTTATTCATCTGTTTCTCTTATTGTCATGCTATAGGGATCAACAAAGTATAATTCATTATTTATTATAATCTGTGTAAGCACTCTTCGCACTCTTCCTGCAGGTTCTAATTGAGCACATCGGGAATCTGGACCGGGCCTATGAGTTTGCCGAGCGCTGCAACGAGCCGGCGGTCTGGAGCCAGCTGGCCAAGGCTCAGCTGCAGAAGGGCCTGGTGAAGGAGGCCATCGACTCTTACATCAAGGCGGATGACCCGTCAGCCTACATGGAGGTGGTCCAGGCCGCGGACCAGAGCGGTAAGGTCCACCTCATAACACAAATGCCTTGGAGTGTAGATCCGTAGGGATCTTCATGCCTGATACTTGTGAAGCTCCAGGCCAGAAATGTACATTTGAAGGGATTAAGAGACACTGTGCCCTGTAAAAGATGAAATCCTGGTTCAGGAATCCGGTACTTAAAAGATTTTAGTGATGTTTTGGGCGTGTTCCCGGCTGAGCGCGGCAAGTGTGTTATAAATGCCGCTGTTGCCAGGTAACTGGGAGGACCTGGTGAAGTTCTTGCAGATGGCGCGTAAAAAGGCCAGAGAGTCCTACGTGGAGACGGAGCTGATCTTTGCTCTGGCTAAAACCAACCGGCTGGCAGAACTGGAAGAGTTCATCAACGGCCCCAATAACGCTCACATCCAGCAGGTGATCCAGCAGCTCTCATCACTTGAAACACTGCACTGTTCTTCATGAGATGAAGAAACTAAAAAAAAAAGAATTGCACTTATTGTAAATAGAAACTACGGAAGCTTTATGGTGTGTAAGCAGAACTGGTTATGAATTAGCTGTCCATTTTTGATATGAAAAACAAAACATTTTCTAAAGAAAAAATGTACAGTTGCAGAGGAAGCTTAAATTTTGTACTTTATTTGTAGAGGTGTCCTGATGCTGAAGTTTACCTCTAAAGTATTACACTACATTGTAATGGAATACTTTATGTCCAAAGGATTAGTACCCTGAGAGTGACTTTCCTAATCTTGATCTTTGTAGGTTGGCGATCGTTGCTACGATGAGAAGATGTACGAGGCAGCAAAGCTGCTCTACAACAACGTGTCTAACTTTGGCCGCCTGGCCTCCACCCTGGTCCACCTCGGAGAATACCAGGCTGCGGTGGATGGGGCTCGCAAAGCTAATAGCACACGCACGTGGAAGGAGGTGAGCCAACGAGATCTCTCTGTTTGGCCACTAATTTGCATAACGAGGCAGCACCGATGAGCACAGCCGCCCGTATCCTGAATCTTAATGTAATGCGGTGTCGCCGGATTTGTCTTGGTGTAGGTGTGCTTTGCCTGTGTGGACGGCAAAGAGTTCAGGCTGGCTCAGATGTGCGGCCTTCATATCGTGGTCCATGCAGATGAACTGGAAGAGTTGATCAACTACTACCAGGCAAGCCTGGCCTCTAGGAAGGCTTAAGTAATTACAGTGAGGCACTGTGTTGGCGTATTAAATGGCTGTTTATGGGTTCCATTATGTGGTAAATTGGTATAACTTTGAGGGGAAAAATGGGTTTTAAAAAAATTAAGGATGTTGTGTTAAGGATGCTTGCTCTTCTAACATAAATCTCAGCATACATTTTATATTCAGTTTCATTTTATGCTGCAGTGCTAAACTCCTTTGGGAGTCTCTCTGAGATGTGTTAAGTGTGTAGGGAGCGTGGCAGCTCTGGGCCCTGGCAGGGCAGTAAACACCCTCCTTTGCTGCTTGGTGCAGGACCGTGGGTACTTTGAGGAGCTGATCACCATGCTGGAAGCAGCGCTGGGACTGGAGCGCGCTCACATGGGCATGTTCACTGAGCTGGCCATCCTCTACTCCAAGTTCAAACCCCAGAAGATGAGGGAACATCTGGAACTCTTCTGGTCCCGGGTCAACATCCCCAAGGTACAGAGTGACGGATTCACCAACATTAGCCAGCCTAATAATTCGCCCTGTGTAAAGGTTGATGTGTTTAGCAGGTGATCTGGGCTCTTGCCTTTTGTCTTCTGCTTGAGTTACAGGTAATGAACCTGCAGCGTGGTGGCTATACCTGCCAATATAGAGAATGGTCTTCCAATCATGAGCAGACAGTCAAGGCCCCATGCAAATAAGCATATATGTCAAACTGATCCATACAACTTCTGATTAGCTTTTGGTTGTGTTTTTTTGTTTTTTGTTTTTTTTAGTTAGTATAGAACAAAGACCAATCTAAATGTCCCTCTGACCTGTGTGCCAGGCTCATTTTTTCACCTAGTTTATTCCTGATAATGGAATGCAGTTGACTTTTAGTAGAGGTGAAAAGCAGCGAACAGGAAAGGAGCTGGCGGTCATTGCCTGAAATCCTGTACGTCTTGCAGGTGCTGCGTGCAGCAGAACAGGCTCACCTGTGGGCCGAGCTGGTCTTCCTGTACGACAAGTACGAGGAGTACGACAACGCCATCATCACCATGATGAACCACCCCACAGACGCCTGGAAGGAGAGCCAGTTTAAGGACATCATTACCAAGGTGCAACTGTAGTTCACAAACCTGATTTTCTATCTATCTATTTATTTATTTATTTTTACCTGCCATGTGGTACAACTGGTTTTGTGGCATATCTACAAAGCCGTCTCGACCCCCACCCCCTTTGGACCACAGTCTGGCTTCTTAACTCTGCTTTCCACTGGTGCTCTGTCTCGTGCGTCTGCGTAGGTGGCCAACGTGGAGCTGTATTATAAAGCCATCCAGTTTTACCTGGAGTTCAAGCCCTTGTTACTGAATGACCTTCTCATCGTCCTGTCGCCAAGGCTGGACCACTCCCGCGCTGTTACATTCTTCAGCAAGGTAAGGGCATGTGACGGGTAATGTACCTGGACATGGCTGCACCTGTATACCTCAACATCAGAGCCAGAGCACTAATCAGGGATCAGCATTTTGCTTTTCTTGCTAAGTGTGGTTTAATGGACAGTGAGGAGACGTAGGCTTGCATGCAAACTGCTAGGTCCGTGGACACGTACTTCACTACAGACTAACATAGCACAGTATGGACTACCTTTACATTACAGTAGCCTGTATATTACATAAGCATTATTGAACATTGGACCATCCATTTTACTGCACTTTGAAAGGCTATTCATAGGACGCACTTTGTATAAGAGCAAGATTAGCATTATTAGAGAAATAAAAGATTTGGATTCCCCTGTGCAGTGAGACATTTTGAAGGCCTAATAAAACATAAAACATAATTTTAAGAGCCTTTAATAACAATTGAAATAATTCATAACAAAAAAAAAACTTTGTCTCTACAGGTTAAGCAGCTTCCCCTTGTCAAACCATACCTGCGATCTGTACAGAATCACAACAACAAGTCTGTCAACGAAGCACTTAATAACCTCTTCATTACAGAGGAAGACTACCAGGTCAGAGGCCAAGATCTGTTCTCCCTTTGTTCAAAAGTGTCACTTGTAGCTTTTGGTTTGCTTTTTGTCCTGAAATCCCCCATCCTGACAGGTACATTTAGTTTCATAATTACACGTGTCTCCTAGGTCAGTGTTATAAAAGTGTTGTACACTTCATTAGTTACAACTGCATAGGTCAATTTTATAGGTGTACTGGAGACCAGACTCAGATCTATGAAGTATTGTCATCTACCCCCACTATGGTATGCATGTGTGTAGTCTCACAGAGAGAAGGATGGTCATGTTGCCAGCGCAAAATTCAGGACAATAAATCAGTCTGGTACTAGGTGCGAGTTCCCGTGCGTTTACTATAGTGGAGGTATACTGGTATGTGGTGGAAAACCTGGTTCTTGATCAAGATGAGACTGAATGAGGTCTGGGCCAGGGAGTGGAGAGTCTCTTTCTAACTGGCTTCTATTATGCTAACAAATTCTTTGTTACCTTAGCATTAATTTCATGTGAATTTATCTTGGCTCTTCAGATAGCATTATGAAATTAATTGCTTAAGTACTTAGTGACTAGAGTGAAGAACCAGCTATAGTTCTATAGCTATAATAGCTTTTTGCATTAGAGGCCCAAATGTTCAGTACTGTAGCAGACCTTTTTCATGCAACGTTTGTCAGTGAGCCATGCCCCCATTCTTTACTGGTTAGTTTCTGGTGACCGGTGTAACAATAGTTCTGGAAATAACCTTTTTATGTACTATTTCATGTATTTGTAAAGCTATTTCATGTATTTCTTTTCTTAGAGTTGAAAACTCTAAGAACACATGAAAGATTTTGTTTTTCTTGCCAACCCAATCACAGGCACTTCGGACGTCTATAGACGCATATGATAACTTTGACAACATCTCATTGGCCCAGCGGCTAGAGAAACACGAGCTCATCGAGTTTAGAAGAATTGCTGCCTACCTCTTCAAAGGCAACAACCGCTGGAAGCAGAGTGTGGAACTCTGCAAAAAAGACAAACTCTACAAGGTATGTGATATTTACAAAACAAAAGGGAAAAAAACACTTTACTTATTCATTGGCTTTTTGGTTTGGTCATTCCTTGTAATTCCTTGCATGATCCCAGAGTTACAATCTCTTCACAGACGGATTTGGTTTTGTATTGGTTAAGTCTTTGTCAGACGTTTTGAAGCCTGACGCATGTTGGTTTGGAGTTTTATGGCAGGTCCAAATGGCCCCGTATCCTAAATACGATTATAGCCTTTGTTACCATGGCAACCATGGGTTTGCTCTCTTTAGAATCCCCCAGGACTCATCAGATGATTCCCATGAACTTTCCCACCATCGGTCCAGTATGCTCATTACTCTGGGAGAGAACACTAAAAATGAGAGCTCTGTGGCATGTCATGTAATTAGTTTGAGGTTCTGTCTTGTATGCAAATCAAGCAATAAAGAAGAATATTATAATTATTTTATAAAGTAAAAAGCAGTTTGGGAAGTGCATGCGCGCGTGCGACTGCTTAGTCCTACAGTTGTGCAAAGTGTCCAAAAGAAGAAAAAAACATCTTCAGTTAGGACTATGCAGAGAAATTGTGTAAAGTCTTTGTGTTATAAGATGGCGGTATGTATCGACACAGCAGCTCTGTGATTTCCTTTGTGATTGTTCAGTCTAGCGAATCTTATCTACATTCGTCAAATCTTACAAATGTAGGATTACAGAGTATTCATGCTGTCACATCTGAATTTCTGCACTTGCTGACATGTCAGAGGATATAGTTAAGGCTCTGTTATGTCTGTGATTTGTTATCGGCTACAACAAGAGGCGGAGGTGGAGATGACACTGGAAAAAGTGAAGCTGTCAGTCCTGTACCATTAGAACAAAGGAAGGGTTATGCATTTATGTGCATGAATTAGTATGCTCTGGGTTTGGAGTATCTGACGGTTAAGTGCAGTCCTTTCTACCTTCCACATGAGTTTACCTTTATGGTTACTGATGTGTATATCCCATCTGCGAGAGAGAGATAGATAGAGAGATAGATAGATAGATAGATGGATAGATAGATATATAAATAAATAAAAATCATATATAATCTCTAACACACACCTAGCTCTTGGTCTCATGTAGCTATCCCGAAACAGTTCATATTATAGATAAATCCATGCTGATTTAAAGTACTCCCTGAATTTGAGCACCACATTAAATGTACTACCAAAAATTTACACTAGACACAGTCTATTCAATGATTGTGAATGGGTACCACCAATCACATTTAGGGCAGACAAAACTACTTATATTTGTTCTTAACTCTGGCACAGACCCCCCCCCCCCCCCCTCAGGAAAAAATGCTCTACTCATCACAAAGCGTGTTAAAACATCGCCTGAGGGAGCTTCTCCCAGCTGCAGAATTGCTTTGAAAGGACAAATTGGGATATTTTTGAACACCAGGACTTGGAACACTTCAACCGTACTCTGCTACATTAAGAATGATGTCGACAATGTCATGGTCGACAAGCGTATCTGGATGTATCCCAACAAGAAGCAGTGGCTGTCAAAGCAGGTCCAAATTATACTTGAGGCCTGCAGCGATGCCTCCGGGTCTGGGGATGGAGCTCAGTGCAGTGCTGCCAGAGCTGTCTTAAAAAGAGCCATCAGAGAAGTTAAGCTAGCATGCAAGAGGAAGACTGAGGATCACGTTCCTGATGATACACGACGGGTTTGGCAAGGGCGTTCTGCACTTCACAAACTACATGTCCAGCAATCTCTTATTTTGTTTGCCCGTTTTAATGTGAAGGCATCTGATGCAGTCACAACACACTCACCAGCCAATAGCAACCACACCCTCACAGTGCAGGAACACGAAGTGAGGTGTGTGCTCAGAGTGGTGAATCCAAGAAACACTGCTGGACCTATTGGTGTGAGTGAAAGGGTGCTGAAGAAATGTGGACACCAGCTCTCCAATGTTTTCACAAAGATCTTCGAGCTGTTCCTGTCTCAGTCCATCGTTCCACCTTGCCCAAAGTCCGCCACAATCATCCAGTGACTACCACCCAATCGCACTTACACACATCCTGCAGCACAGCAGAACCTGTCTCATCCGCATCCAACCTTTGACTTTCACCAGTTTGCATCAAATAGCTGAAATAGATCTACAGAGGATGGCCCAGTATGAAGCGTTATAGCTACATCTCCCCATCTTGAATTGGGGAGTTATGAGGCTGCTCTTTGTATACTTACAAACTCCAGTCAGCCTTAATACCATTAGTCTGAGCAGGTTGTCCACCAACAGACTTGTCTTAGCAGACTTGGGTCTTTCTCTGCCTACCTGTCACCGAATTGACTGACCACTCGATCAATTAAAGTAGGTCCCCACTTACCCTCCATGCTCCTACTCAGCTGTGTTGAGCCCCCTGTACACTCATGACTACACCCCTGCTCATTTGGTTTGTGTTGAGAACCAGAGAATTTCTGTGTGTTTGGCTGTGAAAATTAATAGTTAAAGGATGTCAGATACACCTATACTTTATATAATCACCGTCTGTGTTGGGTTAGGGTTTAAACCCTAGAGTAGACTCAAAAACTAACTTTGGTCTGTGCGTGGCCCTGTAAAATGTTTTCAGGCATAACTGCCCCCCTTTGTGTACTGTAGCTGAACGGTTTGGAGTAAAGTCCCACCACTTTGTTCCCAGGATGCCATGCAGTACGCATCTGAGTCAAAGGACATAGAGCTGGCGGAGGAGCTGCTCCAGTGGTTCCTGCAGGAGGAGAAGAAGGAGTGCTTTGCAGCCTGCCTCTTCACCTGCTACGACCTGCTGCGGCCCGACGTGGTGCTTGAGACCGCCTGGAGGCATAACCTCATGGACTTCTCCATGCCGTACTTCATCCAAGTGATGAGGGAGTACCTCAGCAAGGTAAGCGTGCTCAGGAAGTCGGAGATGCAAAGCGGGAACCTCTGCACTCATTTTAGTTTAGTCAAACATGCAGTGCCATGTATTTGGGTAGAACCTAATCTGCCCTTTTGATGGGCTTCAGGTGAGCTTGATGGTCTTACGTGACCTGTAACATGCAACCTTCACGCGCCGCCCAAGGCGTTGTTGGGTGTTCACACACTGAGCTGAAATCAGCCATGTGTGGTCTATGCATAGAAAACTGCTTAAAAAACAAAAAACAAAAAACCTAATTTTCAGTGATGCATGAGAAAGTTAAATATTGAATGTCAGATGCAAACTGTAGGCGCTGGAGGAATTTGGAAGATTGGTTACATTCTTAAGAATCATAGAATATAAGAATTTTGACCCCTGAGATATCTGGTGGCTCAACTTCTTGATCTTAATATCTAATGAATATCCTGATACTAACAAATGTGATCAAACTACTGATTTTACATTGTCAACTAAAAACATTTTAGTCATGCAGTTTAATCCTCTTTCATGAGGCTTCTTCTACTCCATTTACCACCAGCGTTTCATTGAATGCATCAATATCAAGACCTCGCATGACTTGAGGTCTCACTCTCAATTGTCTAAGAATGGCTGCATTGACACTCCCCCTCCCCCTCCTCCAAAACGCCAGGATGTACGTGCAGACAGAGAACAACTGGACTCTCCAGTCTGCTTATGTACATCAGTTTAATGTTCTTGAAAAAGTTCCTCCAGCTAGCTCCATTGAGTATGTTTAGAGTTGGGTTCAGAGTTCTAGAGGAATCGCAGGGTGGGAACTAAAACTGAGTTGGGTGGGGCAGTGCCAAAGACAACAGTTGCTCCAGAAAAACCTTCACTAAAAACTAAGACCTTTCTAAATGTATAGCTCACCTATGTCAAAATCAAAAACCCTTTGAAAATTTGAGTGTTTCACATGCTTGTGAGTGCTTCTTTCAGGTGATTTGTCTAACATAAGCCTGTTTCAGTAATTTAACTTTGTTCACCTTTCCCCCTCACAAAAAGGTTGATAGTCTTCCAGAACTTCAGGTATATCTTTCATAGATTTACATTTTCACCAAAAAAGGACGGAATCACTCCCAAGTAAAATAAAACTACACATGGATTTAATCAGCAACCACTGATCACAATTAAAATGAAGATTTTCAGCTGTACTCAATGGTTCACACACTAAATATTTGTCAGACTATGATCAGCAAAACACAAATAAGTAAATGCTACATTAATTAATATTCTACCTCTGATAAAGTGAGTTCTCTGCTGTAATAAACAGTAGCTTGTTCATCTTAAGTGGTTTGTTCAAATTGTCACCCATTGATTGAGAATCTATGGGGATGGGATTTTGATGTGACAAACCTTTCCCAATCATTTGAAATGCTTCTGTAATGTTCAGTTTAAGAATCCTTTTAAGAAAGTCAGGGTGTATTATAACTTTGATATGAGTGATTGAATGTTCTAAAGTAGACAGTGTATAGCTTCTACAGTTGACCAGCTAGGTCTGAATTATGATAGTAAACCAGCTATTCAGTTTTGTTTCTTTTTGTGTCGCCCTGCTGTTGGGGTTGCCAGAGCTATTATTCCCTTGCTTCCAGTGTGTTATGGAAAATGTTTGTTTTCTTTCTAAGCTTCACCTCTTAAATTCCTTTTCAGGTTGATGCTATTAAGGATAAGGTGAAAGATATAGTTCTTTTTATTCATTTCCCTTGTTTTTCCTTTTGGCCTCATGAATTAAAACCTTAGCACTTTGCATGAGGTTTTATGTTTTTGCTAAACAGATGTTACACTGCTTCTTCTAAACCACATACATACACACTGGGCCAGATTCATAAAACCTGACAGTAACCACACTGTGCCATGCAAAATGTGCCACACAGTATTTTAATTCCTATTAATAGTTACCATGGTGATAATTTAATGCACTGGTGTCAACTTAGTGCTGTGCTAAATTAATCTGTGCCAGAGATAAAAGCCAATCAAAATGGACATATAAATGAGGCCAAACTCATTAAAGACCCACGCCAAGAAGCAAATGAATGAATAATCCCAGTCGTTACATCAATGGTACATTTGAACATGTCTAGTTGCATAAAAATGTAATAGTTTTTGTGCACTCCTACTATTGCAGATACAAAGTTTGCCATCATGCTCAGACCCAAAATGTGCCTTTTACATAGTCAGTTAGTCAAATACATGTCTGCAGAGTTTTGTTGATTATTTGCCTGTGTGACTAAATATTCTTAGAGAAAATATCATCCAGTTTACCAGGAAATTTACCATTCTGACAGATTCAGGTGGTATTTCTTTGCAGAGCAGTGTGCTATTAAGAATCGTTGATGTCATATGCAAATGAGGATAACACAGTAGCATTATATAGCATCCAAATGGTAAAATACACACACCAGTAATACACATTTATGAATGAGGAAATGTTACCTCTGCGCTAATTGCTGTTAACGTTACATTAAACCTGGTGGTAGGTTTTATGAATATGGCCCTTCTAAAAGTCACTTAAGTATTAGCCATGAACAGAGCCCTCACTGCAGTAGATATGTGGTTACTAATAGCATGATCCAGTCAGACGCATATGTGCAAAGGCATTTTGGAAAACCAGCATAGCAAGGTGCCCATGCAGAATACCCATCTCGGGAGTGGGGCTTTTAAGAGGGATTAATTGAAAACCGGCCTCCTTAGGAAGGATTGCCAGAAGCTAACACTGTTGTAGGGCCACATTCTTGGCCATGTGTTGCAGGTTTGTGGTGCCTACAGATATGCGGCTGTTATCCTGGCCGTTAACCTGTTTCTCCACCAGCCTCCCTAATGTAAACCCTGAGTCCCATTACCACATTACGCTTTCTACCCATTCTGTTCAAGTTCTTAACACACATGCTAACGGTAAATATGAAGGCTGTCCTTTTTTGTGTGGAAGAGGTGTTGGTAGTTTACAAACTGAACTTGGGGAGTAAAGGACTAGTATAGAAATTAGGTAAACCTTGAACTACTTGGGTGAGGGAATGATGCTTTGCTTACAAGCCCAGCTGAGGCAGTGGCAGTAAAACTATGCTAACTCGCTGTGAGGTGGAGTGTAAAGGTGGTCTACGTCTCTTAGTGGATGCACTGCTTAAATTTTGACAGTGGACATCTTGACACATGAATATTGTCCTCCAGCGGTTCAGCTCTACTTCCATATGCCGAGTTATTTACTGCTGCTAAGCTCATAAGTGTCATATTGCTTCTTGACAGTGTTGCAGATGGTTGGTTTTGACACACCTGAAGTTCTGGGTGTGTGGCAGATTTATCTAAGATGTCCTGCTCGTCTGGTACTTTGTGGGTCCTAATGTTGAGATAAAAGCAACAGACTCCAGATGTAAATGGCACGTCTGGAATCAACTCTAGAATCAACTCTAGACCTTGTGATTAGCTCTTTTGTGCATGAGCTAATGATGCAGTAATGCACAGCTGGCTTTGGAACAACTGAGCAACCAATTTCCTAATTATCTTCTATCCCTAAAAGGCCCATATGTAAACTGGGCTATAATTGCATTCTTCACCCAACATGGACATGCACACCCTCAAATTAAAGTTGATGGCCTGAACTCGTTTTAAAACCTGTGGGCTATAATACAAAGCCAAACCAGCAGGAATGGTCAGTGTCCAATTACTTCTGGATTGCACTGTATGCTCATCCCAGTTCAGATTGTGTAGTTCATCGTAGGAGGGATTCCTGTGCGTCATGGGTTTGGTTTCCTGTGAATGAATTCTGTTCGGGAATGTTGCAGTTAAAGAATGACGGGAGCATGACCTCTGCAAATTCCCTCTTTATAGATTTGAATACGCCTTGTTCTTGGCTAAAAATCATATGTAAATTTGCCAAGTTTCATCTGAAAACTAGAATAAGGGAAATTACGTTGCCAGGTATAGTCCCATCAATCAGTTATATTAAATGCTTGAACTTGCTCATTTAAGGTCATTGACTAACTACATTTGAGACCTTTACAGTTAACATGTCTGTTTTCTCCCTTGTGATTGCTCAGGTGGACAAGCTGGAAACATCTGAGTCTTTAAGGAAGCAAGAAGAGCAGGCCACAGAGACGCAACCCATTGTTTATGGTGAGATCTGCTTCTGTAGTGTAGCCCAGCCAGATGTAGGCTCAAGGATACAGCCCTCTCACACGCAGGTCGGCTTAGCCGGGCCTTGCCGTTGGCCTCATCTGGTCAGCTGCTTTTTTTTATCCATGACTAAAGTCTGATTCATGCTTAGTCAGATGTAGTTCTGGAAACTTTTAGAAAAAAACAGACTTCTGTAAGCCTGGAGTGTTCATGGTTTTACAGAACAGGGTGTGCTTAGAAGTTTGTACACTGTCCATCAAACAGGCATGGTAAACAGGAAGCAGTAATGGGTGATCATGTGCATTTTGTTGTTGATCTGTTTAAACAAATAGCAGCACACTTTCCCTGCGTCTCTGTAGTCCTGGCAGGAGTTGTCTTACAGGTGAGGGGACGCGTTATGACAACCTCTCCTGAAGCGCGTTCATCTCCACGCAGCACCTCCCAGTGTGTCTCCTATAGGGGTCACAACTCCCACCAGTTCCTTCCCCCATCCATAGCTCACTTCAGAAGTGCTTTTCCTGCCTTCTCGAGGCTTTGGAAGCCTGTTCAGATTGGAGGATAAAGCAGTCATAGCATTTGGTGGTGGTGATGGTGACTGTTGTTGTCTGAAGCTACAGCTTGGTATCTTCCATCTCTGGCACTGTCTGACCTTTGCCCTTCACCGTCTCCTCCGCAGGCACACCCCAGCTGATGCTGACCGCGGGCCCTAGCGTGGCAGTACCCCCCCAGCAGGCCTACAGCTACGGCTACTCAGCACCAGCCGGCTACGCCCAGGCTCCTCCGCCTCCTCAGCCAGGCTTCAGCTACGGCATATAAGGACAACACCCCCCCCCCCCCCCCCCCCCACACCGCTTGGTTTGGCCTGGACCCTCTATCCATACCCCCCGTCCCCAGTACTTCACCAGCCTCAGCTGTCTTCAACTTGCGTCTGAAGATAAGAGCAAAGTTATTCCAGTACTTTTTAAAAAAAAATTTTTTTTTTCCTTTTTTCCTGTTATGAAGGACTCATTTTATTTCTATATTGTCCAAAAAATAAAAGATTTAATCGCAGGAATTATTTTTTTCCACATTCCATATATCTGTTAGAATTTGTTTTTCTTTTTCATTTTATTTTTAAGGGGAATGGTTTATGAACATGAGGACTTACGGGAAGACTAAATTGTCTCTTAAATAAAAGTCTGTTGTGAAGCGTCTGATTTGCACTCTATAGTGAGAAGACTGATGTAGAATCTCATTCTCGTGTGTGTGAGCAGCTTCTTCAGTCCGTCTGTAAAATGCATTTAACTGTTTGTTTACTGTTCTTTGAACAAACAATGTTCCAAAAGATTTGAAAACCCTGACTGCCATGAACAAACACTACTCAAAAAAGCCAGTAATGCTTTCAATACAGGGGTTTGTGGTGCTCTTCATGTATTGGAAAAGGATTATCAATGCATACAGACAATATAACTTAGAAAGTGAGTTTATCCTTTTCCTGACCTGTGTAGGTTTCCCTGATTAAAACTAGAAATCATCACTTGGTCCTCCTCCTCCTCCTCCCCTGTTTACAATGTTACAGATGGCCTTCCTTGTGCAGTACCCAGTGCTCTTGGTGTAGAAGCATTCCAGAGGGGTTATTACAGAGAATACTATTATATAGGCCCGTGTGTGTGTTTTACTAACAGTCCCTCTAATCATGATTGTGTGCGTGCGTGTTTGTGGATGGGTCAGCTATCATGGTGTTTTGGTCACCTCCTCAAGTGTACAGAGAGATTATAAAATATTCATCAAATGGCCATGACCGTTTCAATCTGCATTTAGAGAAGAAAAGAATTGTCAGTGTGGTAAATGCACAAGTGTAACACATTTCTCTACACCCTATACACTATATTAATCATGCATAAAATGGATAACTATGACTCTCCCAACCACATTAAAAATAAAAGATTCATGTCCAAGAAAACCCGAGTACACTTCTACACAGCATGTTCTGCTCCAGTCATTCTGTTTCACTTGTACCACTGCTGGGACAGTAACCTGCCTTTGTCATTACTAATGTTTAGACTGTTTTCCTTGCACCATACTCAGTGGACAGCACTTTAACTCTGCATTGCTTGTCAGTGAAACTCGGTTGCAATCTGTAATGAGTTAAAGTAACTTTCCCAATTTATGTTTATGGCCCATTTTCCTGAGGGCAGTTTGGAATCCGTGCACGTTTTGAGATTTGATGTACATATTGGTACATAAACGTGGAAGGAGACATTAAGGGATTGGGGCTCACCCAAGCTGTGGCTAGAGTTTGTGCTCCAGGTCTCCACTGGGTATGGGAGAGAAGTCACCTATTTTGAAATTTGATGTTCAAGGTTAAAAATGCTTTAGAATCTAGAATTATAGAGAGCTGCCTGATTTAACCTGAAGCTAGAAGACCCATCTCTGTACATACACACTTACAATGCAAACAAAATGTACTCATATATACTCATAAACAAGTGAATTAATTGCTTCTTAAAATAAATGGTCAAACAACAAATCTGTCTCATGTTAATTTTAATCCAGAAATTAATCACAAATATCCAACACTTTACAATTTATGCCAACAAAAGTTTAAAAAAAAAAAAAAAAAACTTCCAGAAAGTCACACACCAGCAGTTCAGTTCAACATCTAGTAAAGTTTCAAGTGACCTGTTACTTTGTCCACAAGCTCAGCGGGTCCTGGTCCAACCCCAAGAACCGTCCTGGAACCTGGAGCAATTTGGGTTCTTCCAGCATCCTGAATAAGGCTGACCGTCAGCCCAAGCTCTTTAGCATGAATCAGCAGCTCCTGCAGACAGTCCTCATCGGGTGCCTTGACCACTACCTTGGGCTGGCCGCAGTACTCCCACTGTTTGAGCAGGTCAGGACTTCTGTGCTGGACCTGCCTGTAGGCAGACACTGCTGCGTGAGAGCACTGGGCTGCCACTTTGCCTCTGCCCATTTTGAGGTCGGTCCGAACTACCAGGATCATTTTGACTTCGCCGTGCTCCCCCAGCGTGCTCGCCTCGTCTCCGAGAGCTGCCAGCGCGCCCCGACCACGGAGGTGCCAGCCGAGGAAAAGTCCACAACCGACACCGGCCACGATCCCCAAAGACAACGAGCCGTAACACGAGTCCATTCCGAAACCTAGAGGCTAGCGTTAAAAAGGGATGCAGTTAATGAATCATACCCAGAAAACAGTAGCGCCATGGCTAACTCTAAATGAAGAAAACTTCTGATTACTAACTGCTTTCAAAGTTGGCTGCTAGCTCACTGACGTTAACCGCTGTATTGAGGAGTCGTGATGATCAAAGCTCATGTGAGGTCACTACATCTTATACATCCAAAATAGAAAACGTCCTCACCGTACTACGGCGTCGCCACTTTCTAGTGTACTATGAAACCCGTCCCGTCCTGATGACATCACTGTCGGGGGTGGACCCTGCCCGAGCCTACAGCTCATATCCATTACATGGGAGGTTTGCAAACCTGCATAGGCTCTGCTTGAATGACAAACGTATCGTCCTAATTTTGCGAATCATACATTCAAATGGAACCACGCAACTAAAATACGTACATAATATTTTATTTATACATAAGAGCAGGATATGTAATAGTAACATTTTAGCCACATAAAGAAAATGTTCCAGAAAATGTTTCACAGTGGTTGAGTTTGACTTTACGTGCTATTACACTGCAACTGGATTGTCTGTGCAAGTCAATTGTCATACTATCCAAATGCTGCAGTGTCTGTTAGTAATCTATCCTAGATTGATTCACTGCTACCGCAGGAGCGGAGATGCATGCCTCATATCTAGCGCTGCAGCAGGCAAAGCGGAAGGCCAGAAATACTGATGATTATAGCTCCCAACTAGTGCTACAAAGCGTTTGGCATATTAGGACATGGTTATCAATACAACTAACTGGGCGCTGCAGTTTCTCCATGCGTGTCGGGTGGAAATACTGACGGAGACAGGGTCCACCTGGGTGACGAGCAGGACGTGGGTCTTCTGCTGTATTTAGGCTGTTGTAGGGGTTTGCTGTGCTGCTGTGTGTAAGATGATGTAGGGGTTTGCTGTGTGTAGTCTGTTGTTGGGGTTTGCTGTGCTGCTGTGTGTAAGATGTTGTAGGGGTTTTCTGGGCTGCTGTGTGTAAGATGATGTAGGGGTTTGCTGTGTGTAGGCTGTTGTAAGGGGTGTCCAAGAGTGCAGGCATATAACTGCTGGAACTCTTCTTACTCAGTCTGTGAGGATAAAGTGGCAAGGCATGAACGACTCAGGTGCGTATACTTGTTAGCACTTCAGCCAAGCTTTCTATATGTAAAAAAGTAGCGGCACTATTTCACTTCAAATCTAACAAGTCCGACTTTCATATGTAGTGTGATGGGATAAAGGACATGGTGCGGATAGGGTTTTGATATTTGTTGGTGATTTATTTTCAGTATACTCCTGAAGTACTGAAAACTTTAACACAGTGCTTGGAAAAGTTCATTTACTTTAGTGAACAATCTGATTTAAATGTTCGTTTTATTTTTGTTAGTTAATCCTTGGTTTGCAGTTTAGGATAAATCCTGGTTATCAGGTTTAAAAAGACCTAAGCATAGTCCTTTAAAAAAAAATAAGATTAGAGCTTTTTTTTTTTTTTTTAGAATTTCTTTCTAGCAGGAGCCTCCACCTCTCTTGTTTCAAGGCTACGTAATTTAGTCAATTTATGGATTTCCAGTTTAGAGTCACCATTAGACTAGAAATATATACAAGATTGGTCTTAATCCTGCCGATGAATCCTGCCCTTAGTGCTAGTTTGTATACACAATGACAGTCTTATGTGGGTTCAGTGCTTCTGTTGTTTTTACTGCAAGTCTGTAGCAACCTCTGAGCAAACTCATAATAATATCATTGTGTCTTGTTGTATGGGTGATGGAGCTGAGGAGCTGCTTAGTGTTCTGCTCAACAGAGTTCACTGGCACCTTTTAAATATAATGAGGTCACTATCGCCTGTGTATGGCACAAATGCGCACTGCGCACTCCACCGTGAGGCCCCATTAAGGGGCCGCATTAACTGATCTGCTTTGAAACCTGTGTTACACTTGCTCCACTGAGCCCAAGGGCCTGACCTTAATTTAAGGCTGACAGTTTTAAAGTCAAATTTCCTGTCATTCTATTGGCTGAAAACCTAAAGAGAACTTATGAGTTAATTTACTTTTAGTTGTGATGTATTTTCATAGAGAGAGAGAGAGAGAGAGAGAGAGAGAGAGAGAGAGCGAGAGAGAGTGAAAGAGAGTGAATGTCTTAAGCAGAAGGATTTGTGTGTGGGCTGTACTGATAAACCTGTATACAACAGAGAGTCTGTTCTTGAGTCTCAGGCATGTCAGAGTCAGGGCACTGGACCCAACCACGGTTGTCTTTTAAAGGCCAGTGTTTGTGCCTGAAGGAAATCTAATCCTAGCGACACACTTCACCTACTACTGCTCATCTACTGTAAGATTATCTCTAAAGTATCTCACCAAAGTCCTGCCTTCCTTGGTTTGTGTGCTTCCTGTTTTAAGTTCCTCTTTGAACTACTGTATTAGTCCTCTCATGTTCTCAGTTTTTAAAAGGTTATTTTGGATGCCACTTTCAGGCAAAGGGTGAGTTCGACTTGTGTTCAGTGACTGTGAGATGGAAGTGTGGTATTTGCTATTTTGGGTCAGTTATTGTAGCAGTTGGTCATAGGCACAGTCTTCAAAAATCACACGTGTCATTCACATCCAGGTAAAGGTGCTTTCCATAAAGCCCTGCTGCACCAACACAGAACTTGCAAAAGGTGTTGGAGAATATTACAGTGACACACAATTTCAACTGGTCCTTTTTAGATTAAATAAACACTCAACAGACTCTCAGTAACATCATCAATGTAGCAGGAGAGAAGCATCTGATTACATTCAGAAGATTAATCAAGAAACGTTAACAGTGTAAATAATGTTGTTTATAATCTGATAAATTCACTTGTTTTTCACTTTATTTGGAGTGTTCATATCTGTTGATGTTAACCTGAGAAATCACTGAACATGTAACATGTATAATAAACATCCTCATGGCACACTCAACAAGGTGTTATAAACATACTAATGACAACATTCTGTAATTGGATTTTAATTGTCTTGGGTTCGGGTTGGGATTAGGGTCAGCGTGAGGGTTGTATTAGGTTTTGGATTAAGGATAAAATTGAGATTAGGATTAGGTGTTGGGTTGAGGATAAGATTGGTTAGAGGTCTGATTGCTGGTTTCACGTATCAGTAAACTTGACTGCGATTGTATCCAAACTCTCCTCTGATTCATCCATGACAACGTTACAGAGTTTATTTTGAGTGGTTCTTTATAGATGAATAATAAAGCGTTACCAATGTTACTGTCATCTGCCTCTAGTAAATGAAGATCATTTATCATTGTAAATTATACCACCTTCACTCACAGGAAAATGCTGGAAAAGCCGTGAGTGTGTAGCTCTCGAGGTGCGTGATTATGAAGGGTTACCTTCTCACCCAGTGCCTGGCTTTTTGAGAAGGAAACTCCAGAGGTGAGACCCCTGAAGTGAGACCCCATGACAGTCTCTCGTGTAAAACCAGGCAGATTGTTGCTTGTACAGAGACACTAAAAAGAAAGAAAGAAAATAGACAAGCTCGGTAATTAATGAATTCTTTCTTTCTTTCCTGAGGAGGTGGCTGAGCAGTGTGAGCGTTCTCACAGGAGAGTGGGTGGGTGTTGATAAACAGCAGTGGAAAGTCTGCTACTGAGGAGATGGATAATCCCTGGAGACACTCAGAAGTGTCCTGCAATGGAACCTGAAAACAGAGGACCACAAAGGAAATCTCTTCATTTTAATGGCTGTTAATCCTCCGTGATTAATTTATTTAGTTCACAGGATGCTTTATAGGACACAGAAACCAAAATAAAACTTTATCAAAGTAAAACAGGATTTAAATTCCTGATTCAGCATTTGGTGTATGTGATGTGAAGATGGCTGTGAGACTAATTGTGTGTGTTAGGGGAACTGGAGAATATACACAAACACAAACATAAATGGACAATATACAAAAACACAAACATAACTGGAGATTATACACAAACACAACAGACTCTTCATAAGACACTTTTTTGTGAAGAGACAGGGCAAAACATACTTGCCCCCTCTTTGAAATGAGCTGAGCAGGTGAACTGAGTCAGAACTTTCACTATCTAATTGATTTAGCTTGTTAAATACTTAAATCTCTGTACAAAAAGGAGAGGAGCTAAGAAAGAATGTGCCAAGCAGACAGATTTAAGTTTACCAAAGACGTCATGCTACAGGTGTTTACTTCTGTGCCAGGGATGGTCCATTACCAGCTGCACAGCCATCCAGTGGCAAGCATTGTTTTGAAAATAACTCACGGGTGAAAGATGTAAAAGGAACGTGACCTGAACTCTGAACTCAACAGATCTACATTCTCAATGACACCGGCAGCACTGGATATAGGCCAAATCCGCCAATTAAAAATACACATATGATTTTTATCTGCTGATTGGGCTGTAGCAATATTTTGGTGCATTACTAAATTATTGTGTATATTATGTCATATTTGGTTCATGTATTGCATCCCAAAATGTCAGTTAGAGAATCTCTGCTTACATCTCACTATATCTAATAAAATCTGGTCACGAGGGGTAGGAGCGTGGAGCAGTGGCACTCTTAACATGTCTGTCTCTTTGTTTTCTGTGTGGTTGGGAATGGCTATGGCTGTGCATTCCTGCACATGCTCGTGCACGTGTTGGGATGATGCATCTCTGTGAGGTGAGACTCACGCTTGTGCTGAGTGGGATGGCCTGTTCACATTCCTGCCTGCTTCCTCCTGTGACGGACCACGTTAGAAGGTGAAGGGAACTGCCCTTGTGTTCACAAAACCCTCTTCAGAAGAGCTTCCGTTTGACTCAGGCAAACATCATGGGCCACAATACCTTTACAACAGCAGAACTAAGAACGATGACCTGGTTCCTCTCCCATTTACAGCATATGGCAGTCGCCCTCATCCAGAGATATATTTCTCACTGTGATAGTACATGTGCTCCCTGGAAACTGAACCCTTGACCTCAGTGTTGCTAACACCTTGCCCTACCTGAACTACAGGAGAACTCTCTCTTCCTGTCCCTGACCTCGATGCTGACCAATCACAGGCAAGTATTAGCTCACATATGGAGAGTAGGAGAGATAACATTCTCCTCCAGGAAGGCTCAGCTCAAACACGTGCGACGGCAAAAGGAAGCACGTGCCAATCGGAGCCTACTCCCTGGCGGATAGCTGCCATCTGATGGGAACGCCTGACTAACCTGTGGAAAACTGCAGTAACTAAATTTCGAGACAATGGGGTAAAAATGTCTTAAGTAGGAGTATTTATGACAAGTTAAGTTTTTACCAACACTTTCAGTCGCTTTCTGACCCTTTGTAATGCATGTTGTGCTTTGTGTTAAGATGTCCCCTTTTTAGATACTTTGCATGCGTCATAATTGTAAGTGGCTTTGGATAAAAGCGTCAGCTAAATGGCATAACGTGAAGTCTTGGTGCCTCCTTGAAGCTACTCTCCTGCACACGGTGATGCTCTGATAGAATAAATTTTCCGCCAGAAGCTGATGCCCTTTGTTTCAGCGTTGGGTGAGTGAGAACCTTTTTTTTATTTTTTTTTATTTGAGCGGTTCATGTGGTGCTGTGAGAATGATATGGAGGTGTTTCTTCTCTGACTAACGGCAGCTGTCTCCGCCCACAGACTGCAGGCAGGCCCTTTCCCTGATATTACTCGGAACTGACGTAAATGTTTCTCTGGAAAATAGGTCGAACATGCTCAGCTAGCCATGGAAGGATTCCATTTAATGGCAGATATATTTTAATGTTAAAATATCTTACGGTCACAATAGCTGCTGCCAGGAATGGATTTATTTTGCAGGTGCATGCCTATGTATATGTTCAAATATATACATGGTACAGTATAAAATTATGGTATTTAATTTTACTTAAGACACAAATAGTCCAGCAAAATATGGTAATATTTAGGCTAGTTGTTTGCCACCCTTTTTTTTTGTGAGGACGTTGTCCTCTCTGTGTGCAGTGGGTGAACTTTGAGCGTCTAGTTGATCCCGGCGGTCCGATCCGCTCTTGGTGTCGTGTGAAGGCCACTGGAAGTGGAGTGCAGGGAAAGACCCTCCACGACGTTAGCAGGACTCGGAGACTCACCTGTGTGTCTCCGTGCGTGTGCGCGTCACTGCGGTCTTTCCCAACACTTCCTCGCCAGGCTTGGGCAGGTCTGCACTGCACTGTTGGGCCCCTGAGCGAGACCCTTAACCCTCAATTACCCAAGTTGTACTCAGTCAGAATTGTAAGTCGCTTTGGATAAAAGTGTCAGCGAAATGCCATAAAGGTAAATAAATGTATCAGAGAACACAAGCTGAACTAGTGAGTACAACCCCCTCCAATCCCTGAGCCCGATTCAGTAAGGCGCACGCTAAAATGGTTACCACATGCTGTTGCGGTAGGATGATGTATGAGTGGCTCATGACAAATTCCTCACCCAAATGTTGGTTTTGCTCCATCTTTGAAATGTGCATGTTTTGCTTTGGCAAAACATGCTAACCCTGTTGTGAGGGACAGTACGAGATATAGAAAAAAAGAAACAAATCCATGTTCAACCTCCTTTCACGGTAATGATGACTGCAGAAAGTTCTCGACTGACATGTGAGTGAGAAAACGAGAGAGAGAGAGAGAGAGATAGAGAGAGAGATAGAGAGAGAGGTGGAGCGGAGGGGAGGGGCAGGTTGCGTGCGTGCGTGAGTGCGTGCGTGCGTGTGCGAGAGGGAGGGTCTTCTGAAGACACGGGAGGAAGTCCATGTGCTGTCTTCTGTTTTGCTGGAGCTACAAACTGTGGCAGACACCCCTAAAGTTCCCGTAATAATCCAAACCCGTAAATTTCTCTGCGAAAACAGCCTGCCCCCGTCACCGTAGGGCATCGGGCTGTCTGACGGGAAGTGGCACACAGAGAGACGGAGTGGGCGATTACGTGCAAGTGGAGGATCGAAAAAAGAAATGCAGTGAATGCGGAACGACTGAGGGTGTGCACGACTGTGTGTAAACACACGAGAGAGACAGCAGGAGGAGAGAGTGACAGATATGCTGAGAGAGGGGACACACACACACACACACACACACACACACACACACACACACGGTGCGATAGAGCTCGGCTTGCTGTCCTGCGCGCTGTGTTGTGTAAGACCTGGCAGGCTTTACTAGAATAACACTCTTATTCTCTCAGTGTTCTGAACTCTCTAACCCTCAGCTCTGTCCTCCCCACACTCAGCAACAGGCAACAGCAACTCGCACAGAGGTGCCCCTGGCTCTGCCTCGCTCTCTCGCTCCTCCTCCCTCCTCCCTCCCTCCCTACCTTGTGTCGCACTTTCTCTTTCCCCTCTGCCTGCACGCTTGTCCTGTCATTCTCCTGCGTCTTCAGAGCCCTCGTTCACGAAGCTTCGCACGGTGGCCCTGCGGGCGACTAGATGAACGTGCGTACCAGCGCGCGGGGCTCCTCGTTGACAGGACGTGCGTCTCCCGGGGCAGACGTGCGCGCGCGGTCTCCTGGCTCCCGTCGCTGGACACCTCGCTGCTCCACCTGGTGAGTGACACGTGCGACATCTGGACTCTGGGTTAAATGGCTCAGCACATTTGTCTGTGATGGGAATGGAAACGACGCAGCACGCCTCGTGCCTCTGCAGACCGTGCTTAGTGAAGTGCTCGTGCAGTGGACCTGTTGTTTACATAGTGGTTATGGGTGTATAAATAAAATGTCTGGATGTGAACATGGGTTGTGACATTGGGATATTCTAAATATGTATTGACCATAACATGATGATACTGATGATGCTGTGTGCTGATATAGGGAAGTGTTTGCGTCCCTGCTGTGTGCGCGTGTATGTATGTGTGTGTGCACGTGTTTTGTGCGCATGTGTATATGTGTGTGTGTGCGTGTGTGTGTGTGTGTGTGTGTGTGTGTGTGTGTGTGTGTGTGTGTGTGTGTGTGTGTGTGTGTGTCCATGTGTGTGTGTGTGTGTGTGTGTGTGTGTGTGTGTGTGTCCATGTGTGTGTGTGTGTGTGTGTGTGTGTGTGTGTTGGTAGGGTACATGGTGTTTGGGATCAGTTGTCATTTCACGAGCACTGTTGGAATGGACGAACTCACTGACCCTGAGCTTAGGGTCCTCCTTCTCACTCTCACATGCACCTCCCTCTCTCACTCCCTCCCATCCTCTCTCTCTCTCTCTCTCTCTCTCTCTCTCTCTCTCTCTCTCTCTCTCTCTCACACACACACACACACACACACACGCACACGCACACGCACACACGCACTCGCTCAGTCTCATTTTGTCGTACCCCCCCGTCTCATTTTCTCTTTTTTCTGGTCTGTGTTGCTGGGCTGATATATAGGGGTTGTCACTGGCCCAGAGAGCAGCTTAGATCCCTGCCGTCCCAAGCCGTGCAGGCCGTGAAGAATGTACGAGGCTACCTTTCTGCACTGGATGTAATCAGATAACTTTTTGAGGGACTTTTGGGAAGCGTCATGTGTGTTTTCAGATGGAGCCATGGCGCCATCTACTGGTGTGTTTTAGAAATACAATTAAAATGCAATTATGGGACACAATGTTCTCATGTTTATCTTGACACTCAGTCTGATTTGATAAAGTTGGGTCTCACATTGCAGACTTGTACGATGTGTTGTTCACACTATACATTTGTTAGTAATTTACTGCGTAATTTGATGCTCCATTTATTATGAACGTAGAGTAGTAGTCAAATATAAAATGTAAATAATTTGGGATCAAATGCAGTGTATTGTGTAAAGTACAGTGTGTATGTGTATGGGTGTGTATGCGTGTGTGCTGGGAAATTTGTAAGAGTGAAGGGGATGCCTATGGGTGTGTGTGTGTGTGTGTGTGTGTGTGTGTGTGTGTGTGTGTGTGTGTGTGTGTGTGTGGAGATGCGTATGGGTGAGTGTGTATATGTGTACAAATGGAGGCCTTTTCTGTTGGATTTTGTTTTGATTCTGGTCATTTATTATAGAATGTGTGGAGCTTTCGTTTAGCAGCCCAGTAGATGGCGCTGTTACACCAGCACGCAGCCCAGTAGATGGCGCTGTACATCAGCACGCAGCCCAGTAGATGGCGCTGTACTCCAGCACGTAGCGTGCCAGAAATTTGCTTTCGTGTGCAAGTGAAACTAGCGCAGATTATCTGAAGACTGCGTTTAACCCAGTTTAGGAGACTCTGCTTGTCTATGCAGTGACCCAGCGCTTTCGTAAACAGTTTCATGGACCTGTGTTACTGGCATTAAGTTGCTCACCACCACATGTGTTACAAACGCCCACCCTTTCCTGACACTTTTTGGCTATTTTATCACTCACACCTGTTTGAGGTGTATTTGATAGAGGTCCAGGTAACCCATGTGATGCTCCTGTTCCGGCCTGCTCCACCCCTGCTAACCTCTCGTTAGTTGGGTTGTGAGAGCGGGTGGGAGCAGGCGTTGCGCAGGCCAAATCCATCAGACTGGCCGCTGGTGGTGAAGTTTTTATGTGTGTTATTACCACTGGGTTGAGAGTGGTGTGATGCCCATAAATCCTCAGCCATCAGTGGTTTTGTGGTGAGACACCGCTGGTATTAAGGGTGTCTACATATGGCAGCGGAGTTGCAATATTCGCAAGTGTAAATAAATGTAAAGTGAACAGTGAGTGTATACACAAGTATTTAATTTTCTCTCTTTTCAACAGCAGTTACTGAAGACTTTGTAGACTTTTATAGTTTCCTTTGAGGAACTTGTAGAGATAAATGTCCCGTTTATGCCAACTTAAGGGCAACGGTAACCCTAAAGTTGAAATACCACAATCAATCAGTAGAGGGCGACATAATCACATATATGACTAACTGCTAAGCATCTTTTTTTAAATTTTTTTTTATAAGAGCCTACAGAGCGTATACTACACATCCACTGAATACACAGTTGAAAAATCAACTAACGTTATATATACGTTCAGCATTCCCATATTTCTCCATTAAACACATCCCTGTGTCTTTGATTTCTCCAGGTCTCTTTAACAAAAGGATTTTAAAGCTCCCCTGTTTATGTGGGAAGGAAATCATTAGTTGGTCTTGTGACTTTGCGATTGCTTTCTGATAGCTGTTATCTGCAGCACAGTCCTAAAGGTAACCGGAGGTGTTTCTCAGAATGTCAACCTCGTCCTCTCTCTGTCTCTCGCAAACAGAGGCCCTCCATCAGGATCATGTTTCAGTCGTAACATTCACTCCACGGCGTCTAAAGCTCCAAGCTTGCAGATCAGTTATTTTTCTTTGAGTTTCTAATTTCATTGCTGCCATAGTGACAGCTGACAAACAGATACATCGTTCAGGCCTTTTGAAAATGCCTTGCCACTGGAAATGACAAATCCTTAATTGTGACTGTCTGGAGCTTACGGATCGGCTCCTCTTTAAAGACGCTCCCAGGCCTGTAGTGTTTACAGCACTGATGCTGCAGTGTGTGATGGGGTTTGTCGCTGAACACGGAGAAGATGCCGATGAGTTCACATGAAAGAGACCCTGACTCAGCCAGCCAGCGGTCACTCTGCTGTGACGTTATTGTTGTCAGCGCTTAACGTGGAATCACCACCCAAAAATATAGCATCATTTACAGAGCTATTATATTCCACATTAAACACACGGTGTGCGTGCGTGGGTGGGTGGGTTTACATATATACCTGCTAGTTCCCCCAGACGTTTGCACACTCACACTGTGTGTGACAGAATGTAATTTGTGGTGTGTCACTATAAGCAGGTGTTTGTGGGCTATGGAGAGACAGCTGGAACAAGCGGAACACTAATCCTACCCACGCGAAGAAGAGGTTCACTGTTAACAGAGTGCTCACTGTCATGTCTGCTCGGGCTGCTGACATGGGCTAATTATAAAAGGACAATCATGTAGGTGAAGACCCAACGCTCCTCAACAAATGGGCTTTCTCCTTTTTCTCCTGCTGTGTTTTTTTTAGAATGTTAATTTGCATCTACGCTATAGGATTACACACTGCAGTGTGAAATATCTTTCACAAGATTCACAATTTAGTCGTGTAATATTCATTGGCAAATATCAGTCAACATAATTATATAATCAAGCTCATATAGCCTTTAATCTGACATCTGAAAACGCTTTGCAAAGTAAATCATAGTAATTACAAAGTAAAGCATATTAATTTTTAAGTAAAGAAAGGCATATTAATTACAAAGTAAATCATAATAATTACAAAGTAAATTAAATCATAGTAATTACACAGTAATCATAGTATTTACAAATTAAAGTAAATCATAGTAATTACAAAGTAAATCATAGTAATTACAAAGTGAAGCATAGTAATTACAAAATAAATCAGTAATTACAAAGTAAAGCATAGTAATTACAAAATAAATTATAGTAATTACAAAATAAAATAAAGCATAATTACAAAGTAAAGCATAGTAATTACAAAGTAAATCATAGTAATTACTAAGTAAAGAAAGGCTTAGTAATTACAAAGTAAAGCATAGTAAATACAAAGTAAAGTAAATCATAGTCATTTCAAAGTAAACCGTAGTAATTACAAAGTAAAGTAAATCATGGTAATTACAAAGTAAATTGTAGTAATTGATTGTAATTACCATGCCTTTCCTAAGTAAAGCATAGCGATTACAAAGTAAAGCATCATAATTACGAAGTAAAGCATCATAATTAAAAAGTCAATTAAAGCGTAGTGAATACAAATTAAAGTAAAACAGTAATGACAAATAAGCAAGTGTTTCTTTGTTTCTGTCTTGACGTTCCAGTAAGCAGTTCGCATAAACCACGCTGCAGCCATATCCAGAGCTGACCCTATGTTTACTAATAGAGAGCAGTCTGAATTGGATTAATGTACAGACCACCTCCCTGGGACGAGGTGGGTGTGTTCACGTGAAGGCGTGCTCATCCACGCAGCACATGGGCCAGAGGGCCCCTGCAGGCTAGGGAAGTGACACCCTACAGGAGGGTTCGGATAGAACTCGGCTAACTGAAACACGCCAAGTGCCCAGAAAAAACCACCCAGCCTGCCAGAGCTGAGTTAAACCTACTTTCACTCTAACCGATGTAATGTGCTTGAACTCACCCACTCTGAGAGTCAAAGGAGCCCTGTGCTGAACTTTGCCGTATGGTTTGATTAAGCCTGCCTTGTAATTGGAAACGTGTGTATCTGATGTCCCTTCTGGCTGTACAGAAAGGGGGAGGTTGGTGGCTTAAGGTTGGTCACATGATCAGGGACTCACATCCTTTTACCCCTCACTGTGCCCTGTGTACCACAATTAAAGCATTACCGCCCACACACACACACACACACACACACCTGTTGTATCTACACCCTCCTCACAATGGGCATCTCTAGTCTTGCGTGGTGCTTTGTATACTGGGCGGGTGTGAGGCACAGTACCCGGAGTTCAGATACCTGCTCACGGATCCGAAACTTTATCACACATGCTCCTCAGGAAGTGGGAGGGTCATGGGAGGAGAAGAGTTTGGTGTCGGTCCGTTTAGAAGGGTGATCTGACAGGTGTGTGAGTGTGTGTGTGTGTGTGTGTGTATATGTGTGTGTGTGTGCGTGTGTGTGCGTGTGCGTGTGTGTGCGTGTGCGTGTGTGTGTGTCTGTGTGTGTGCGTGTGTGTGTCTGTGTGCGTGTGTGTGTGTCTGTGTGTGTGCGTGTGTCTCTGTGTGCGTGTGTGTGTCTGTGTGTCTGTGTGTGTGTGTGTGTGTGTGTGTGTGTGTGTGTGTGTCTGTGTGTGTGCGTGTGTGTGTGCGTGTGTGTGTGTCTGTGTGTGTGTCTGTGTGTGTGTCTGTGTGCGTGCGTGTGCGTGCGTGTGTGCGTCTGTGTGCGTGTGTGTGTGCGTGTGTGTGTCTGTGTGTGTCTGTGTGTGTCTGTGTGTGTGCGTGTGTGTGCGTGCGTGTGTGTGTGCGTGTGTGTGTGTGTGTGTGTGTGCATTCTTTGTATTTGTGGTTTAAGTGTGTGTAGGCGGTGGGGTGTGTTGGGTACAGTCGGTGCCACTTCTGTCGTGTTGCATGTATTATGTCTGTTTGTGTTTGTACATTTTATTCCATGTTAAACCAAAGTACAGCACGCCAAGCAATGAAGCTGTGTCAGGGTGTAGCTGTGTCAGGGTGTAGCTGTGTCGGGGTGTAGCTGTGTCGGGGCGTAGCTGTGTCAGGGTGTAGCTGTGTTGGGGGCATTTTCGGGAACATGCCATCTCGCCCACGACAGAGCTGTGTGCCAGCATTCTAACAGAGGCTGTGAGCACAAGCCCTGTAAGTTTGACTGAAACTCAACCAAGTTTTATTTGCGCAGAACAGCTATTTGTACAAACTAGCATTCGGTTAATTTTACCCAAATGCCAGACTTTTCTGGGTAACTAGAAGTTAGTGGCAGGACTTGATTTATAGAGCATTTGGAAATTCCATCGACCAGCATTGCCATCCCTGTTCTGAGGACATTTCACTCCCTCCATGCAGCCGCAACGAGGACAAAAGACAAAAATCCTTCTATTCCAACAGGAAAATCATGAGTGTGAAACAAAAAAGCCTTGTTCTTTCATCCATTCATTCTTTCATTCATTCATTTGCTCATTCTTATGTTGGTCGATTGAGCCCGAAGCCATGATACTCAGCTACCAGCTTTCTGGGCAAAATGCTGGCTGTTCGTGTATATCAGTGACTGTGTGTGTGTGTGTGTGTGTGTGTGTGTGTGTGTGTTTAAGTTCTTGTGTATACATGCCCATTTTCGCAACTCTGCTGATTCATAGTTACTAATCTCATTCTTCAATTATCTGAAATATGTAACTAATCTGTTCAGGAAAGTGTAATTTTATTTCCTTACTCATTGGCAATAAGTAGCAGTTTGAATATTCGTTTTTAAAACCTATTTCTTTGTCATTTTCGTTTGCTAGAAATTATGTATAAACCTGAAATTTGTAGACCCTCTCTGTGTCTCGATGATCTCTGAAGACTGGGTCAGTAGCCGTGTTAGCTTTCTCATTCATCTGGCTGATTCATTATAGAAGCTGCAACGATATGAATCTTCAGCAACCTGGGAAAGTCTGAAAGAAGGGGACTCCCACGAGCCAGCCAAAAAGCTGAAAACTCCAAATAACTTTTCGTTTTACTTAACTCTATCTTCTTGACAGGAAATTGTCTTCTGTGCTGATTATTAATTGGAGTGAACGTGATCTCTGAGGTCTCACATCTCCGTGAGCAATGTATCTGGGGTGTGTGTGTGTGAGTGAGCATACATTTGTGCGTGGGTGGAGAAGCCTAGATGAGCTCATGTGGCTTTAAAGCCACACTGATAAATCACAGAACTCCCACCCTTGAGCCTTCTGTTCCCATGGCCCAGTGCTCCCACTGTCTGACTCCAGCGCATGGGCGACATCCCCACGCCGCCGCTTTAAAACGGGAGGAAAAGTGTCATGTAAAGGGGAAAGGCAGGGAAGGGTTTATTTTTAGCCCCTGTTTTTAAATGCAACTTTCATTGAATTGTTTTGTGTTCTGTTGTTTCAGTTAAGCTGTTTATATATATGCACACACACACACACACACACACACACACACACACACACACACAGGATTCGTGTAGGCGAGACAAGTGCAGTTTATTTATATAGTAGATGGAACACATTCACTGCATACAGACTCATCTCGTTTCAGTCATTCCAGAAATGTTTCAGGTCTTCCTCAGAGGAATTCCCTCTGAAGACACGTTAGGTGAAGGCAGGCTGGCGCAGTTTGGAAGTGCTTTAGAGGTAGAGGAGTCAGAGAGGAGGGGCAGAGGGCGGAGTCTGAGTGGGCGGACGGGGGTGGAGCCTGAGAGGCAGTGGGTGGTGCCTGAGGGGAGGGGGTGGAACCTGGGGCCTTATGGTCTTCAAAGCTGCTGACCTCCCTCGGCGTGGTTTTCTGTGCAGTAATGGCAGCAGCGAACCAACAGTCTGTCGAGAGGAAGCTGGAACTCCACCATCCTGCTCACAACGCTGGAGCTGCTCTCTTCCTCCTCCTCCTCCTCCTCTCCCAACCCCCTTCCTCTCTCACCTGTATCTCGGTCGTGATGCTGTGTTATGACTCTACTTGGGCACATATAAACCTGCCCTTGACCACTGTTCAGTCAAATCTCTGTTAGTTAAAAGGTTTAAGCTGTGAGCTGACAGCGAAGCTTCTGAATGTTAAAATCTTAACAAAGCTCTGGTTTAATGCTGTAATGTGTACTGGGGTAAGGAGCACTGGCTCTGTCAGAGTTGTGGGATGCATTTTCTTGGGGTAAATAAGACTGAATAAGACTACTGGAGGCAGGTACGATGGCAGAGGGGCGATGACAGGGTGCTTTCAGGGGAAAGACAGACAGACGGGGCAAGTTGCTGGGCAGAATACAGTGACTTTAATGTTAAACAGACTTTATTATTAAAGCTTAAAGAGTTGGTGTTTTATTTCTTTAAGGGATATCGATTG
>NC_137515.1:18565000-18615000 GCF_041902795.1 Electrophorus electricus
GTGTGGGGGTATGTGTGTGTGTGCGTGCGTGCGTGCGTGTGTGTGTGTGTGGGGGTATGTGTGTGTGTGCGTGCGTGCGTGTGTGTGTGTGTGTGTGTGTGTGTGTGTGGGTATGTGTGTGTGTGCGTGTGTGCGTGCGTGTGTGCGTGCGTGCGTGCGTGCCTGCGTGCGTGTGTGTGTGTGTGTGTGCAGGGTGCAGTGACTGCTATAGGAGCATTCACTCCATACTTCATGGCCTGAACAACTCAGTCATCTGGCGCAGAGCCAGAGGAGAGACTGTGAGACTATGAGGAAGACTGTGAGACTATGAGGAGAGACTGTGAGACTATGAGGAAGACTGTGAGACTATGAGGAGAGACTGTGAGACTATGAGGAGAGACTGTGAGAGTGCAGGTGCGTCTGGCTCCTTTCTGCTCTACCACCTTCCAACTATGACCCCTCCCCCCCCGGTCATCTCTTCTTCACTCCCCCTTTCTCCTTCCCAGGTGCGTCCAGAGTTTTACTGTCCTCTTCCCTGCTTCCCGTTTCTTCGGATCGCCCTCCCCTGGCTACCCAGAGAGTTCAGCTCCTTCTCAGGTACGTCTGGAAGTTGCCCTTTCACCCCATGACCTGACACCGTGACCTGACACTCTGGCCCACAGAATCTTGTTGACACAGGTCAAAGGGCAAAGCTTGCCATTCAGTACATCTCTCCTTAATGCAGATAAAAGACTAATGTCCTCTTAAAACAGTTCCACTAACTACACAAGAGGCCGGTTGAGAGCAGTTTGGACACATTTTAGCTGTGCAAGGCAAGAAATTCCCATGAAGGGGAAGCCTCTAAAGACAATTTATAAATAAATGTTTCATCAGTCAGCACTTTTGAAATCTGACCAAACATTTTGCTGTTGAGTAAACACAGTCACTATAGTTCTTCACTCACTAAATATTTAACAGTTTTTAATCTGGCGTATGTTTATCTGCTCTGTTAGCATTTTCTTTCATCTGTTCTGCAGCCGTAGTAACTAAATAAAGATGTTTTAAGAACTGTCTGCTGCGTGAATCCTGTGTGGTGTGGTGTACTTTTTGCTAACAGTTATACTGAGTGTGATGTTTCTGGCCATTTCAATCACACTAGCATGTATGATGCTCAGTGTGGGTTTTTCTATCTCAGTGTGACAAAAACTTGTGTATTTTTCATTACCATTGGAACATAAACAAACACGCACACACATCTTGTTCCTCTGAATATACATTACACATCTGCACTTGTGTAAATTGTGGTGGCAAAATGTGATTATGGTAAAGAGTCATTGTGAGTGTGTGTGTGTGTGTGTCTGTGAATCTGGACCCCTGTCTGCAAACGCCTGCGTGTGTGTGTGTGTGTGTGTGTGTATGTGTATGCGCTGGAATGTGTGTGTGTGTGTGTGTGTGTGTGTGTGTGTGTGTGCGTGTGCGCACGTGTCCCTGCACCTGTGTGTGTGTGTGTGTGTGTGTGTGTGTGTATGTGTATGCGCTGGAATGTGTGTGTGTGTGTGTGTGTGTGTGTGTGTGTGTGTGTGCGCGCACGTGTCCCTACACCTGTGTGTGTGTGTGTGTGTGTGTGTGTGTGTGTGTGTGTGTGTGTGTGTGTGCACATGTATGTTTCTGTTCAGCATAGATTTGTGCCATCTGTAGCCTGTGAAAAGTGGAGGACCTGCTATGAACCTTTTGAAATTTCTAGAGACTAAAAGAGAGAGAACAAAGAGAAAAATAAGTGCCATATTCTGTGAAAATGTGTGTATATGTAAAACGGCCCCTTAAGTGTTAAAGTCTGCTCTGGGCTCCCTCGTTCTCCCTCTTCTCTGTATCAGTAGTGGTCCTTGTCGCTCGCTCTGTGGGGCTGCTGTGTGTGTTCAGCAGCTCCTGAGTGCAGCACAGAGACCTCCTTCCCTCCCATTGTTATGGGATGGAGCTTCCCATCCTGTCAGACTGGGACCTGTATCCTGTTTAAGTCTCTCTCTCTCTCTCTCTCTCTCTCTCTCTCTCTCTCTTCTGTTCGCTTTGTTCTGCTCACCAGCTTGCTTGTTTCACCTTACGCTTGTTCTTCTTCCGGGCAGGAGTTTGTGGGTACAACATCTTAAAAACAGCAAGAATGAAGAAAGTTGGTCACCATAGCTGGCAGGATCTCTTTTCTAAACTGGGATTTTTAAAAGCTTCCTTTGAGCTTGTTTGTTTTTTAGGTATTATTTCCTTTTCTATATATTTAATTTTGTACCCAACAGTGTCCAATATTGCCCTATAAACACTAAATGTCTTCTAAGAATGAATAAGCAAATGATGATAACAAAAAAAAAAATGTAAATGATTTTTTTCATCATTTCTTTATGGGTTCTTAGAAGCGCGCCGGACGGTTGTGTGCCGTGTGTCTGTCTGGCAGGGATGTGTGGCCCTCTGGACCGCCTGTTCTACATGGGCAGGGGGCGGGGCCTGCAGTGCCACACCCCTGCACATGAGCTGCCTTTCATAGCTTCTCAACTGAGGATGTTACAGGAGCCATGAGAGAAAGATCGCCTGTACGGAAAGGACACCCTCAACTTCATTGACTTTACAGCTATAAAAATCCAAAAGTGTCTTTTTTCTTTCTTTTTTTTCCTATGGAGTCTTTTGTTGTTGTGTTTTTGGTCTTATGTAGCTATGGAGAAATCATGTTTGGTTTATGGTGATGATTGTCATAGCATTGATTTTGTGAATCCAGCACTTCAAGGGTTAACCTTTTGTTGTTTTATTATTATTATTATTATTATTAGTAGTAGTAGTAGTAGTAGTAGTAGTAGTAGTAGTAGTATGTCTGATGTGTGATATTTGTTTTTTCACTGTTGAGTGACTAGTTTGTGAATTTCGCGCATAAAGGGTTAAAATGCAAGTGAGCTGGACATGAGAGGGTTAACGAGTCTGAGAATTCTCAGTTGCCAACTCCCAGGCAGGCGAGTAAATGTGTAAGTGGACTGAGCGCGTTTATGCCGGCTAGGGCGTGTGTGTCTCCCCGGCACCAGCTCCTCTTCTCCTCCCAGCTCTGTGGTTAGCCCCGCCCCTGTCCGTCACATGACTTCTCTGAAAGTCCCCCCTCCTACTGTCTCCCCCCGTGTTTCCAGTAAATTGCTTGAAAGGAGGGGCTGAGTCAGAGCAGCTTCCCTTTAACCACGGCTTGTTAAAGAATTTGTCAACGTGGACTCCAGGGTGCCCCCTCCCCCCCCCTCCTCCCAGCAATAGATTTGAATTTTTTCCCCCCTTCTTTCTTTGGAACGGTCTCTGGGTCAGATTACGTCAGACACCCATAATCACTTAACTTCCTGTGACACATTGTAAAAAGAGAGAGAGAGAGAGAGAGAGAGAGAGAGAGAGAGCATGCACATTTGTGATGGTCTGTGACATCGAACGTGTGTGTGGGCGCGTGAATATGGGTGTGTATGTGTGTGTGTGTGTGTGTGTTTTGGGGGGGCTAGAAACACACGTCTCCTCTGGGCTCCTTTAGTTTTTTTTCTGAATTGAGCTCAGCCAGACAGTGTTGACTGATCACCTATTTATCTGTTTATCTTTTTTTTTTTTTTTTTTCTTCACCAATTTCACCAAATTTGCTTTTTTTGGCAGATTGTAGCACACCACCCATTTGTTTGTTTTTTTTAAATGTAAAATGTATCTCAAGCTTCTAGTTGTCAGTTTAAATCTTTACCCAAATACCGATAAGTCCATTGAATACTGCATGTAATCTTCAGCCTTAAGGATAATTACCTCAATGTATTTCTTACTGAATAATTATTTAAGAAAAGCTCACAGAAGAACCTACACCAGTCTGTATTAAGTCATATATATTAAAGAGTGCCAGTATGGAATTAGGGATAGTGGGTAATATCATAGGGAAATTGCTGTTATTGTATGTGTGTATGTGTATACCAGTATTAGTGCGGTAGACTGCAGGATGCTGATGAAAGCTTTAATTACTCAGCACTAGGATTTTCAGCTATTTCCTCTCCTTTTCCATCTGCTTGCGTCAGTTTGTCTGTGTTTCTGTGTGTCTACCTACCAGCCTGCTGCTACTCGGTCTTCCACGCTGACGACACACCGTGGCTAGATGCAGATGCTCTTTGTATCTGTGTGTGTGGAAAATAGTTTGAGCAAAGACGGTCCGACAAGCCGAGATACTACACTGGGTGTCGGCGTAAATTATGCCGAAGATGTAAAGAGATTTGCTTTTATCAGGGTTGAGACGGACACGCCTCAGAGTTGATTAAGGGTCAATTTAGTAGCTCTCTAAAAACTGACCTAAAACCTGAAAGTATTACAGACCACGTCAAACAAGCACCACCTCACTCCACTCGGCCGTCTGAACAGCGGACAGTAACAGACTTCGGACTTTGTGGTTGTACCAATGACTTAAAAAAAAAACTTCAGAAAGGGGAAAAAAGACAAAAAGAAAACTGCTGGTTTTGTGCCAAACCTTAATCAAAGGCTGAGACTCGGCTCATAGTTTGAAATAGTGCTGCGCTTTTGACAAGATCTGCTAAACATAATTGCTGGGAAGCCCTGCCCGAGGGCACAAGAGGGTGGGTACCCAGGAGAGAGGGAGGTAAGGGTGGGTGAAAGCTTTGCCAAACGGTAATTTTCCATGATGGGCTAAAGAGAGGGAAAAAGGGAAAGAGGATATAAGCATCTATTATGGATGTGCATTATGTAGATTAAGTTACTAAACCTTTAAGAAACTCTGAATGCCCCTCAGCTGCAGAAGGTGTGTAAATGACCGATGCAGATGTTTACCGGGAGAGAAATAAGAGTGTGTATGTCTGGACAGGGTAGAGGAGGAGGAGACATTTGTGACAGGGCATGAATACTGCGATTTAGTCCCGACGTTGCTCAGCAATTTCCCGTGACGGGTAAAAAGCGTCTTATTCGTGGGGCATGTGTTCGTGTCGTGAGCGGGCACAGACGGGGAGCGTAGCTCTCTCACGGCGCTCTTCTGCTATGTGCCTGTGCTTGTGCCGTAAAGATCCAGACTGGTCATGCTGTCGGACAGATAAACAAAAGACATTCCGCTTCTTTGAGTAATGGACATTCCTCCTTAACGGCGGTAGCACTGGTGGTAGCCATCTCCGTATCCGATCCAGGGAGAGGGAGTGCAGGAGTAGAACGGAATGGATGCAGCTGTTGCTATGTGTAAGCACAGCCTTTGTGATTGGACAGAAATCATTCTGAATTTTAAAGGTTGGCCAATCAAAGCACAGCTGTGTCCGTTGGCTCTGGAGCCCTCCCTCCTATCCCCCAACAGCGTTACTTGGACTGATTTGATGTCCATATTAGGCTCAATTTGGTCAAATCCCCTCCCACCACCAAACCCAGAGAGCCCTCAAGTTTCAATGGGTTTTATGTCCTTGAAACCGATAAGATGCATAACATGCTGTGAATGAATTAAAGATGAACTCATCATCAATATATGATTTGCTTAGCCACCTAGCAGTAATCTTTCCATTTTAATGCTAGACTTGTCATATTTAGTCACTGGAAGTATTTATTGATTTAATTTGTATCACAAAGAATGATTACAAATGTAGTTACTCCACAAAAAGCCTTTAAAACATAAAACTACTGAACTTAAAATATCCACACACTGTGATTATTAAACTAAATATGTATTTTTAAAGTATGATGTATTTCTAAACGGGATAAACAAAACCTGTAATTATGTTTGCCATTAAACTGCTCTTTATATGATTGTCATGAAAAAGTTTGTAAAATTATGTTAAAATTAAACAAAGAACAACAGAAAGTGTCACAATATGCACACACTTGCAGTAAAATACTGCAGGTTAATTTACTTAAATATGAAAAGTTCTTATTTAAAAAAAAAGTGTGTGTGTGTGTATGTATGTATATATATATATATGTGTATATATATATATATATATATATATATATATATATATATATATATATATATATATATATATATATATATATATATATTCTCACCTTTTATTGGTTTCCTTTACATTTTAGGTCCCTTAATAATATGGTCATTTCAACTTGCAGATAGGAAAACTGACCCTGCACATCCTTGTTTTCCCAGAAAAAGTGTTCCCATGACATTAACATTAACTTAACCCTCCTCTTCCCACTAAAGCTGTAAGCAGAAAACCTTCATGTTATTACAGTGAAAGACACTTTTGTGAGATTGCAAAGCTGTCTTTGTGGATATTTGAAAGTCATGTCTGAGTCACTGAGATCACCTAGGAGCCTAGCCTTGTTGTTCTCTCACCTAGCTGTAATGGAATGTCAAAAAGTTCATGGAGCTCTCTGGTAAGGGTTAATGATTTTAATTAACTGGGCTATATATTTTTTATTTGAAATTTAGATTATCACAATTCTGTATTTGCTTCAAATAATTTTACAACACTAAAAAAAATCTTATAAAAATGAAAAGTAAATTAGCCATGAGTTGTGAAATGACTGAGGTGTACATAGCAGGATGTTTTAAAGCAGTCACGGTTCTGTAGGCTGGTAAAAGGGTTTTGTTTAGGGTTTAGTTCTTCCCTTGCAAACATCTAGTAGAGTCCACGCCTTATTTAATGGAGTTAGGTCATAAGAAAAATCATTAAAAATACCTTCAGCATTTTTGAGCCCTGCACAGAGAGGTTGAAGTGAAGTGGCTAATATGCAGCACCTCTGTAGTGGTCACAGCCTCCTTCAGCTTTTAGTTACCTTGATGCATTCGATTTGAAAACCTATTTGTGTTCTTCCCTGCATTTCTCTGCATTGCTAATTTAAACTTTAAACTTTAAGCAAATTAGCTTGCTTAAAATATTTTTTAAAATCATTTTCCTTAGTATTTTATTACATTTTACTGTTCTATCTTATGCTGAAATGTTATGTTTAATAAATGTTTTTATTACTCATAACCTTAATGAAAAGAAAGTAATCGAGTTAGAGAAAAGATTATTGCAATAACTCAGTATGTACAAGATTTTACTAATGATAAATTAGCTGAAAAGAAGGTTTCAGATGAGTTCATGGTTTTACCAAAGATAAACTGCTCTCTGTACCATAGAATATTGGTAAATTATGGCACATCATTTATTTCTACAAGTGTTCTTGAAAGGGAAGCGCAGTAAGTCTACAGGCAGGTTTTCACACAGCCTTGTCCACTGTGCAGATTTAAATGCATGCATAGTTTTTATTTCACAGAAAAAAAGGATTCACGCTAGTCTCAAAACTGGGAGCATCCAAACTGAATAGCTACTGAATAAATCACTGAATAACTACTGAATAAGCTTGAGAGGGTTTGAAATGCTCTTTCCTTGCACATCAGTTTTTATGACCTACTAATCAACTTCCAAACTATTGCCAATTATTGACTTATGTATAGTTTTCGTACATTTTTTCAGTACATTACTTAAGGTCTTTTAAAAGTATAGTGTTTTTAAAATAAATAGAATATTAGTAGATGAATAAATTATGCATTAAAATATATTCTGATAAGGCACTGTACAGTTTATTTTAGACAGGTGTTAAAAAGAATTATTGTGCCAAAGCATAGTTTGTTAGAAAATCTTGTCAGAAACATGAGAATTCTGAGAAGTTGTTTAAAAGTGATTTGCATAGAATACATTTTCTCTCATGTGGTTTTAAAAACGATTGTTCCTAAAAGATCCGATTTTGTCTGATATTCCTTAACACATGTCCAAGCACTGAACATTTTTTGTGTGTAAACTATCTTATAATTAAAATGAGTAATTCCTTTAAGGTACAAAAGGAACATTTTAATGTTTTTAACATTTTAACTAATGGATAGTCTTTATTGTTGGGTTTGATACACAAAATGTTTTGGATATGTTTTCAGTTTACATAACAAAATATTATTAAGTAATTCATTGTTGAAATAATGTTTTTTTCTGGTTTATTTTTAACAAATCTGTCAAATGCGTTATCTGTTTTTGCTGTTTATACATGTGATGCACACAGTGTAAATGTTATTATTGTCTCACTCTTGACATTTCCAGATACACACACACACACACAAACCTGATGACAATAATTGGTAATGATAATGGAGTAAAAATGTTGTATCACGTTTTCCACTTTTTTTACTTTAAGTCTTTACTATCCAGACAAAATCTGCAGTACAGAAAATGATCCAGAGAGGAGGATTGCTTGGAATTTTGTCCTGTGCTTCTGTGCGTTCCTTTGAAATTTGTGCCATCTTTTATTCTTAAAAAAAAGAAATTTCTTTTTTTTTTTTTGAAAACCTGTTACTTAGATATGTGCAACTTTAATTAGAAAAAGTAACTCATTTTAAGCAGTCGTGTTCCTTCCTTTAAAAGTTTGCCTCTGACTCTCTCCAGTGCATGCTAATGTACATTAGTTCCAGAATGCAGCACTTGTGTGAATCACTATTATTAATGTTTCTCTCAATAAATAATTCCTGACAAGTTATTTTTGCTGTCATAATGTGCTTGGATTGTCTTTCCTGTATCCCTGTATCCCTGTACTACTTTGTTGTTTTTTCCCCTGTATTCCAGATCCCAGTCCACTCTTTGACCTGGCAGGAATAACTTGTAGACATTTTCTGGAGTCTTCCTGGAGCATTTCTGGAGACACACTGATTGGCAAGGCACTGAAAAAACGCAGATCCAGGTGAGCGCACAGTGTAGCTAACAGTCATGTCCTCACAGACACTGAAGCGTTCCCTGAGTCGCAATGTCGTGGTTAGGATTTCTTTAAAAGCATGCCTTTGAAAAATGACTTGTTTTTGAAGAACATGCCATCTAAGCTGTGTAAGGTTTAGTGCATTTGGATACCAGCAGAGCCATTCAGACTCAACTGTGTGTAAGTCATTAAAGAGGCAGCCATTTTGTGTTTTATTGCCCTCCATTTTGTGTAGAGTGCAGCTGCGCTGAACTCAACAGGCAAGTGCTCCAGTTCTGGCTGCAGGGTCACATGTTTAGAGTTATGGTGCAAAGCACTGGAATGTGTGCTGAATGTGTGCTCAATGGATCGTTCACAGTTTACTGATGCCTGTGCAGTTCTTAAAAATAAATATTCTTCTCATTTGTTTTTGCTGTTGTCTCTAAGTTAGGCCAACAATCACATCAAATGTTTGTTTTATTTATGTCCTTAAAGTGTAAGGCTGAAATTGACATTTATATTTAGTATTTATCAGTTATGGTACAATTGGCTTAACTGTTATTTAAAAATTTGCTATGTCTGCCTCTTTCTAGTAAGCTTATGAAAGTTTGTCTGTGCTTTTTAAACCAAGACTTTTCCCAAAGACAGTAAAGCCCCTTTTGGGTAAGAGATGCAAATTAAAAAGCTAAAGATGATATCTCAGGTTGATTTGACCTCTTCTCACACATTTAAACACATACTCATTCCTTGACACACTCTTACATGCTCTGTTTCTGCAAAGTACAGCCTTAAAAACTTCAGAAAGTGGTTAAATACACTTGTATGAGTGTTTAATGTTAATCGGACTGCTTCAGTGTCTGAAAAGTCTTCACTGTCAAACTTGTAGATCAGGTGAGACACGTGAGACTCCATGTTCTCATAAGCACCGGCACACTCGTCTCTCTAGGTAAGTCTAACATTACGCAGTCTCAGACAGCTCATGCTTATCTGACTCCCAAAACTGTGATTAACCTCATATCAGGTTAAAGCTGTTTCAGTGAATCAGCGAGTAAAATTACAATTTACGATACACAGAGCTGGGTTTAATGACAGAAGCTCACATAGTCATAGAATGAAAAAAACATTTCAATGCACAGTGTAATTTTATACAATATTAGATGTAATCAGAGCCCAGAAAGAATTCTACTTGTTTGAGCAAGACCATAATTTCCCATAAGGTCAGCTTGGTTAAACGCAGTGAACGTATAGCTTACTTTTAAATCGTTTTAAATACATACAATTCACACATATTCTTTCATTTTTATATCTATTATATTATTTCTGTCCAGTAAATTTGGTCTTGCTGTTTTAAATAATAATTAAATAATTCAAATAAATAATTGCCTCACTGTCTCATTCTCAGATTAGTGTCATTTTTAAAAATCATGAATGCTCTCAACAGCCGACATTGAAATTCATCTGATCTGCAGTGAGATTTACAGTCATTCGTGTACTGATTTTCCCTACCCAGGATTACTTGTGTATCTGTTTAATTGGCCACATTTCCCACACAGTATTCATATCTCTGTCTGACAGAATATAGAGTGACTGATCCAGACCTTTGTGCCTTCAGCATTAATCATTTCCCAGTAGATGAATTGTGCCACACACACAAAGACTCTGAAGTTTGGTAGGTAACCCAGACAATGTCCATTAAACAGTGTGTTTACTTGATACAATCACGAACTGCCTGTTTTTGTTCATCATGAGGGGGACATTATAGGAGGGGAAATCAGTAATGAGAGTATACTGAGTGATTTTCAACTGATTGAGTTGCACGGGGCAGGGAAGCCCCCCCCCCCCCCCCATCCTGCCTTTCATCGTGACCAGCCAGGGACCGTGAGTCACCAGCATCCAGACCAGGACCACAGCCTTAACTGATTTGAGTTTACTTGTAGTCTGGGACTGAAGAGTGCTGACAATAGAAGAGACAGGATGACACATCTGCTTGTATCTCCAGGGCCGGTCCCCTCTTAGGGTCCCCTCCTAGGGTCCCCTCTTGTCCCTCCCCGTCTGAACTGTTCTCCGCACGCTCACTACTTTTACTGCCCTCATTCCTTCGGTCAGTCCCTGGCTTCTCTGTATCGCCCCAGCCCCGTGACCTCGTGACCCTATCCCGGCTCGCGTGATCCTCGGGTCGTTGAGCTGCGTCTGTCTGGTTTGCTGATGTGTCATAGCACTTGGGCCGTGGGTTGAGTCGCCCGCCACAAAGGGCCATCATCCCATGGAGAGGGGTTTGGTGGAGGGCTGCGAGTTGGAGATTAAGGGCAGGCAATAATAAAGCTTGGAGCTTGTCATCTCAGTCTCCTCCTTTATGAGCACATGGTGGGATGTGTGAGTGACTGCATGTCTGTCTTTTTCTCTCTCTCATCTAGAAACTCTTTGTTTCACTACCTTCAGCAAATACATGGTGGAACAGATGGTGGCCCTCATAGGGTGAGTAATTCAAGCCATTGACTTGTATCGGGGGGCCCATGCACAAATGGAAAGGAGTGTGTGTGTGTGTGGCTTCTGTGTGAGTGTGTGTGTGAGTGGGTGGGTGAAACTCCATGATGTATAGCAGAAGAGGAAAGTGTTAAATGGACAAGAGAATGGTGGAAGACAGTCAAACATGCCTTTGCTTGGGAAAACCCTGTTCTTTAGGTCCTGTTATATATATACACATGCCTGCCTTCATGGGTTTCACACTGAGGGTCTGTCTGGAAATGAATATAACAGGCTCTTGTAGTCTCCTTGGTGGGTTGCCAGGTATTATAACTGGTTAGCATTTCAGCCCTCATCAGCCTCGTCTTGTGACAGAGCTCAGTGTTTTAGATAGAAAGGACTGCAGAGTGGTGAAATAATACAGATTCAGGAGGCCTGCGTTAATGCAGCAAAGCTCAGGTGAACGTTCTAGAAGCCGCTTACGTGAGCTGTTTCAGCTTTAACCAGAGTGTTATCTTCTGTCCCCTCCACCTCTGGCTGGAAGACTCTCATAGCATGGGTTGATATTACTGGAGGGTTTATTGGGCTGTGGAGGGTAAGGATGTTAGAGAGTGTGCTGCTGCCCGTGTGATGACTACAGACGTGACAGTGTTTCTATTGCAGGCTTGTGGCCTGTGGGACACTTTGATCTCCCCATATCACACCCACCCAGAGCACATGCTTCTTCATATAAAGAGTCCATAATAGCTCAGTGGTCTACCGTGACTGGGTGGGATACCCTGTGTGTGTGTGAAAGATAGATTAGTATGCGTGTTTGCCTACATGTATGGGAGAGAGATACACAGTTTGTCTATTTGTATGATAGAGAGATACACAGAGAGAGAGAGAGAGAGAGAGAGAGAGAGAGAGAGAGAGAGATAGGCAGTGGAGTTTCCTGTGCTATGTACGAGGAATCGGGTGCGGAGTGGACGGTCTCGATGGGCAGAGGTACATCTGCGGGTTAGCTGCACACACCTCAGCGTCGTGTGCCGTGTGGATCCTGCACTGTGGTGCTGGAGAGTGATATTCTCAAACACCTGTCTCCAGGGAGACCCCCATGGTCTCTGCACGCTGGTGTCACTAGGCTGGGCTCTGGTGAGACCTCACACTCAGATTGCATCAGCTCGTCACTCAGTCATGAGCACAGTTTGCTTCTGTCTTCCTTTCCAGTGTGCTGATGCTGTAGGGAAATTTTTGAAATCTGTTTCCAATGAGAAAAAAACCTCTTCTGGTTTACTCGCATTCTCTCCAAATGCTTATGACTAAGTAGAGATCAGCAGATTAGTTATTTATGATGTTGTTTTCAGCGCGTACGGTGCCACTAGGAAGTGCAGACATGTGTTTTTCGAGTCACTGAGATGAATGTGTGAAGTCTGAGGTGGTCCAATAGTACGTCTTGTTTGTCATTGTTCAAAGTGTAAAGCCGATGTGCAGGCAAGGTGAATTGAGATTGTGAATTTGCAGTAAAAAAGGGTTTGTCCTATGAATGTGCCTGTGCATGTCTGTTTTTGTGTGTGTGTGTGTGTGGCTGCTTATGTGTGTGTGCAATGCTGTTTGATAAGTATTTGTGTGTGTGTGTGTGTGTATGCATGGCTGTTTGTTATGTATTTGTCTATCTGTGTGTGTGTGTGTGTGTGTGTGTGTGTGTGCGCGCGCACATGGCTGTTTGTTATGTATTTTCTGTGTGTGTGTGTGTGTGTGTGTGTGTGTGTATGTGCAATCCTGTTTGTGTGCATAAGTGTGTAGAGTCCTAAAGATAAAGCAGGTGAAACTGACTTGCAGAGAGCTGATCGGCTTCAACAACCACAAGCAAAACTACATACGTGCTTCTAGTTTCTATTTATCTCGGAACATGTGCTTTGACAGAGAAAGTTTCCAGTTTCCACGTTTTGGTAAATGGCCTTTTCCTCCGTAATGTCCCCTGGTAGATCTGCATGGAGTTTTAGGGTTGTTCTGCTGTGTTTGTCCATGGAAGCGTTTCCCTCTCTCGTCCCCTATAGCTAACAGTCTTGCTATTTACCATGTAAACAAGGTTGTAGTTTGCAACATATCCACTTTGGCACAACAAACATAGCTAATATTTTTATTTGCCTTCCAGGAGAGTTTGCAGTTATTGCTAGATGTTTGTAAATATTTTGTTGACAACATTTAGTTTTATACTGTGTTTATCATAAAATATTATTATAAATGAAGCAAATGAGTTTTGCTGACGCTGGACTCATTGTATCAGCCCTAATTAACCTTAACTTCAGTTACAAATCATGACCTGGAGAAAAGACTCAACATTATGTGAACACAGAGTCTTGAAATTGTTTTATGACCACTACTCTGAAAACGAAAATGTTTTCCGTATATGAGAAATATTGCTAAATTGTCTGTACTTAAGCACACTAATCTCACTAGACATTCTTCTTCTACTGCACTGAGCACTGAGCACTGAGCACTAGAAGAAGGAGCAACATAGTCATATTATCACAAATAACGGGAGGAAACATTAGTGGGCAACTAAAATTAATATCTGTAGCAAAAATTATTAAACATTTTAAATTTCTTATTAATTTATAGTCACTGCTGTATTATCTTGCTTTTTGAGGCAAGATATATAATTCATCATATAATTAAATTTAAAAAAAAGGTCTTGGTCCGTGTGAGACGCAGTGTAATTGTATTGTGTCTAAGCACTCGCCTGTTTGTTGCACTCATACAGGTGCCATCGAAACACTTCAGTAAAGCACTCTTTCTTCCTCTGCTTCTTATAGTCAGTAACTCGAATAAAGTCCGTCTGGCGTGTTTGACAAATACAAAATGTTTTCTCATGCATTTGAAAAACAGATTCAGTAAAAATGTGCATTTTTTTAAAAAGAATGTGAAATTGTATACATTTTGCTTTTTTTTCCCATTTGAATATGTAATATCTAACATATGTAATATGATGTGATATTTTTAATATGAATATCTAATAGAACTGAATATCTGTTCTAATGTTTTGAGCCTCTGCAGTCTTAGCTCATCGTCGGTACGGGAGCGTGAAGTGTCATAGTCACGATCATCATGACAGAAATTCGGTTGCTAGAAAGACGAGAATGTCGGCGAGCAAAATGTGTAGTGACCCACTGGTTAAAAGACTCACAGTGGGCATGTCCTCAGCAACTCTAGTGATGCAGACCTACAAACAAAAATGGTCCATCATGAAAAAATGGCGTGACATAAAACAATCACTGCATTTTTTAATATGTGGAGGTAAAATGGGATCATTTAATATTCACCTTTCAGTTCTCAGAGGACCGTGTGAAGTTTACTTGTCTTGCTTTAAACGTAAATCAAGTTTGTGTGATAAACCCACAAAACTGCATAAAATAGGCACAAACACATTTAGTTAAATGTGGTTTACTGCAATATCTCAAAAGGTATCACCCTTTCTTAAAAATAAAGTTGTGTGTTGTTTTTGTTTGGTTGTTCTTTTTACACAGAGTGTATCTAATATATTCATTATGGGACTTTATCGTGATATATTAAGTATTAGGTAACATGATATATTACACATAGTGAAACAGTTCAGTTAAGCTGGAGGAGGTGTGTAGGAAGCAAACACAAGTAAAGAAGGGTGTGTGTAAATGGCAAGACACACAAACAGTGGCCATAATTACTGGTAGCTCACCAGAGCACCAGCTGTAGTCCGATTCAACACAGCAGAGAAGGCTAATGGACAGTGGAGCAATTACCATTGTTTCTTTTAATTTATTAGATTATTGTGTATTGTTGTATAACCAGAAAGACCCAAAAAGAGAAATTAATATTTTAACATTAAGGTCAGTAAAGGAATTTTGTCCTGCAAAGCATATTGACATTTTTTTTTGTACAGGATATTAATGTTTAAAAAAAGGGTATATTTGATGCTATGTGTGCTGAAAATGGGTGATATGTACATCATGATCTTAGCATAGAAGGTGCCTTATGTCTTTCTTTTTACTGAGATTTACAGTTTGCTTTATGCTTAATTTAAATGTTATCACAGTGAACCCATGCAAATCATAGCTGTTGACAACAACCCTTTTACCCAGCCGCATTTGACAGCAGCCCGAATTAACCATAAGAACTTTTAGAAGCTGCATCTATCATATATGCCAAAATCATTCCAAATATGTGTTTATTCTTTGTAAAACCAATCTAATGACGTCCACTGCAGTTAGATTTACTGCAGCTAATAATTGTAAAGGCATCAGACTTCCATATCGTGGCTAATCAGGAGAAGTCTAGTTCCGTCTTTCTTCTTCACCACCATTTTCAGCAGATAGAAAAGAAAAGGAAGAAAAGTGCTGATTACTGGAAGTATTTCTTGCACAGAGCCTCACAGAGCCTCACAGAGCATCACAGAGCCTCACAGAGCATCACAGAGCCTCACAGAGCCTCACAGAGCATCACAGAGCCTCACAGAGCATCACAGAGCCTCACAGAGCATCACAGAGCCTCACAGAGCCTCACAGAGCATCACAGAGCCTCACAGAGCCTCACAGAGCATCACAGAGCCTCACAGAGCCTCACAGAGCATCACAGAGCCTCACAGAGCCTCACAGAGCCTCACAGAGCATCACAGAGCCTCACAGAGCATCACAGAGCCTCACAGAGCATCACAGAGCCTCACAGAGCATCACAGAGCCTCACAGAGCCTCACAGAGCATCACAGAGCATCACAGAGCATCACCTCACACAGTACGTGATTTGGCATTACTGTAATCCTTGGCCTTGCAGCCTTTGATCTCTTGTGTAAGATCATTTCTTTGTCGATGGTGCAGCTTGGCTTGTTTACTTGTCTTTAATTATGTGTATTGATTAGATTAAGAAAAGGACTCGGGTGATGGGAACTGCTGTGGTGGCTGTTCCGCACTCCTGGGCGGAGCTTTAACTTGTGTTTGCATGTGATGGCATCTGTGTTTGTTGGTGATCATGTAGAGAGATGGGGGTGTGTGTGTGTGTGTGTGCAGATGTGCATATATATTGAATAGTCATAGTGAAACAGTTCCTTATCTGCTCTACCCCAATTATCCTGCTTAACCCTAATCACATCAGTCCTGTCGATCGGAACTCTTTACCTGTTAGAGTTGCTCTCAGCTCCTTTTATATCCAAGTTAATTCTGTCCCCTTTTAAATGAGGGCCCCTGTATGTGGGTCTGACCGCAGTGGCCCTGTGGAGACACTTGTATTGATAATCATGGACTTGCAGCATGGTCCCATAGCTGCTTTGTGAGTGAATGGGCCGTCTGCAGGAGAAGTGAATCGCCTGCGTCAGAAGCTGCGTTACCATTAGACAGGACCTCCTGGTGTCCACGGGGTCACCTTGAAGAGCATTCCATTATCACATTATCAGGACAAAGCCCACGCAGACGGCCCACGCTGCCGCCTTTTCTCTGAGGACATTCCTCTCACAGTGGGGGGTGGGTTAGGAGGCAGGAACAGGCCTGTCAGATCAGAGTGAGTGACGCCGACAGGCGTGGGTGGCAGAGATGACGTGACAGAACGGGAGTGGTGGAGAGGAAGAGAGGAATAGATGGTGGAGCGCAAGGAGGTTGTGCAGGGATGGTGCCGGAAACGGAGGTGACGTCCACCTTGCTGAAATCGCTGAGTAATGCTCAGGGCTGCCTCACTGAAATCGCTGAGTAATGCCCAGGGTGTGAGCGAAGGCGGAGCAGGTAGAGCGTAGGTGTTCTTGAGGCCTTGTCGAGGGGTTCAGCAGTGTTAGAATGAGAAGAACATGCATGAAAAAATAAATGTGGAGTGATTCATGTCAATCGGCTGGCATAGTAGGGCCCGAAAAATGTCCACTCATTGTTGGCCTGTGCCAGCATTATTGGGATATGTTACCAACTTACAACTCTTACTGTTTATGGCTCTTTACAACACAAAGAAAAGAGAACAGCACAGTGTTTTATTTATACACTGAGATCTGCCTAGACATCAGAGTCCACTGCGTCTGTCATGTTAGAGGGCAAGGTTACGTAGTGATCTAACAAAGAGCGTGTCGAGTTAAACACCTTCTCCAAATCACAGTGGCACCTCGCACTCAGACATACAGATGTCAAAGGGAGAGATGCAAGCAGAGAGGCTGTGTGATGGTTTAAATGTGAGTAGGTTATTGTAAGCGTGATTCTTTTTGGAAGACAAAATCATTTCTTTGTTCTCACTCGTCATGAGATTCTCCGGACACGTCCCTTAAGCTTGCCGACGTGAGGATGAGTCGTCTGCCGACTCCCATTAGAACTCTGTTCCCTTGGCGCTGAACAGCATGACTTATGAAGCCAGTCTATTCAACAGCACAAGCACTGAAGGTAGAAGCCTTTGAAAACAACGTCCTTTTGGTGTATGACTCGGCATGTTTGGTGACTCGCCTCCATGACTCGCCTGGGGTGCGAGAGGAAGAGACAGCCAGCTAACTGATGACCTGTTTCAGCAAGAACATGTCCAGTCAGACTGTTTTTCAGTGGGAAATATTGCCTGTGTGTATTGTTTGGGTCTCTTTATCAGAAGCCTCTCCAGCATATTGGGTCAGGACAAGTCATTGTACAGCTGTGTAACCAGAAGCCTGAGTCACATGCCTGGGCTACGCCCCTGCTGTCAAAGAACATGGAAAAATGGTACCAGGGGCACTAAAGTGACGAATTAAAAGTACAGGGAGACAAAAATGGCAAAGTATGAAAGATATTTTTTACTTTCTGAGAATATCCAAAAACACGTTGAGGTTGACGGCGGCATTTGCATTTATGGGAATTTATATGTTAAGCAGCGGGTGGGTTGTTGGAGTGATTGCAGTGCTTTCAGACCGAAGAAAGCTGGGATGATCCTGTAAAGCAGTGTGGCCCTGGTCTGAGACCACTCCAGTGTGCTGTTACGAGCTACACGGGACCAATGTTGAAAGTTACTGATCTTTAAATATCACTAGCTGATCTTTAAATTGGCAGTTAAATTTGTTATCAAATTTGATCTAAAATAATATTTATGTGTGTTTTTTTATGATATCCTGTGTTCTGATAGTGAGTTAAATGTGTGGCTAAATGTGATATGCAGATGTGATGGAAAGACCGTGACCAAACGTGCAAGCTCAGGCTGAGCAGTGCTGCTCACCATGGCAACCATACCAGAAAGGAGGGCTACACAGTACACACCTGGCTAATGTGGCCGTGAGCTCGGCCATTCGGTACGGTACATTTGTGTGAGATGGAACTGGAAGGAGCCTGACACACACTCTGATTAATAGTATATATCCTGTTTGTTTCATTTGGAGCTTTTTTCACTTTGTTTACTTTGAAAGTGATGGAAGCAAAAAGATGTTAGATATGCAGCTATGTGCACAAAATAAAAAGTATAAATTATAGATTTAACTTTTTTCATTCATATAATTGTGTTTGTGTGTGTTTGTGTTTGTGTGTGTGGATATGAGGGTGTGTAATAATGTTATTGTGTGTGAGTTTTTGTGTGTGGAAAGAGATTATATGTGTGTAATGTCATTTTGTGTGTATGTGGAGAATTTTGATGCAGGATTTGGGATGTAGACTTTGTGTTTTATTTTAACAAATTATTTTAAGCATGCTGAAATGTTGGGAAGTGCTTAGGGTTTGAGTAAGGCCAGTGCTTGCAGTAAAGTTTCACTGTTTGTGTGTTGGCGGGAAAATTTCCGCCGTGAAGGTGTGCACGGTTTACCAGCAAACCTGCAAATCACAATCACTGTGCACCACACTGATCGTCCTGATCCACTGTACCGCTGCGCTGTGTCCTGCGTGCATGCATGTTTGCACACGGCCTTTGATTTGTAAAGGTCTTGATCTTTTTGCCGCGTCTCCCTGCATTTTGTTGGATTTGTTGGAGCCGAATCGTGTTAAATGCATATAACATTATTTGATATGGTGAAAGCATCCTGCGTGTGTCCTGTTGTGAAGGACTGGGTGTCTTGTACTGCTCAAAATACCTTGAAAGCAACAATGTTTCATGGCTTTAGAAAAGTTTTCATTTTGGACATAAAAGATTTTGCTGTTTTTCCAAACTATGATATAAAACAGTGACACGCTATGCCAAGCGGAAAAGGGGTAACAAAAATATTTTATAATCCTTTCTGTGTATTTTTCATTACGTGTTCATACACATACATATTTAAATGCTGAACCGTTACTTACATGCTTTTATTAGTCCATGTCTTTCTCTCTGTATGTGTGTGCATGAGTGTGAGCACGTGCGTTTTCATTTGAAAACGAATTTTTCGGTTTCTCACTTTTAGTCATCTTTCACTTTCTGAACAAACAGGGTTTAACAGAGTCTATATTTGTCTGTATGGGCTTGCGCACCTTGTGAATGATGGGTGATGCTGTTAGCTGGAGCCGTGTAGTTTGCATGTAGTTGTCACACTCGGCCTATGAATTGCCCTGCGAGACTCGTGCTACGTTGTCCACAGTATACAGGCACAGGGTCAGTTGTGCCTTAAATTTTGCTTTGCCTAATTCAGCTGAACTGAAATTAAAATTACATCTTAACTTTAGGTTTAAATACAGTTTCACATATTTCTATGCCAGTTTTTTCCCAAATAATACACTACGTTTACTTGTGGAATAAATATTTTCCCCAGTGTGGATTATAGGGTGTACTGGCTACAAAGCTTCCAGTGGAGTACACTGTGTAACGTAGGAGATTATGTGGTTAGTCGGGTGAATGTGTGTATGCAAACTGCTCATGGTGGTATTCTGTAGTGCCTTATGCGAATGGTGTGCAGACACAGGGGATGTTCTTGGTCTCCACGGGCCAGTAAGAACAGGCATGGTACGGACCATCCCTCTATCAGACGGCTATCTCACCCTGGTTTCCTAGCCCGGGCCCCAGCTGTCCTGCTGGGCTCCGGTGCTGCCTTTGCCCCGGCCTGGATCCCCCGTGAGTCAGTGAAATCCAGCCAGTTCTCTGAGATGCGTTTGTGCATGTCCGGGTCCTGAGCTTAGGGTTAATCACGCTCTGCTCACTGGAGTTTTTGGAAAAGATTTGTCTCTTTAAAGGATGGAATGTCTTTTTCATGGGATATGTTTGTGGTAATCAGTTCCTTCTTAGATGTTGCACTTTGTTTTCATTTATAGAGAATTAGGAGGTGTGAGGTGATAGTTATTTTTGTTTTCTGTGGTATAACTTCAGGGTCTGAGCCTCATGAAGATGCTGTATTGTGCTGCACAATTGATGAATCCTGATATATGTGTCCAAAAATGGTGTAAACTCAAACAGTTGTATATTGTGTATGTATGGGTGTGTGTACGTGTGTACGAAACAGAGAGGGTCACAGGCGCCATCTCTGTGGTTTGCAGTTTGGAAGTGGCAGAAGTATCTGTCAGCTATAATTAGTGAAGGTTTTTCCCTGTACGTGGTAACCCACGAGGGTACGGATCAGCTCTCCCGCACTGATAAGACTTTTCCAAAATAGGAATGATCTCATCCTGCTTTCTTATCCCTCTTCCATTTTTCTTTGTTAGGTCTGTTTTTTCTTGATTCCTTTCTTGACTGTTTAAACACACTGGTACACACACACCGGCACAGCTGGTGCAGCTGTGTGTGTGTGTGTGTGTGTGTGTGTGTGTGTGTGTGTGTGTGTGTGTGTGTGTGTGTGTGTGTGTGTGTGTGTGTGTGTGTGTGTGTGTGTGTGTGTGTGTGTGTGTGTGTGTGATTAACACCCTGAATTCGGGGATCTCCATTCAGGACACAGCCTCATGGTTTGTTGATGAGGTCATCAGGAAAGATCCTGGTTTAGCATGGACATAGTTGTAGTTGATAGACAAAGGAAGAGAATTCAAGGATAAGGCCTTGTGCATGTCCCCAGTAGCTCACCTTAGCTTCCATTCAGAAGTGCTACAAATTGAAAACGGCTGACCTCCGACTATACACTGAGAGGTAAACAGTGGAGATGGCCTGCTGTTTAAAACCTTTTGACATTTACTGGACTGCTGCACCATGCGTTTGTATGTATTTGTGTGTGTGTGCATATATGTGTGTGTGGGTGTGTGTGTGTGTGTGTGTGTGTGTGTGTGTGTGTGTGTGTGTGTGTGTGTGTGTGTGTATCTCAAAAGAAGATTCCAGGTGACTGCAGCCTATTGTAGTAAAAGATAAAATTGTAGTGAAGTACACGAGGCCTCCAGAGAAATAAGACATTTTGGACAGAGTTTCTTCATCAGCTGTGCAAGAAACATGCTTCTGAAATTTCATGAGGTGGATCTTTATATTAGAAAAAGTAGATGGTTCATATTGTGTGTGTGTGTGTGTGTGTGTGTGTGACCTCTCTCACTCTGTCAGCTCAGCTTAGGCTTCAGAAGGGATCTTAGGTGAAAGGTCACATTACTCAAGGCCTATGGAATCCAGTCTCGAGAAAATGAATAGTATGGAAAGAAAAAAAAAAAAAAAAGGACAAAAATTGTAACTGCAACAGGAAACACTGTCTGGGTAACGTTGCTAGTTGCTAGTGGGTGACTTTTTGACTCTTTCAAGCAGGATGAAAGAAACGGGTGAGCTACAAGGTTTTTTTCCCCTCCAAAACTCTCACCTTTCACGTCACTGAAGTGGCGGGAAAGAACAGCTGAACACTAAACACTGAATACTGAACACATAAACACTGAATACTGAACACTAAACACTGAATACTGAACACTAAACACTGAATACTGAACACATAAACACTGAATACTGAACACTAAACATTGAATACTGAACACATAAACACGGAATACTGAACACATAAACACTGAACACTGAACACATAAACACTGAATACTGAATACTAAACACTGAATACTGAACACATAAACACTGAACACTGCTCACTGCTAAGCGTCTGTTCATGGAATACAGAGGCCTGCCTGTTTGAGCTTGCTGCACACTAACATTTACTCAACCATCAAATGAATCCACTGGAATATTTTGACAGTGACACAGTGCTGATGTGTTGGATTAGTCGAGTCTGGTGGCCAAAACGGCCTTGTATGGTTTTTACTGTTGGGCAATAGGCATCGTGCTCATCTTAAGCAAGCTGCAGGAATCCTCTTTCGGCCAGAACGTGCATCTCCACGGGGCGTCATACGTCCCTTCTTCCTGTCCATCTTATGTGCATCAACATTATCCAACGTGTTTGTCCATAATCTGCTTTTCTGGTCTCCTCTGGAGTTTTTGCTTTTTGCTTCATTGATCGTTGTTATTGTTCTCCTCGGCATTGTGTGGCATGGCATCCTATGGTGTTCATGTAGCGTTGTGTATCATTGTGTGGCGTTGTGTGGAGTGGTGTGTGTCATCATGTGCTGTTGTGCGCCGTTGTGTGTCGTCGCGTGTCGTCATGTGGCATTGTGTGGTGTTGGTGCCATTGCTTCTCCATTCTCCGGAGCTCGTGCTGACCCGGGCTGGGAGCCCTTGCTCCGGCTGCAACGGAGGCATCCGGGATGGACTGGCCCGCTTTACCCGTCGCTCAATCCCGGACACCGCCTGCCGGCCCCATAACTGGCAGTGCTTGTTGCCTTCCAGTGTCCGTCTGAATCAGCCTGCTCATCCCACTGCTGAGGTCATCTCCAGCACTGAGGTCATACAGCAGGGCAGAACCGGAGCATCACCCTTCCCAGAAATCACTCATTTATTTTCCTTCAGATTCACGCTCACACACCTCACACACTGCACTTAACACGGTGTTCATCTTACACACACTATACTTTATGTTCAGTGCTCCTTACACGCTGCGCACATCTCACACAATGTACCTTACCCTTCAGTTCTCATATGTCCCATGCACATACCTCACACTCTCCCATGCCCATGGCAATTTTCCTCACACAGTCTTCCCACACACAGATGTCTTTATGTACATATCTCCCCATAGTCCTCTTTGAGCTTCAATATGCCGCATACATACACGACTTATATATGATAAATCCATGACCTATATATGCTACAAACACAATATACATATGCTACATACATGACCTATATATACTACATACATGACCTATATATACTACATACATGACCTATATATGCTACAAACACAATATACATATGCTACATACATGACCTATATATACTACATACATGACCTATATATACTACATACATGACCTATATATGATACAAACACAATATACATATGCTACATACATGACCTATATATACTACATACATGACCTATATATACTACATACATGACCTATATATGATACAAACACAATATACATATGCTACATACATGACCTATATATACTACATACATGACCTATATATGATACAAACACAATATACATATGCTACATACATGACCTATATATACTACATACATGACCTATATATGCTACAAACATGACCTATATATACTACATACATGACCTATATATGCTACAAACACAATATACATATGCTACATACATGACCTATATATACTACATACATGACCTATATATGATACAAACACAATATACATATGCTACATACATGACCTATATATACTACATACATGACCTATATATGCTACAAACACAATATACATATGATACATACACGACCTATATATGATACATACACAATTTACATATGATACATACACGACCTATATATTATACATATGTGACCTATATATGATACATAAACAAAATATATATGAGACATACACAGCATTTCTGACCTTTTTTAAATCATCTAAATTTATTACAAATGATATTTTTGACAACCTTTCCCCAAATGAAGAAATTAGCATTTTATGGTGGTGTCAGAATTCATGCAGATATTTTTATTCAAAATATTTTTGTCCCTCATTAACAAAATGTTTGACACGCCATCACACCCACCTAAATAAATGATGACTAGACATCACATGGAAATATTTAGAATTTTTTAGAATTCTATTTTATTTTCTAATTTTTAAAAATGTGTGCAATTGTTAATCAGACACATGTAAAAACAATTTTCAAATGCAAAGGGAAATACCATTACAAATACCATTGTGGTCTGTTAGATATTTATTTTAGTCTAAATTCCAGCTGTCTCCTTACTATTTGTTTTTATTTTTTCATTATTTCTTTTCAAATAAGATAATTTTCAAAAATACAAATGAATAAAAATATGGGAATTTTAAGAGTGATTCGGTTAAGCCAATAATTGAATAATAATGCTAAATGATATGCATGCATGTTAGCATGGTATGATATAGAGGAAAAAAATGATTTCAATTGAGACTAAATCATTAATTTTTAATGCGTATTTTAACCATTTATGTGACTTTACTACATTTGCTTTTATTTTGATATTTAAATTCCATTTTTATACATAACATGTAAATATAAAGTTAGTTTATTCTTAGTTTTTTAACAGATATATATGTACTATATTGCAGTATATGAAGTATTTTGTATGAGGATTTTGAAGCATTTTCAGGTTCAGTCATTATTTGGATTTGCGAAGTTTAGATTGGTCTGCTGTTATTAAAATACATTTATACACTGACATGTGCAAATAATTTATTGCATTTCATAGAGACCCCAAGCAATTGCGAAATCATTCACCTGCGATGTTTAATGTGATTAATCCACACAGAATGAATGTATAAACAACTTTCTTTTACATTTTTATTTCCATTTGCTACAAAATACAGTTTGCTACTGTTATGTATTGATGACGTGATTTTTGGGTTCTATTTTTATTTAAGGTGATCAGAATTCAGAAATTATACTAAGAAATGTCAGAAATTATACTAGATTCTCTTTAAAATGAAGCCAAATTTTACTTGTGAATTTATAAAGTACTCACGTTAAATTAGCCTTGTACAAAGCACATGTTCTCCATTGTGAATAAAATATGCTTTCATCAAGCTTTTTCCAAGGCAACCACACCTTCATCTACATTTTATAAGAGGATATATGAACAGAGGAAGGTGAGAGATCATGGAACATGTGTGCTAATCCAATCCCCTGCTTCAAAGATTGTTCCAGAAATCATGTAAAAGTCCTTGTTTTATGTCTTAAAGCAGACATAAAGCTAGTCCTCAGATCTGAGAAGGATGTTTCTGGTGGTTGTTGTGAGGTTTCTTTGCAGTAAGAGCTGACTCGTCCGGGCCGCTGACTCACTGTTACTCGTTACTCACAGACTGCGCGCCATTTCTCCAGCACAAAGACACCAACTCTTGGTCTGACTCTTTGTTCTTCTGTGAGGGTATTTTCCTCTACCTGTACACTAATGTGTTCTTTAAAAGCCTCTGAATATATTAGTGATTTAGGAGCTAAGCTTTGGAGGTAGTAATTTAGATTTTTACGTGTCTTTAGATGGGTTATGAATGTACAAAAGTATGTGATGGTGGACGCTTGTTCTTCCATTCATGAATCATTATGAAAATCATCACAGTGTTCACTGGCTGGTTCTGTCCAGTTAAACCATGTTTCTGTTAAACCTTTTCCTGTTTACCGATATCAAAGGTGTTTGAGACAGTAAGTTTGGTTAATGATTAAAAGGGATAGGCAGTATGATCTCATCAATTGTCCATGTATCTGTGTGTACTTTCACTCAGTGTGTAGTAAGACACATGTCATGTAGCAGATGTATATCATATAACACGTGCACTGGCTTCTTTTGTCTCAAAATGTGTAAATGAAAGTTCAACAACAATGTCATCTGCTCAGCCACACAGCACATGACTCCAAGACTTAAAACAAGGACTTGAACGTGTCACGCTAGTCCAATGAAAATGTGTTTAACGATCAGGGACATGGTATGAAAGTTTTTGTTTCTTGCTGAACAGAATCTTACTAAAAGTGTTTAGTTTGTGTTTGTGTGATTTGATTGATTGCTAACTCTAGACTCGGCAGGGATCATGCCATACCAGGGCAATCGCCTTCTTTTTTTTTCTTCTGAGAGCCAAAGAAAGAGAGAGAGAGAGAGAGAGAGAGAGAGAGAGAGAGAGAGAGAGAGAGAGTGAGTGTCAGTGGGGGGTGTGTGAAGGAGAGGAGGTTATTGGTAGCTAAATCTTGTAAAAGGGTTTTCCTAATATGGGCTGTCTCTCAGAAGACTCCTCCTCTCTCCAGTTAGTGGGTGGGACCTTCCTCTCCCTCTCAGCCAGTGATGACAGAGCTACGACTCACTTCCCCATTAATTGGCTGAAACCAGTTCTTACAGGAACCGCCGGTGATAAATGTGAGAGTTCTCAGAAATCATTCATTTCTTCCTTCTTCGAGGCTGAAGAACACTGCAGGCCAGTGTGGATGCTTCTTTGTGTTAGCATGCTTTAAGGACAACCCCTGGTTTTTATATATTTTATATATACATTTTTTTGGCTCTGTCTTTGTTGTGTTTTTTTTGTTTATTTTTTTTTACTGAACTGCGTAGGATATGTGACTGAGAACATGCTGTGCTCTTGCTTGAGTTTTTGTTTTTTTTCCTCCCGTCTGTCCGGATGAAAGGTTTTACAGTGCTCAGCCTACCTCCCCCTCTCTCTCTCTCTCTCTCTCTCTCTCTCTCTCTCTCTCTCTCTCTCTCTCTCTCTCTGAGAGGCAGTGCTGTGAAGGAGACTCTTAACTGCCCTTTAGGACGGGTAAGTAAAATTTATGTTACCTGCCCCCCCCTCTCTTCTACAGTGCTGTTCCCCTGTATGGCACCTCACCTCAGAAACCTTCCAGGGAGTACCATGAGAGGGCAAAGCTGCGCTGTGCTTGGGCGGTCACACCAGTGGTAAGTATATTTCGGCCTAAACCTCTTTTTCTCTATTCAAACTTTTCATTTTCTACTTCTCTCTCTCTCCCTGTCTCTCTCTTTCTCATGCCGTCCTGATCCCCCTCTTCTGTCATCGTTTGACTTATTATCTGATATCTGTCGGTAATATTCAGTAGGGATCGTATTGTGTGTGTGTGTGTGTAGCGTCGTGGGTCAGTGGTACTAGTGTGCGGGGGTGCGGCGCTGTCTGTAGTAAGGGTGGATGGTATCAGGCAGCAGTAGCTGGGCTGAGGTGAGGAAGCAGGGAGCAAACTGAGCCTGGCCTCGTCAGGCTCTGGCTCGTGAGCGATGCTGAGTCATGCTCGGCAACTGGAGCTCCTCTGAATGAACCGGACACTCCCCCGCGTCACACTACCACTCCGCCCTCCCCAACCCCCACTCCCAGCCCTGCACAGAGCAGCCGAACCCTGCTGAACCCGTCGCAGGCTGCCCAAGGCGGGAGGGGCCAGTGGTGAAGAGGGAGGAGAAGCTGAACTCTCAGTTCCTGCCTCTGACAATCTCGCTTTCGCTCAGGACTCAGTGTGGAAACAAAGAGACTACACCTTTCAGCCTCGGACCTTTTGTACGTCCTCCTGGTTCTTAACTAATTCTCAGTCCGGTCTTTTTTTTATTCACACTTTTTCAGTCAATATGTGTTTTTATTTCTGCAGCTTACATTTGTAGGGCTCTCTGCATCGGGGGAGGGGGGTGAAGTTGCACAATAGGAGATTACAGAAGTTTCTGGAACAAAGTTCCTTTTTTCCTTGTAACTTGAACCTCTGACAGCAACTGGCTAAATGCGCTAAAGTTGTTTAGCTGGCAATAAGAGAAGGTTCCAGCATATATTGGCCACCTAAACCCAGTTTTACGAGGGAGAGAGAGAATGAGGACACACACACACACACACACACACACACTGGATGATTCCTTGTGCCAGTTTATTGATCTGCTCTTTCCTCTTCTGTTGCCTTCATCATGCAGGATGAACGCTGGATCTCCCAGGGCTTCGTCGAGGTGGTGATCGTGGTCGGCTTTCTCATGTGCTCAGTCATCAATTCCAACTCCATGGCTCTACATCAAAAGACTCAGCAGAAGAAATCAGAAGGCAAAATGAAATGAGGGGTGTGTGAAAGAGAGAGAGAGAGTGTGTGAAAGAGATAGAGAGAGTGACTAGCAGAATTTTTGGTGTTGGTTTGCCCCTTTAATTGACTGAGATAAGACTGCATCTTGATGCTCTGACGTTAGAGGGCTGTTCACAATTAAAGACAGATATGTGTAGTTTTACGTAATCAGGTCTGTCTATATTCTGATGTCCTTTTGGACTTTTTACAACTTTCACACCATTTTTTTGTGGCTTTTGGTTGTTGGTTTTTGCTTCCGTCCTGTTCACCTTGCTTCTGGAGATTGTACTGGTACTGCAGCATTTCTGATGGGGAAGTCTAACAGATCTTCCCTGGCACCTCGCTATAATGCGTTGTGATAGCAAGTGCTCATCAGTATCTTTCTTAAAGCAGATACATGGGCCTGTTGATCTTTAAGCAAGGCCTTAATCTACTTTATGTGGCTCATATTCCATGTTGTCGAATATCAGTATTTGAGCCTGCACTTATGAAAGATATGATGTATATAGGAGGTACTGAAGTGACTAGATCCTAATTTGGCCAAGTGCTTTGTGTTTTCTGTAATAGGAATGTATTGTGAACTTTTAAGGCCTCCAAATGTAATTTTGTATTTATTTAATTATATATATATATATATATATATATATATATATATATATATATATATAACATTTCTTTGTCAAAAGACACAAGCAGTATAGTGACTAGACTTGTTGCATATTATTGCATAATTTATTAAGAATCTCAATGAAGGTATTTATGTGTATTTAATTTATATTCAGCTTCTCATATAGTCTGAATCATTCAGATAACGTGCTTAAAATATATTTGTGATTATAAATAAGTTCTAAAACTTTTTTTTTTAAATTAGGCACAGTGAATCATAATGTTACTTTTGTCTGAAGTTATTGTTTCGTTTCCAGAGAGATGGAGAGAGAAAGCAAGCACGAGAGTGAGAGAGCACACAAGTTATTCCGGGACTGTGCAACCAGATGCAATAATACACAGAATCAGATTAAAGTGTGTGTGTGTGTGTGTGTGTGTGTGTGTGTGTGTGTGTGTGTGTGTGTGTGTGTGTGTGTGTGTGTATCTGCGCACGTATGCGCGTGGGTGGTTGCCGTGTAGTTCTATTGACGCGCGCGTACCTCCCCGCTTCACCACTTTGGCTCATTGAAGTACTTCCTGCGCAGAGCAGCGCGTGTGTAGGCAGCCGTGCCGCGACTGGACGGCGTGGCTGCGGCTGCTTTATGTAGGTGGGGCGAGCTGATGCCATATCGGAAATACAGAGAATAGCCCCCCACTGTTCAGCAGTCAGTCTAGCCCAGTCGCTTCGGTAGTGATAGTGTGATTTATTTAAAGCGTCCTTAGATGCGAGTGTGTTCACTCATGTTCCCCATAACGCGCGTAGCGCGCTCCAAGCGTTATGTCATTGTTTATTTGTATTTGTTTTCTCCGCGCTGGGGTCGCGCCGTATGCGAAACCCTTTATCCGCGCTCTTCTTTTTGCATCCTTTTTCTTTTAATTGCATGTGAAATGCCCCCCTCCTCTCGGTGCCTTTCTGTAACGCTGCCCTGGTATGCTAGCCTTGAAGCTTCGGGCGTATAAAAAATGGAACAGTGTGGAGTTTCTTTGGCGTTACCTTAACTGAACCCAGGGCTGAACTCGTTGCACTGCGCTGCTGGCAGCGAGGACGCGAGGGAGAGCGAGAGCGAGCGAGGCAGACCGCGCGCAGCTAGCACACGCGCTCGCTGCTCAATGGCAAGCGCATGCTGCACTGCCATAACGGGGCTTGTGCAAAATTACCTATTGCACTCCTGCACCGCGTCGCCACTCCCTTCTCTCTGATCCACGGTAAGTGTTCTTTTTGTTGTCCTGCGTCTTGTTCTTCTCCCAGTGAGCGTTAGACATTTCCACCCGTCTCTCCCAGTGTGTCAAATAGCTTATCAGACTGGTGTTGGCTGTTACATTGCATGGCGACAACAGTCTGTAGGCTGTCTGACATTTTGGGCTGTTTCATCCAAAACGCATTCTATTTGTAGTATATGTCGTTGGTGTCTTGTTCATCTTTTTTTTAAACATTCTTTTTTTTTTTCAGTTCATCGAGTCAATGATTTTTTTATTCCTTAATATCTGCTTTACATAGAAACGTGTCAGGATTTTTATTTTTGGGCAAACTGCAAAATCTCTGTCAAGGAAATGACTTCTTTTTCTTTTTTTTTTTCTTTTTTTTTACATCTCTGCTCAAACCCGCACTTCTCTCTTCCCGTTAGAAGGGTGTCTGTGCGTGTGTGTCTGTGCGTGTGTGTCTGTGCGTGTGCGTGCTTCCGGAGTCTGGCCTCCGTCCACACACATTTCTTGGGAACCCAGAAGGCGCGCTGTACTGCTGCGCGCTGTCATGACACAGTTTGGTGTTCGGACTTCTTCCCTTTGTGTTTTGGATCCTTGCCCCTGTTGCTTCACTAATGTTGTGTCTGTGGGCCTCGTGACTCTGCTTAAATCACTTCATCACCCATTGTTTTTGCCCAGAAGTTTTATCCGTCTGTTTCTTTATTTTCGCCCTGATTTAAGGTCGTTCCTTGGCCAATGAATGCTCGTTCAGTGGCTGTTAAAATCCAGGATCAGGCTGATTTAAGTTTTGCAGGCTGACATGTTTTTTCCAGAGACTTGTGACGAAGAGGCTTTTTCACTGTTGTAAAAGCTATGGAGTGCTCTGGCTGGCTGCAGACTCAGGGAGTATGTCTTTCTTAATCATGTTCTGAACATCCTGTCCTTAAGGGAAGCCCCTTTCTTGGTCTTTTTCTTCCCCACATGTTTATTACTGTATGTATGTGTGTGCTTATGTAAGTTATCTGTATTAAGGGAAATAAATAAAGCTTTTGAATTCAGACTGTCCTGGTTTGTTTTTCCTTCTTGAATGATCACACAGCTCCCATTAATAACAGACTGAAATATCTGTATTTATGTGTCCATATATCATTGTCTTCTCATGCTTTCCCCTTACACACACACAAAAAAAAAAAAAAAAAAACTTTTTCAAGAGTTCAAATTCAAGCAGGCCGTGTTTTGTAACCCCGTTTTATTATGGAGCAGTAGGTTTAACGGCGAGCTTCGGCACGGCTCCAGCGGGGGAGTCGTAAACACTGCATGTCCTGCAGTCCTTGTGCCACTGAGCTGATGTCATCGTGTGTACAGACGGGAGCTTTACAGTGCAGGCAGAGGGCTGAGCTACTGGAAATGATGACACTAACACTACTTGTCCAGGTTTTAGGTTTATTTTTAAACCGTCGAAGCACGTCAGTCACTTCAATTGCATTATACTATGCATGTGGTTTTATTTGATCATAATTTAATGGCATTTAAATTTTCACATTTTTAAATCAAACTGGAAACCTTGTTTACCTCAAAATGGTAATTTTAACAAGGAGGAATTTAGTCTGATGTCAAGTCTGTTCAAATCCCTGGTAGGAACCTGACTAACTGAATGCCTTGTGTTTAACCCTCTTACTGAGTAAAAGGGGAACTATTCTGAGGAATTCATTGTATTCATGAATATTGTTTTCAACAATATCGAAACATTGAAATTTCTCAAACATTACCTTGATGGACCTTGATGGACCTTTTTGATTTTGTTTTTGCAATGTGTTTTATTTGAATATTTAAATTAATATGATCTGAACAACATAGTCAGAGAAAAATGTAGTGTCCAGCAAATGTACACAAAGTGGTAGTGTAAAAATGACCTAGTGTGGTGTCCCATGAGCCACACAAGCCATGTTTGAATTCCTTACAATGAAACTATTATGTAAAACTCTCATTTGAACAGGTTTTAGTATATAAATAAGACTCTTATTTGTGTTATTTTTCTTTCTTTTTTTGAGCCATACAAATGTGCCAAGTGCCCTTGTCTTATGTGTGAGGATGACCACAGTTCATTCATGGTTGACTGGTGGAGTAAAATATAACATTTCTGTTCATACAGACCTACCCGTAGAGAGCTCCAGAAGCGAGAGAGTGGATTTAATGTAAAGCACTCAGTTTTGCATGCTGTGTTTTTAAATCTAAAGAAATTAAACAATCACACTGTTTGCCAGTAGCCACCATGTCTGATAAGGACATAACTGGAGTGTATGTGTGTGTATTTTGTTTTACTGGACATCTGGTCTATTTGTGTTTGAGTGCAGTATCCTTGTAGTAGTTTTCTAGTTTGCATAGATTACCTCTCTTCTGACTCTAAAATGACTCCCCTGGTCTAATTACATACTGAGGGTACATTATGGGAGGATATCCTTACTGCACAAACTACAGACGTGTCTCCGTTATCTGACAGTTTCTCTATTCACCTCTTTGTGTGTGTGTGTGTGTGTGTGTGTGTGTGTGCGCGCGTGTGTGTGTGCGTGCGTGTATCAACGTGTGTACGTGTGGACTTGAGCTTTTTTGAGTGCAAGTGTATTTGATTTCAGACCGGAAAACTCCATAACATTAGCACCATATGGTCTGGAGTGATCACTGCTATGCATTCTCTTTTGTTCTCGCAGACTCACACGTTGAAAAACCACTTCTGATGTATCACTTCCTCCAGCGCCGTCAGCGTTTGGACAGAGAGAGATAGAAGGAGGGAGAGAGAGAAAGATATCTAACAAAATCATACAATGATCTACAGTTAAACCTTGCAAAAAGTAGTTATAAAAAAGCAAAAAGTTGTTGAGAAACATAAGAAGCCATAAGTTAAATCAGTGTGTGCCAACTGTGCTAAATCAACCTTGACACTATTAACTCTCACTAGTCATGTCTGACCATCAACAGCAAGAAAAGATGCATTTGATGTTTTTGCATCTTCCACACACATCAAACTGTAGAACATTATAACAAGGTGAAGTTTTATTCTTTGCAAGGTGAATGTTGGTCTAACATCAGGTAGATTTTAGGTCAGAACCAGTCTATGGGACAGGCAGAAAAATGCCTGTATTACAGGAATGGGCTTAACTTCTGACCTACAAACCTGCCCTGGGAAACTAACCACAGAACACTCGCCCTGTGACAAAAAAAAGGTCCGTGAACTCTAGTTAAATAAATCTAAGGAATTTGAGGTTTACTGATTATACGTGCCTTGCAGTTGCTTTGGCTGCTGGCGGGAGCATATTCAGCGCCAAAGTCTGGAGATGAGGAGGTAAGATGGGGCCTCGTCTGTCCGTCAGGGGGGATGGGCCAGGCATGTGATTGACAGCACCGACACGCCCGTGTGTTTGCTCGCCACCAGGTGCAACCGCTACCTGTCTCACTGTAATGCAAATGCGCAGCGCTGAGATCAAGCTAAGGGTTACTCACCACAGCTTTACAAATAAAGGTCACCTTTGTTCAGCACACATTCAGAGAGCTACTCGCAGCATTTCTAACACGTGGAGTATGGAGTGTCACTCCGGCTTTCCCTTACGTACCCTCATTAAAGGGACCGTTTCCGTTATGAAAGGCACAATTAGGGGCAGCTACCTCATTGAAAAACGGTTTCTGAAGAATTAACAGCCTTTCCATTCATAGAGGACACACTGTGTTAGCAATCAGGTATAATATATTGTGCCATTTTTTAAAATTAAATATGCCGTACTGTTGTTTGAAAACATGGTGGAAAGTCCCTGAAACTGTAATTTGCATGGGAATGTATTTCCTGTTCTCAAAGTCTATATGACACACAAAGTCTCCTTATGTGGTTTTAAGAAGTGAGAAAGAAAGACAGAAAGGTAGTTGATGGTCTTCCTTAATCCCCAAAACACTGTTCATCAATAGCGATTATGAGTGTTTGCGTCTGACTGCTGATACAAAGGCCCCTCACACACTCCCATCAAGCTCCAGTGCTATAACCGCGCATACACTCAGGAGTGCCACTGTACTGCATCATTTGTTTGCGTTAATCTGGCAGTGACATTTATTAACATAATTGGGGGTTGTTGTATTATTGAGGAAACAAAGGAAAAACAAGTCAGCTAGACAAGCCCAGTTTCATCGGACCCCCACCCACAGAATCTGAGTGGCCTTCTGTGTATTTCTGCTGAGAAGAAAAGCCTGTTTATATAGGTTTGCTATTTGCAAGATAATCCGCTCATCAGAGTGCCAAAATATTAGTGCACTTTGCAGTTCATTCATTTTAAACCTGAAGAACATTGGCTCGCTTGTTAATGTGAAGTTCAGCAATGGAGAGGCAGGTGCTCATATAAAAATCCTAATGTTTCACTTCAGAACATAATTTGATTATAATGTACGTTTGAATGCAGCATCCGAAAAGTCGTTGACACCTATGGCATGGCTAGTTAATAAACCCGGGGTTTGGTAATAGTTGCACGCGTTTTATAGTCTTAAACAGCAAAATCTTTAAAAAAAAAAATTTTGCTTCATGTTCCGGCCGGCAAAATGAAACATTAAAAATAAAAAATTGAGAAATGAAAAAAAGAGAACATTTTAATTTCATTAAATTAGCCACAATTGCACAAAATGGCGCATGAAAGAACGATTGCTTAATAGAGCTCCAATTTACTCGGTACATGCCGAAATGCATCCTTTTATTCTGATGGCTGATTGTATAGCAAAGGCACTCAGACAGCTCAGATAAACTTCACTAGTAAAGAAGTCTTCACAAGTCTTCACTAGCAAAGACCCCATCATCTGCCCTTAGGAGCACTCGTACTGAGCGGCGCTACGAGCGTCTCAGTGAGACACAGTCCTTTGGTGCCCGCTGCTGGCAAGAAACCGCTACTGCGCTATAAGCTCCTTCTCAGATTTCATTCAAACAGCAACCGCCTTGAATCTGAATGTGTAGTCTTTCCTAAACTGCCAGGTCATTTTAATGGCAGCAGTTTGGGATTTGTGGCATTTGTAGCTGGGGTTATTTCGGCACATTTTCTCTCCACCGGTTATTGAAGCCGGTTATGTCAGCCATGTGTGTGTCTGTGTGTGTGTGTACTTCCATGAACAGAGAAATTACAGTTGATGTGGAGCGAGAGTGTGAGAAAAGACCATATATGTGGTCAGTGTGTTTGATATCGACCTGGACCAGTCTGAGGAGGAAGGAGAATGTGTTGGAGGATGAGCTGGAGGATGCAGTCAGTGAGTAACTAACGTTGGCACCGCGACGGACCTGAACTGGCAAGGCTGTCTGGTACCCAAGCATCCTCAAAGGCTGTCTATACCCAAGCATCCTCAAAGGCTGTCTATACCCAAACATCCTCAAAGGCTGTCTATACCCAAGCTTCCTCAAAGGCTGTCTATACCCAAACATCCTTAAAGGCTGTCTATATCCAAGCTTCCTCAAAGGCTGTCTATATCCAAGCTTCCTCAAAGGCTGTCTATACCCAAGCTTCCTCAAAGGCTGTCTGGTACCCAAGCATCCTCAAAGGCTGTCTATACCCAAACATCCTCAAAGGCTGTCTATACCCAAACATCCTCAAAGGCTGTCTATACCCAAGCTTCCTCAAAGGCTGTCTATATCCAAGCTTCCTCAAAGGCTGTCTGGTACCCAAGCTTCCTCAAAGGCTGTCTATATCCAAGCTTCCTCAAAGGCTGTCTATATCCAAGCTTCCTCAAAGGCTGTCTGGTATCCAAGCTTCCTCAAAGGCTGTCTATACCCAAGCTTCCTCAAAGGCTGTCTATATCCAAGCATCCTCAAAGGCTGTCTATACCCAAGCTTCCTCAAAGGCTGTCTATATCCAAGCTTCCTCAAAGGCGGTCTATATCCAAGCTTCCTCAAAGGCTGTCTGGTACCCAAGCTTCCTCAAAGGCTGTCTGGTATCCAAGCTTCCTCAAAGGCTGTCTGGTATCCAAGCTTCCTCAAAGGCTGTCTGGTACCCAAGCTTCCTCAAAGGCTGTCTGGTACCCAAGCTTCCTCAAAGGCTGTCTATATCCAAGCTTCCTCAAACCGTCTGCCGCTCACATCACTGCTGGCGCAGCTACCTCGCTCAGGTCGTGCAGATTGCATGCAACGCATACAGTATAAAGTACATTTCTACTGTCTGTTTTGTGTAGAAATTACTTAAGTAAAAACATTTCAGTGTGTGATTGTCACAATAATACGAAAATTCTTCAGTTAACTAGATTAGATAGCGGGTTAAAACATCACACAGGCACCTCTGATCACCGGCCCCAGTTAACTTTCACGTGTTGACTAACACGATTGTCTGTATTCTGAGCTGTAAAGTGACAGACGTCTAGAAAGCCCACATCTAATCAGACATTTAATCAGAACCAGTCATTTATACTAAATTATCAGTGCAGTAATGTTACCCATAGAGAGGGCTGGTTGCCATAGTCATCAGGTAATAATGTCTGATAAACTAGTAACTGATTATTAGTATTAACTATTGCTACAATGACGGTACGATTTTTTTACCGTTGTATTGGAGGCTCTTCATTGCTTCACCCTCTATTACCTGTATGGTTTTCTTCCCTTCAGCAGGGTCACGTTAGTGTATATATGTACCAGTAGCTTTGACTTGGTGCATGTTCGTGTGCAGTTATTTTGAGACAGTTCCCTACTGTGTTGACACTGTTGTGCCAGATTTGGCTGAGGGAAAAACCCCTGGCTCTGATGAAGGCTGTTCCGACATGCTACTTCCAGAAATAGAAATTCAAAATGAACAAGAATTACAGTGATGGCAAAAATATTCACACAGTACATTCATTGTACTCTAATCTTTTCTGTTTGTTTACAGTATGCTCACTTAGGAATACATTTGGACTCTACTTTAATTGTAATTAGTAACCCCTAAGGCGACTGTGAGAAATGGGACTTCTCCAATGAGTAAATCCAGCTCCAAGTGTGTCAAGCTTCTCCAGGTCTTGGGAAATGGCAGGTATGGAAACGTTAGTGTGCTCCACCCTGTCTGCCATGCACTCCTGCTTCTTGGGAAGCACGAGTTTGGATTCCATCATAGCTGCTCGCTCATCATCTTGTGAGTGTGCAGTATTGAACCCTGCACGGAGAACTGTGGCGTTTTTTAAACAGTGAGCATTTACTTTCTCCGGTGAGCCGCCAGCCTCTCGGTCATCGTTCATCATGGTCAGCCGGTTAAAGTTTCTCCTTCTTTCTCTTGTCTCTACATTTTACTTTGAAAACAGCTTCTCCAGGTTCGTAAGGTGTCTGAGGCAAACTCTGGGAGAATATTTGTAATGAAGGTTTTGAAAAAGTTACAGTCCATCACGTTCTACTCAGTTCCACTAAATGTAGACTTCTGTCCTGTGTCATAGCAAAAGTTTTTATTCTTTTCCCCTGCTGTTTCCGGTTAGGCGAGTTCACTGGTCGCCTGTCCTGTGCATGTTTAATTCGTGCCTGCCGCATTCTCTCTTTCCCTGAAAGACGTTTGCCAGTGGTTGTGTTTATAGTTGTCAGCAGCCTGTATTTACGGTAGCTGCTATGTGAGCAGACCTGCTTACCCACTTTACTCGAAAGCATGGTTACCAAATAAAACACTTTCCCTGATTTTAATTTCACGTTCTCATGGCTTAGCTGAGTAGTTCCGCAATAGGGCATCACCTGACACTGCTCAAATACACCCAGCTAGTCATCTCTGGCTGAACACTAATGAGCTGGAGAGTGTATCTGACGGGCACGAGAGCTTAGCCACTCAAAAAGAGAGATGGCCTGCTTTCAACGAGCTGAACGGTTGAAACACCTTAGATTCTCCTGCCCAATTAGATGTTCTCTGTGCTGTTAATAACAGCATGACCTGCCGGCAACCATAAAACCATTAATGCCATCCGGACGCTCCGGGGATCTACGGAATACAGGGACAGGGCAAGAATGGGAAGTGACTCAATGGGAGTTTTGTCTTAAATGTAGAGCTGAACGCCTGATCCTGTGCCACAGCTGGACATTAGTGAAAGGTGAAAGGTCATGTGAGTTCAGTCCTGCTGTCACTGGAGCGTTACATGACTGATCTTGCTAATAGGTGAAACTCACTCCAAGTGAATCACACTTTTCTTTTTCATGGTTTTGTTGTGTCTCTAGTTTTCTGAATCCAGAGTGGTACGCAATGGTAGCATTCAGTAACAGTGGTAACGAGCCTTCATTGAATGAATGAATGAATGAATGAATGATCGGTTTCAGAGCTGGATTTCATACTTTGTTTTAGATTTAGGCTGGCCCTTTTTATACTGTGGTTGTTCTCAGAATCACTGAAAAACATTTTAGAACTAAACCAGCATAAGAAGTGTTCAATATGTCCATTAATCTACCCTTTTATTGTATTACTGTATCGTTAATAGATGTTCCTACCCAGTGATGTGTCTAACCGGATCAGAACCATATTCCTCCGTCCATGCCGTACATCGACTTCCTGTCACATATTTAGCAGAAAGCATTTTTATCATCTAATAGTTCACAGTTTTCTCCTGGAGTTTGTAGTCATGATTTACGTTATGTAAAGCTGAGGATCTTTGAGGGTCACCGTAAGGAATTGATCCACAATGGCACAGTCACTCACCTATAGCCTCAGACAGATGTGTGATAAATATTAACTTCACCTATAGCCTCAGACAGATGTGTGATAAATATTAACTTCACCTATAGCCTCAGACAGGTGTGTGATAAATATTAACTTCACCTATAGCCTCAGACAGGTGTGTGATAAATATTAACCTTACCTATAGCATCAGACAGGTGTGTGATAAATATTAACTTCACCTATAGCCTCAGACAGATGTGTGATAAATATTAACTTCACCTATAGCCTCAGACAGGTGTGTGATAAATATTAACTTCACCTATAGCCTCAGACAGGTGTGTGATAAATATTAACCTTACCTATAGCATCAGACAGGTGTGTGATAAATATTAACTTTACCTATAGCCTCAGACAGGTGTGTGATAAATATTAACTTCACCTATAGCCTCAGACAGGTGTGTGATAAATATTAACTTCACCTATAGCCTCAGACAGGTGTGTGATAAATATTAACTTCACCTATAGCCTCAGACAGGTGTGTGATAAATATTAACTTCACCTATAGCCTCAGACAGGTGTGTGATAAATATTAACTTCACCTATAGCCTCAGACAGGTGTGTGATAAATATTAACTTCACCTATAGCATCAGACAGGTGTGTGATAAATATTAACCTTACCTATAGCCTCAGACAGGTGTGTGATAAATATTAACTTCACCTATAGCCTCAGACAGGTGTGTGGTAAATATTAACTTCACCTATAGCCTCAGACAGGTGTGTGATAAATATTAACTTCACCTATAGCCTCAGACAGGTGTGTGATAAATATTAACTTCACCTATAGCCTCAGACAGGTGTGTGATAAATATTAACTTCACCTATAGCATCAGACAGGTGTGTGATAAATATTAACTTCACCTATAGCCTCAGACAGGTGTGTGATAAATATTAACTTCACCTATAGCCTCAGACAGGTGTGTGATAAATATTAACTTCACCTATAGCATCAGACAGGTGTGTGATAAATATTAACTTCACCTATAGCATCAGACAGGTGTGTGATAAATATTAACCTTACCTATAGCCTCAGACAGGTGTGTGATAAATATTAACTTCACCTATAGCCTCAGACAGGTGTGTGATAAATATTAACCTTACCTATAGCATCAGACAGGTGTGTGATAAATATTAACTTCACCTATAGCCTCAGACAGATGTGTGATAAATATTAACTTCACCTATAGCCTCAGACAGGTGTTTGATAAATATTAACTTCACCTATAGCATCAGACAGGTGTTTGATAAATATTAACTTCTCCACAGCAACACCACATCAGTAGTACACTGATCACAGTAACACCACGTCAGTAGTACACTAATCACAGAAACACCACGTCAGTAGTACACTGGTCACAGTAAGACCACGTCAGTAGTACACTGGCCACCGTAACACCACATCAGTAGTACACTGGTCACAGTAACACCACATCAGTAGTACACTAGCCACCGTAACACCACATCAGTAGTACACTGGCCACAGTAACACCATGTCAGTAGTGCACTAGCCACACTAACAATATGTCAGTAGTACACTGGCCACAGTAAGACCACGTCAGTAGTACACTGGCCACATTAACACCATGTCAGTAGTGCACTAGCCACAGTAACAATATGTCAGTAGTACACTGGCCACAGTAAGACCACGTCAGTAGTACACTGGCCACAGTAACACCACATCAATGGTACACTGGCCACAGTAACACCGCGTCAGTAGTGCACTGGCCACAATAACAATATGTCAGTATGTCATATCAGAACAATGTCAGTAGCGCATTAGTACCATAGCTGTACAGTATTACAACAGTTGAAGCTGTTCAGGTACCTTTCCTTCAGACACAAATAAATGTTGCATTAGCTGTGTTTAGATTAGGAAATCCATTGCTAAATCAAGTATTTTGCTTGGTGGTCGATAAAGGTCAGCTATTGCCGTAAATCACGGAGAGTGCTGTGAGGAGCGTGTTTACCAGGAAGATAGCAGGACCAGACAGCATCTGCAGGACAGTCCTAAAAGCCTGCACAGACCAGCTAGCCTCGGTATTCACTGACATCTTTAACCTCTCCCTGATGGATGATATCGTCCCATCCTGCTTCAAACGGTCCACCATCGTCCCTGTCCCGAAGAAAACTCGGCCTTCCTATCTCAACGACTACCGCCCTGTTGCCCTCACATCAGTTGTGATGAAGTGCTTTGAAAAGCTGGTGAGAGACTTCATCACATCTTCACTGCCAGCCTCCATTGACCCACTGCAGTTTGCATACCACCACAACCGCTCCACTGATGACACAATTGCACATTTGCAATCAGTACGGGTGGGCAACTATGTCTCATCCACCCTCACCCTCAGCACTGGAGCTCCTCAGGGTTCTGTCCTAAGCCCCCTGCTCTACTCACTGTACACCTACGACTGTGCAGCCACTTCCAGCTCCACCATCATTGTCAAGTTTGCTGATGATACCGTTGTCATGGGCCTGATCTCGGAAAATGATGAGAGGGCCTACCTGGAGGAGATTAAACACCTGGAGAACTAGTGCCAGGAAAATAATCTCCTCCTAAATGTCAGCAAGACAAAGGATCTGATTGTGGACTGCAGCAAGAAGCAGGAGCAGCACTACCAACCTGTTGGGATCAACGGAACCACGGTGGAGAGAGTAGACAGTTTCAGGTACCTTGGAGTTCACATCTTGCAGGACCTGTCCTGGTCCCGCCACACCAACTCCCTGGCAAAGAAGGCTCGTCTTTACCACCTCATACGCCTAAGAGACTTCAGACTGCCCTCCAAGGTGCTTGCATCTCATGGGGAACATCACAGTCTGGTCTGGGAACTGCACCAAGCAAGACAGACAAACTCTCCAGAGGGTGGTGCGTTCAGCAGAGTGCATCACTCATATGGAACTTCCTGACCTGCAGACCAACTACTACAAGCGGTGCCAGACCAAGGCCAGGAGGATTGTGAACCCCACCCATCCCAACAATAGGCTCTTCTCTTTGTTGAATTCAGGGAAGTGCTTTCGCTCCCTGAAGACCAACACAGAGAGACTGAAGAGGAGCTTCTTCCCGTAGGCCATTCGGGCCCAGAATCAGGGCAACTGATGGAACTGATGGGTCTACTCTGCATATGATGTCCACAATAACATCATAAAAAATACTGTAAAAAACTGTAAATTGTACATTGTAAAAACTGGACATTTTACATTGTATATATGCATAGTATACATCCTGTCACGGGGCGCTCCCCCACGAGTCATTTGGTACGGCCTGCCGCATGTAGGGGGGGGTTCACCCTCTTTTGTAGCCACGCCCTCCGTGATGGCAGGCACCTGCACAGGGTTTAACGTTGAGTGTTTGTCTATTTAAACCTCCGTCAGTGTGTGCCTCCTTGTTGGTCATTATTGCTGTTGACGTCGTTTGCTTATGTCACGTTGATTGTTTATATAGTCTCCATTGTTAGTGTTTAACTGTTTGTGTTCATGTTCAATGTCGTCACTATGTGTGAGTGCCACCATTGTCATTCGTGTTTAATGTCAATAAATGTTTCACCACGTCAAGGGAGTCTGTGTGTCCTGCTCGACGCCCTGCGGCACTCGGGCCAACGTTACTCATCCCCGCTTCATTCATCATAACATATTTATTTGTTCATTAAACTGCATTCCATTTCCCTGTATCTCCTCAGCCACGGACAGAGCAGTTACAAAAAGCATTTCACTGCCACTTATACCATGTATGACTATGTACGTGACAAATAAACTTTGAATTTTGAACTTTGAACTTTGAAATGTAAATGTAACATTGGTGTTTTCACCTAGCTCGGCCTGGCTTTGTCCCAGTGGTGAAAACATGTGAAATGTGAGGTGAGCACAGTAGGGAGGAGGGAGAGCTATAGTCACAGAAACGGGACCTTTTACGAGAAGTAGATAATGGCTGTCATCTGGTCTTTATTATTTCTGTTGAACTAAGACAGCAGTTCCTGCACATAGCGTGACGTTCTTGACTTTCTCATGGCTTGTCCTCTGCAGTCCTGGTCTCCTCTCTTTGTCTCCTTATGTCTTGTCTCTCTTTAGGCTTTCACCTATGTAGCTCCATCTGTGCTTGAAAACATTAAGGAGTTCTCGTTCGAGCCAGAAATCCAGGAAGTGCAAGAACACCAGTGAGGTAATATGTTTTTCTGGCCTGAGCTCTCAAGTGTTTTACTAAGAAATCATGAGTTTCACTTTTTGTCACCACAATGTAGAAGAGCAAAGAAGTGGCCACGTTCAATGTATAATATAAATCACAGGTGCATTCGAAATGTCACACTACATACTGAACTCAGCAGATACCCCTTGCACAATACAGCCCATTTAACCCCAGCGTCTTCACTAACTCCACTCTGTTTCCCGCTTTGCTTCTGACCTATGAATTCCAAATGTCCTATTGAGGAAATGCTAATCCATTTATAGAACACAGGACGTCTGTGTTGGTGGTGGTGATGGTGGTGGTGGTGATAGTAGTCGTGGTGGTGGTGGTGGTGATAGTGTTGTTGGTTTTGGTGGTGGTGATGGTGGTGGTGGTGGTGTTGATGGTGTTGGTGTTGATGGTGGTGGTGTGCGTGTTGATGGCGTTGGTGATAGTGGTGGTGGTGGTGATAGTGGTGTTGGTGTTGGTGGTGTTGGTGTTGGTGGTGTTGGTGGTGGTGGTGGTGTTGGTGTTGGTGATGTTGGTGTTGGTGTTGGTGATGGTGGTGGTGATAGTGGTGGTGGTGGTGTTGGTGGTGATTTCTTCTCTTAGCTCTGGCAGTTTGGTCTGTTCCTTGCCACGTCCACAGGCTGGTGGGTGTGGAACATGTGGGTGAGTCCCAGCAGCAAAACCTCTGCCTCTCTACCAGTCACACAGCCCATGTGGCTGTGGCGCTGCTCTGCTCAAAGCACACGCCTACCTGCCGCTCTCAAACGCCCTGGGCACCTGACGAACCTGACAAACCTGACGAACGGCCTGTCCCCAGCACCCCGCACCCCCCAAATATCAGGCTTCCGGTCCTACCATTGATCTCCCTTCTCCCATCTTGGCCACATCAGTCAGCCAGGGAAGTGTGCTTGCTCAAGGCTACATTCACTGTTTTTGCCTCCCCCACTAATATACTTCTGGTGTGGGCATGTGGGTGGGGGGTGGGGGTCTTGGGTTGATTAATCCTGCATATGAATCTTTGCAGACCCATTTTGCCTGCACAGATCCTCTCAATTTGAGTGCTGATTTGAATCGGATCGAGTCGGCATCAAATGTTCTGAGCAGTAGCAAAACCTTATGTCCCCGTATGGTGCTAATCGGAGCACTGGTATCAGATTAGAGGTCATGTCGGAGGCATGGCTGACACACTTGCTATAATGTGCAACAGGACCTGAAAGCTAGTGTTGAGTTATAAAGATAGTAGATAGTAAAGATAGTAGGGCTGATGTCCTTCTGGGAGTTCTCTTGGAGTAGGGTGCTTTCTGTTTCCTAAAGCACTCCTAATGAGTCAGGCATGGGGATTATATGTTTAGTTACTTAAGTGGTGATGTGAGCAGCTACATTCACTTATCAGGAGATATGAAGTGAGGGACTCTGATAAAGTGCTTCGGAATGTGTTGCCTTATTTTGAATGATATTTTTTAGTGTTCTTAAAAAGATGCGCTGAACTAATTGTAACTTCACCTTTATCTAGTGCAGCTGTAATGTCTACTATCACAGAATAACATGTCTACTAGGTGTCTACTATCACAGACTTGGACATTGTCTTCATGTACATAAAACAAGATGCTTATTGGAAAAGAACCTAGAATTGTAAAACATTTTTTGGGTTTTACACTCATGGGTTTTTTCTGTTGATGCTATTAGTAAATTCCTTTATTGTTTCAGTGAAGCAACTGCTATTCTCAGTGTGGGGATAATTGGTGGTGGTTGAGGGGGCATTTATAGGAATAGCCTAGGAATGAAATTCTCTCATGTCAGTCTCATGCGCTTGTAGTGGTGAGGATTACAGGAGTATTTGATCTTGTATTTTAAGTTTATGTATGATTCTGACTGCTTGCCTTGTTTGGTGCTGTTAATAAGTTGTATTGAGACAAAAAATGAGACACAAATTGTTGTCCATCCTAATAGATACTGTACTTACGTTTATGGCATTGAGCAGATGCTTTTACACAAAGCAACTTATAATCATGACTGAATACAACTTGAGCAATTGAGGGCTGAGGGCCTTACTCAGGGGCCCAACAGTAGTTCAGTGGATCAATGTCATTTTTCCCCTTCCTCTCTTTACTCCTGTCCTGTTATAAATCAGTATATTCTATATATTTTGATGATGATGATGATGATGATGATCATTGAAGTTATAATAAACCTATAATATCTTGCCCTCTCATCTAATATCTCTAAAGTGCGTTAAAGATTTTCAGTGCATTAGTCAGGTGTTTCCCAAATGGACCACATGTTTGCTCAGACCCAAGCAAACTAGAACCGATCTAGAACCCTAAACACCAGGTACACTTGAGCTGGGATCTGAACCGAAAACTGGACTGTTTGAAGTTATATTTACATGTTTATGCATTTGGCACACACTCACCCAGAGTGACTTAGAATTTCACTCATCTTACAGAAGCAGGTGTATTTAGTGTTAGGAATTCTGCCCAGATGTGGGATTGAACCCCTCTCCCCAACAGGAGCAGCAGCGATGTTATTTAAGAATGCTGGAAGAATGCATGTTCATTCAGATATGGACTTTCTCACTAATGAAACTACAACCCCCCCCCCCCCCCCCCCCCAAAAAAAAACCCCTTTAAAAACCTTTAAGAAGCATAAACTTAAAATCATATGTTTAATGCTTTTAGGCTTTCATTCTGATTATTATATCCTGAACGTGGGGGTACTTTACTGAAGTGAACACTTGCTGAGAAAAACTGCTGACCCATTCAGAGCATTTGATGTTAAACTCATGAACAGTTGTTCCCTCAGATATGTTTAGCAGGGTAAAGGGAACATTGCTCAGCACTAAACAGGCCTGCTTGTGTGCCTCTGAAGATGTCATTGGACATTGATAAAGGCATGTGAAACCTTCCAAAACACCCTTGCACTCCACATTTTATTACTTTGCGTTTTCAGAAATGTGAGATATGGTTTATGACAAAATAGCAGTTGCTTACCTGTTTGTTGCTGATTTATGTGAAATTCTATGACCATGCCACAATCCCTATTGTCTGAGCTGCCTCCTTAGAGTGGTCGGTTTGGTTGTTGTTTTCCAGGCCCTGTCTCATACTGCTGTCATGTTCTTGAAATCCAGCGGCAGCGTGAGGTCTGTTGTAATGATTGCAATTTAGGGGTATGTTTTGTTTGGAATATATTTGTTCATGTCAGTCACTTTATCCAAGTAAATAGACTTTACAAATATAGTGTTTGAGGTATGTAGGTGCATAGCAAACATGAATACAGATGTAACCTTTAACATTTGGTATTCAAGTTTATTTTGTAACTGCTTAGATCAGTTTATCAGGTTTCAACTAGTGTTGCACCTTAGATTTCATTCTAATTATTTTCCAGGAAGAGAAAGAAAAGATCGTCTGTTTTACAGACAGAACACGTGGCATGAGCACAAGTCCAGGCCCGTTTTGTTGAAGATTCTCAGTTCCACATGTAAATGGTCTTTTGAGTTGTGACGTGTTTGTACGCAGTGGAAACACTCGTACTTTGCCATTCTGGTTAATCGATTTGGGATCGTGTATAAAGCAGTTTTCAGATATGCTGCTCATGGGTTTCGATGTGGTTGTTATTACTGCTTTGTCCTTTGAAAGACTTCTTCCATAGTTTTATTTTCCCCTGAAACCTCAATTATTGTGTCTACTAGTGCATGTAAGTTGTCTGTTTATGTTCATTAATCTGGTAATGACATTGTAGCAGGACTCAGTAAAGGCCTGGCTTAGATCACAAACGTCTGGGGTATTTCACATCACGTCACTGCAGTCGCCTGTATAAATATTCTAACCAACGTTAAAGGGTTCGATTAATCGGATTTGACATCTGCAACCGAACTTTAAATTTTGCAAAGAAATGGCCAAAGGCAGCTTGGACAGTAAGTTTTCTTTGGCATTTCACTCGTGCGAAACATCTGTTTTGTTGCTATAGCAAATGCATTCTTTGGCTTCGCCTCACTTTATTTCTTGGAAATCTTGCAATGTGAATGGCCTTTTAATTCAAACGTCTACCATAGTAAGCAGTTGGTGGTAGTCCATTGTTGACATGCGATGGGTTTGCTCCCACGTCTATGGCAGCTGCCCCCATGTCTCTGAGAAGACTCCTCCTTGGACCTGGGACTGCAGCTTCAGGACAAAGGCATTAACTAAAGGTAACCGGATCCAGAAGTGTTTGTTCTTGTTGTCATTTAGTAATTTCATGAAAATTAATTTCACTTCTGACTATGACAAAGATTCTGTGGTCATGGGGAACGTGGACTGTTTTCTCATCAGGTTATTGACTGCAGAACGACGTATGCGCTGGGAGGCCATACGCTGCTGCGTCTCCAGTGACCACCTGTCGTTCATTGGGAACACTTAACGGACCACCGTGGCACCGGTGAGATGTTTCTGCTCTTTGAAATAACAGGTTTGATTTCCACCGAGAGGCCACAAAGTTTTCTCCCGGTTGTCAGTGCATGCGTTAGCCTGTCTGCTTTTGCTTTTTCTGAATAATAACAATAATAATAATAATAATAATAAAAAATGAAAAAACCTACATGTTTCATAATGTTCTGTAACACCAAGTACACAGTGGGACACTTGCAAAATGTTAAAGATACCATGAAGCCCCCTACCCAGGACTCAAAGCCAGGGCTGACAGGAAGTAAACGTGAGCTCTGAACACTGGACCAAAGTGCAGCCAGAGAACCCATTAACCTTCCTAAGTGATGGTCTTCATCACATACTATTACTGCATTTAAAGAGAATTGGTACTAAAAAAGCGGAAATTGAGAATTTCAGCTTGTCTTTTAATGTATGAAAACAGACTAAGTTTCAGGAAAACAAGTCCAGAGATTTATTAAATTTTCATGCTTCAATTGAAAAATATATTTGTGATAAACATTCTGTATATAATTTTATGTACATGAAACTATAGGAAAATAGATACTAAAATTCTTTGGTTCATTACAAAGCTTGTGATTATAATATCTTTTAGAAAAAGAACTTGAATTTTCATGTCATCTTCCATGTTGGTACAATTAAATCTGATTAAAAATAATAAATCAATTCAAAATGATTAAGATTAGCTTCTTCAGAGAGCACAACTGAAGCCCATTATTACTTGAACATGAAACGCATACAATAAAGGACAGTGTCTTCTAAAGACGGCCTTGTTTATAAGACCAGTTTTATTTACTGGTCAACATGGCAACTGATTGAGTTTGAACACTTCCTGAGATGCACCTGGTGTAGCTTTGTTGCTAGCTGCTGCTGCCTTAAACATAGAAATGCTATCTTAAGAGCACAAACTGCCCCCCCAAAAACCCACCTAAACCATATATGAAATATAGAACATTCCTCCTCTTTTGCTATGAATCTTCTCTCTCTCTCTCTCTCTCTTTCTCTCTCTCTCTCACACACACACACACTTTTGTCTCATCCTTAGGAAAGAAGTCTTTGTCCTCTGGAATTACTCACAAAAACCAATTAAAAAGCCCAAAAAGATGAATGAATCCGTCATGCACTAGGCTGAGTAGCCTATTAGAATGGGGATGCCGTTCAAATCACAGCCCTCACATCAAAGAGACTTTCAGAAATGCTTCTCAAAACAGCTAATACTGCCATTGAATCAGCTGATGCTTATTCAAAGCAACTTGCACAGAGGGCAACGTGGGTGGATTAAAGTCCAACCTTAACAGTGCCTTCTGTGTGCATGACCTTTGAACTCCACGCTGCATCTTTTCTACTCATCTTCCTGCCTCCTTCGGTAGATATTTTTTGGCAGAGTCACGTGACTCATTCAGAAGTACGTGTGATGTGACCCTCAGTAGCTGTATGGGTAAGGTGACGTGACCCTCAGTAGAGCTGCAGATAAAGCGATGTCGCACCAGTTTTCCACTTGTGTACCGTGTCGGTAATGACGGTCCGGCACAGCGGACAGGTCTTTTCCTGGTTAATCCACAGTGCGATGCATTCCTCACAAAAGATGTGCTGTCAAAAAGATTTAAAAAAAAAAAAAAGTTAACCAAAAAAAAAAAAAAAAAAACACACAACCCAAAGACTAAATTTAAAAATAAACTATATTTAACACTGTTGGCAATTTATAAATTGCTGCCTCTCAAACTTTTTACACTTCCCAATTACGTGGACCAATTGTTTCACTCACTGTTGTGCATCAACTACTCCAACAACAAATGACTGCACCAGTGCAGCGGAGGCCAATCAATATTACTGCAGAGAGCACATCACGTGTTGCCGGGGGGTAAAGAGGCTCGCCGTCTCACCTGACACAGGAGGACCCGGGGCTGCCTGAACTCCGCCTGACAGATGGGGCAGATATTGCCCACCTCATTGCACTGGGACTGCACAGCAGGAGCGCCGTTCACCTGCGCAGGTGCAAAAGATGTAACCAGCTGTCTGAAGACAAAATGCTTGGAGGAGGCAAGACACTTCACTGCATTTGTGAAGTAGTTGCATCGCTATATTGAGAGCAGATGTTGAGCAACGCTAAAAGCATGCTAGTAAATTACCACTGTGAAGTGGGAAATACCTCATAACTGAGAAAGTTCCGCATTGTTTTCTGTAGGGACCCCCACTGACCATAAAATCCTAAAAGCTAAAGGAAAATGGAATCACAATTTAATTACAACATAAAAGTTTACGCTATAGTGACATTAGTTGGTGTAGAAGCCATAAATATGGAGAACAAAAACCATCAGTCCACTAGAGCAAAAAAATTAAGTACAGTGGCTCAGACAATTTAACCCGATCCCCTGTGCCAAATTCCTATTTATCAGAGCAAACATCCTGTAAAATGACAGATGTAGCAAAGGAGCCGTAAGACCTTTTATTCTTACCTTGAAAATTAGGTAAAGCAGGGCTAGAATCACACCCAAGGTCAATCCCACAGTCCCGTCCACTTCCGGGGAACTAACCAGGTAGCGGAACCATGGAGGCACTGGTGCAATCACCTGGTATACCTGACTGAGCTCCTCTAGGAACATGTACCACTGGCCCTACAGAGCACAGAATAGACACTGAAACCCCCCCCGCCACAGTAAAACTACCCGACGTCAGAGTCACAGGGTGAGTCGTACCCGTCTCCTGTATACCATGACTGCGGAGGGTAGGAGGAGAATAAGGCACTTGAATCCCATGCAGAGAAACTTCAGAATGAAACTGGTCACGCCAACAGCCCATAAAACCTCCCAGAAGTCCAGGGTATCAACTTGGGGACTGAAGAGGACAAGGCTGAGCGTGGAAGAAGCAGGCAATGTCAGACAACATGACACAGTCCTGTTCACGTTCACATTAACCCGTCTAAAGCAGGCACCACTATGCCAAAGTCGCCCGCGTACA
>NC_137515.1:18620000-18627500 GCF_041902795.1 Electrophorus electricus
AACATAACCATAAGTGTGTGTATATATAAACATAAACATAAGTGTGTATATAAACATAGACATAAGTGTGTGTGTATATAAACATAAACATATATAAACATAAACATAAGTGTATATATAAACATGAACATAAATGTGTGTATATATAAACATAAACATAAGTGTGTGCATATTAACATAAACATAATTGTGTGTGCATAAACATAAACATAAGTGTGTGTGTGTGTGTGTATAAACATATACATAAGTGTGTGTGTATAAACATAAACATAAGTGTGTGTGTGTATATAAACATAAACATAAGTGTGTGTATAAACATAAGTGTGTGTGTGTATAAACATAAACATATATAAACATAAACATAAGTGTATATATAAACATGAACATAAATGTGTGTATATATAAACATAAACATAAGTGTGTGCATATGAACATAAACATAATTGTGTGTGCATAAACATAAACATAAGTGTGTGTGTGTGTGTGTGTATAAACATATACATAAGTGTGTGTGTATAAACATAAACATAAGTGTGTGTGTATATAAACATAAACATAAGTGTGTGTATAAACATAAGTGTGTGTATATATAAACATAAACATAAGTGTGTGTATGTGTGTATATAAACATAAACATAAGTGTGTGTGTCTTTTGTTCTCCTCTTCTCTGTTTCCTCCTGAGGCAGAACTGTCCCCTTATCCCCATAAGAAAACCCCTGTGTTTCATCTCAGAGTTTCTGAGGACCTCATCTTTGTATTTGTGACTTCCTATTCTTCTGTTTCACACATTTCAAGCCCATTTTCTCTTTCCCATATATCAGGTGAATATATCGATGTCTAGAAAGTAGGACACGCTTGGGAGAAAATTGTTTTTTCTTGCACACTGACACTTGCAACATCAGCGCATGTAACATATGTATATAACGGGACAGCTGTCTGTATACTGGATTGACTAGATTGCATAGTCTCTCTCAGATGCTTGCGCTGTACCCACAATCCCTTTGCTTTGGTGTTTGTAAGACAACAGGACACAATGGGTCAGTTGTGTTCCCTTTCCAAAGTCATGTTTATATGGGAGAGATAAAGATCTCCAGTCTTACCGCTGTTCAGGATGCCTGTCAGTCTTACCGCTGTTCAGGAAGCCTGTCAGTCTTACCGCTGTTCAGGAAGCCTGTCAGTCTTACCGCTGTTCAGGATGCCTGTCAGTCTTATCGCTGTTCAGGATGCCTGTCAGTCTTACCGCTGTTCAGGATGCCTGTCAGTCTTACCGCTGTTCAGGATGCTTGTCTAAAGGTGTTTTTAAATGGACTAGTGTTAATTCCACAAGTCCTTTTGGTCTATATTGTAAAATTCAGACTTTGCATTTAAAGCTTTCATTGCTATCAATAAGCCCAATTTACAATCTTTTGCAATATGAAAAAACCTAATTTTGCACACGTCCAAAGGAACTGTAGCTTCAGATTTACAGTACCATTAGTATGAGTGACGGACTGAATGCAGTGCTGCTTTACACTTCTGAGCAGTCAACCATGTTTTGCTACATATAAGAATGAAAAAAATGAAACTAGAATACACACTTATTCTAATTTCATGATCGGTCTGGCCATATGGGTGTTGCCAGCACTTTTATAGCTTATTTTAATTTACTCTAACTGAGATAAACCCTGTCGTATTCTAACTGGGATAAACAATGTCGTATTGGTATGTTTTGAGTGCACTAAGCAAAAACAAACAAACAACAAAACAACTCAACAAACCAACAAAAAAATAATAATCACATGACGTTTGAAGAAATATTTTTGAATTACACTCATAAGTCATACAAAAATGACTTCCTGTTAGTTCTCTGGTTGCATTGACAGCAAATTTGTCAAGTTTGAATGAAAAATTAACAATTTAGCTGGTTCATCACAAACAAACTGATTGTGTCAGAGCTGACACTGGGTTCAGAGTCTCTTGTCTGTGTCAAAGCCTTCACTGGGTTCAGAGCCTCTTGGCTGTGTCAGAGTTGACACTGGGTATAGAGCATCTTGTCTGTGTCAGAGCTCACAGTGGGTACAGAGCTTTGAGTCTGTGTCAGAGTTGACACTGGGTTCACAGTCTGTTGTCTGTGTCGGAGTTGACACTGGGTTCAGAGCCTGCTGTCTGTGTCAGAGCTGAAACTGTGTATAGAGCGTCTTGTCTGTGTCAGAGCTCACAGTGGGTACAGAGCTTTGAGTCTGTGTCGGAGTTGACACTGGGTTCAGAGCCTGCTGTCTGTGTCAGAGCTGACACTGGGTACAGAACCTCTGGTCTGCTTCGGTGGTATGTTGTGTTTGCCCATTGGGAGTGTCATGCAGTGGACAAGAACACAAATGGAGGAAAGTGTGGATGGGTTGTGGGGGATGAAAGAGTGAGGGTCTTCAGTGCACACACACACACACACACACACACACACACACACACACACACACACACGCACACACTCCTGGTCCAGTTGGGTTGCGGGGAATGGAGGCGTGAGGAGTGCTTGTGCCTCCTACCCCCAGACATAGTACCAAGTGAGAACAGACAGCTTCAATCACTTCCCTTCTCTTTATGTGAACTCCAGAGAGGTTGAACTTGATACATGCCTCCCTCTCGCCTTCTCTCTCTCTCTCTCTCTCTCTCTCTCTCTCTCTCTCTCCCTCTCTCTCTCCCTCTCTCTCTCTCTCTCTCTCTCTCTCTCTCCCCATTCTCCCACTCTCTGTTTTTGAGTGTATGTCTGAGTTACACTACAGTGCTGTGTATTTTTACAGTGTAATCAAGTCATTGATCATACAGACAGATCATACAGACAGTAATAATTCATCTGAAAGGCTGGTCGGGGGGAATAGTGAACTATCTCCTTAAACAGAACTGAGGAGCTAACAAAGCACAGTGGAGACCAAGCAACCAGGCACAAGCCAGAAACAGAAGGACAAACACATCCTATGTGTTATAAAATAATAAAGGCTGTTTTTAATCTGTCAATGATTCAAATCAGAGAGGGTGAGGAGAGGCATTGATCTTGCCCACTGTTAGTAGTTGGTCTAATAGTTGTCATTGTTGTTTTTCTGGAGAACACAACAAATCTAATTACTGAATGGAGGGGATGTATCTTTATTGTCTGGCAGAGCTGGAGTCTTATATTTAGCACATCTTGTTATATTTAATCTCATGCTTTAGTACTTTAATCAGACCACAGTCCTGTACACCTCTGACACTACGCTTATATTAGCAGCTAACAGATATGCTTGATTTGTCTTTTTATTGTAATTGCTAGATATTTCAAAGAGTTTCCTGATGGTTTTTGTGCTATATACTCAATAGGCTTTCTTTCATCCTGGTGGCAAAGCAGGTACTAGCTGTGTTCCATTCAAGTGTTCACATTTGCTCCGTGTTAGTTCTGGGTTACTGGCCAAACTCATCTCGCCACATAAAAGCACCCTGCTGTACTGCTTATTTATGGACACCCCTGGCACCAGCGACTGCGAAGCACCATTTGTATGGTGTCTTTGGATGCACTCCTGTGAGGAAGGTGATGCTTGTTAAAGCCTGCTTCCTCCCTCAGAGCAGAGGCTAGCTCTGGAGCAGGCGGAGGAGGTGGAGGAGTCTTCCCGCTAGAAAAACAAGGACTGGTTTCCCCTGTGCTGATTGTCATGTGGTGTGTGTTGGGTCGTGTATGTGTCATGTATGGTGTATGTCATGTGTGGTGTGTGTTGGGTCGTGTATGTGTCATGTATGGTGTACGTCATGTGTGGTGTGTGTTGGGTCGTGTATGTGTCATGTATGGTGTATGTCATGTGTGGTGTGTGTTGGGTCATGTATGTGTCATGTATGGTGTATGTCATGTGTGGTGTGTGTTGGGTCATGTATGTGTCATGTATGGTGTACGTCATGTGTGGTGTGTGTTGGGTCATGTATGTATCGTGTATGGTGTATGTCATGCGTGTTTTGTGTATGTGTCATGTATGTGACCCCCTGAAGCATTTTTCATGATTTAGCCTTTTACTCTTTTTTCTCTTTTTAGCCCATCTTCTCTCTCTCTCTCTCTCTCTCTCTCTCTCCCTCTCTCTCATATTCACCCCCTCCACACACACACACACACACACACACACACATACACACACACACACACACATACACACACACACACACACAAATTCCCACTGAGAGCAGGCACTTATTTGACTGGAGGATAACCTAGCATGAAACCAGGGCCAGATTAAGTAATCACAAGTTGGGAAGCAGCAAAGCAGCAAAAGCAGGAGCTGAATGACTAACGAGAGCTGAATGACTAACGAGAGCTGTGTCACCAAATTAATTTAGCAAACCACAGCATAGTGTCCACATCTGTGAGGCATCCAAAGGGAGCGAACCAGAACAAACATGCCGAGGAAATCTTGTTCTTTTTGGGGCTCTTTAACATGGCATATACAACTAGAAGCACCAGGGGGAATGATTGTGCGTGCATGCGTGCGTGCGTGCGCGTTTGTGTGCGCATTCGTGTGTGCGTGTGTCTACCGTGATAACCTTGCAGACGCTGCCCAGCAGGGGTCTGAGATCAGGTTGAAAGGAATGAATCCCTGCATGTTGAGAGAAATAGCGCATACTCCATTAATTATGTATCCCCCCCAGTAGAGAGTCCTGCACACACACTCAGCCCCAGTGTAGCCAGCCAGCCCCTGGCCCCTCCTAGGGACCCGGCGACATGGAAGAAGTCTGCAAGAATGAAGCAACCCCATCTGAAAGTGCTGTCAGGTACTGGCTTGCTCAAGTCCAGAGATGACAAGCACTCCTCCGTGCCTCTGCTACTCCAGATACAATTATGTTTATTCGTTGTATGAATGAGTTGAAAGATTAGCACTCTTGCTAACCGCAATTGCTGCAAAAATAAATAAATAAATTAATTAATTAAATAAAACTGGTTGTATAGGAAATGTATATATAAGGGATCTTAGTGAAATGAGTTTCCACTGAAAAGGTCATCAAAAAGATTCTCTGAAGAAAGATGTAATGCCGCTCGTGGTGGAATAATTTTCATCTGAAAAGGTCATTGTAAATTTCCTGAGAGTAGGAACCTTTTACCTGGGCTTTTCTAGGCTGGAAATGGGTTATTTTATGTATCATTTTAAAAAGGTTTTACAATATTTGCCAAAAAAAAAAAAAAAGTTCACAAAGGTGCCCCTATTTCTAAAACTGTGTCTCAAAAATAGTTGTTTTGACCTCAGGAGTAGCAAAACATTTCATCTGTTATTTTAATATATATTAGACTCATGAAATCCGTTTTCTCTGAGGTTACTGGTTACAGAACCCTGCTGTCCAGAGCTGAGATGTGGATTCCCTGCTATTTCTGCATCACTAAACTTTTATTCATGGTTTAATGCCTTGAATGGTAATCTGGCAGAGCCTTGAAGCAAGCATGCACATTATATGACAAGCCCACGCGATTTAAATCAAATGGTGTGTCCCAACTGCGTACTAATTACTGCTACTAACTAGTTTTGAGTATGTAATATCAAAGTTGAGTATACTCAAAAATCTACCAGCCATTGGTTTGTAAAGTTTGGATGGACAGTATTGACTCATAATGCAATGCAAAATGCAAAGAGAAAAATGGTGGACAATGATGTCATCATATTGTGGCAGGAGCATGGGTGTTTAAATGAGACTGCACCTTAGATTTCTTTTTACGAAGTAAACTAATTAATAAATAAAATAAAATGTAACTATTTTAGTAAGAAAACTGAAGCGCTTGTAAATTTGTGTAATTTAGATAGCCACCTTGCTCAGTGTTTGGCCTTTGTAAGCAGACTAACTAGTTAGCTAGCTAAATTTAACGCTAGCTAATGCACATTTATAAAGGAGGTAGAATAAATCAAATAAATACCTATTTTAGGTTTAATACCCGTATATTAAACCTATGCACGCTGGCATAGCAATGCTTCATCACTTCCTGTTAGTAGGAATCGGAGTAGTACGTTTATTTTTTGTGCACTAACCTGCCAATCCTATTAACCGATTGTTAAGATAAGTCTATACTTTATAGCGTGAGGGTCTAAGTATGCACTTGGGACACACCCGAAGTGCTCAAAGTGATTCAGTTTTAAAACTCGGTGCATTCTAGACCTAGGTTCAGTGTTCTGTCTTGACTGGGGTTTTTCGGTTGAATGATGTTAAATGAAAAATCATGCTATCTTGCTGGGATGCATGTTGATTTAGAGGCGTCCTATTTACTAGGGTCTCTCGGGCCAGTTCCAGTACAATGTGCCATTGACATCACAGTATGGAGATTGTTTTGACAGCAGTGTAATGATGCTTTCCATCAAAGGAAACCTGGTGTGAGTTTGTCCATGCTGAGGTGCTGAGTGCAGATAACGTCCCGTCTGTCTCTCCACTGTAGAACATACACAGTGCCTGTGAATGGCTGCAAGCAGTGTTTTAAAACATGGAAAATTTTGCAGTAGCTACACTTCTTTTCTCTCTCCTCTCCTCCTCCTCTCGCCTCCTCCTCTCGCCTCCTCCTCTCCACATTCTCCTTGCCTGATATCAAAAGCAGTAGGAGTCCAACCTGTCTGTAGAGCACAGAAACCGTTATGGCATGGCCGTATCCAGCACATGCACGTGTGTTTTTTTAATAAGTGATCACGCAAGGTGCTAATTTTGCGGTTGCATGTGTTCATGTTCACTAGCTGTTGTGTGTCAACAGATTATCAAGCAGTCTTAACATTTTAAGGAGTTCCCTAGAAGTATGCACAATGTCGCGGGATGATGGACTGGGAGCGGCTGTTGGTGTTCCCTGAATGGAAGCCGTCTCCTGGGGAGCAGCCTGTTCTCCATGGCTGACCCAGCCAGGTCTCAGGTGGAGTTACACATCCAGGCTTGGACGTGGCCCCGCATCTGTGCATGGCTGAATCCAGTGAGTGTGGACTGAGACTGTGGAAGCTCTGTTATTCCCACTGTCATTCATGCATGGAAAATGGATTTCCACACGTGTGTGCTAGTGTATACATTCTAAAAGTGGCATTTCATAAATATTATGTTTCTATTAACAAGCACACTTGCTTTACTGACCAGTAAGAGGACTTATGGGCACATATGTATCATATCAGCACAGCTAGATTAAAAAGAGTAATAAGATCATTCTATAGTGAATTGAGTAACTTGCTGATTATGGAAACAAGCTTAAATAAAATGTAAAACAAGACTGGAAGCATAGACTCAATGTGAGGGGAATTATGAACTTTTGACGCAGCTGTGTGTCTGATAGTCTGGGTTTTTCGAGAGCTTCAGAAATTGATTATATTTCAAGTGGATTTCTGCTGAACATTCCAGAATTCTCAGCTCAATCCTGAGGATTTGAAGGGGCATAACGCATTTGTGGTTTAATCTGGTCAGGCAGCGTGGAATCCAGATGAGCTCAGCTGCAGAGAGAGAGAGAGAGAGAGAGAGAGAGAGAGAGAGAGAGAGAGAGAGAGGACAAAACTGGATAGGTCTCTG